>NC_090857.1:6132065-6438586 GCF_024217435.2 Syngnathus scovelli | reverse complement strand
CAGTGGATCTATGGCAACTGGGGAGAGGTAAGGCAGACAGACACAGCTTTACTGGTGTTAAAAGGGCTAGTGGGAAAACCAAACTTTGGGATGCTTATGTTTGGATAATTACTTTGACTGTTTGGGAAGGTTGCATGAGAAAAAGGACATCGGAAAATACCTGAAGCTCAATTTCACATTCTTTGCGATTCCCACGGGGTAGCGGTGGTGTTTTGTTTGGTCTTTTCAACTGCTTTTTAATGGGACCTCTCTTCACGCTGTCCTCAGTGCACCAAACCATGCGGAGGCGGGATAAAGACGAGACTGGTGGTATGTCAACGTCCAAACGGTGAGCGTTTCAATGATCTGAGCTGCGAGATCCACGACAAGCCACCGGATCGGGAGCAGTGCAATACTCAGCCGTGCCCGTCTAGCCCTCACTGGAGCACAGACCCATGGAGCTCGGTACGCTCATAAAACAAAAAAAAAACAAACAAAAAAACAAAAACAAATACTCTTTACCTTCTTTTTTTAACCTCACATTTCGCCAGTAGTGATACAGAGTCACAATCGTACTGAAAGTGGCTTCCGTGGTGCTATTTGTGTTGGAGAAAAGAAATCCTCCTAAGACTTTTAAGTCCCCTTCTCTTCCGCTCCGGCACTGGTGCTCGCAACGTTTCCTCAAGACATTTGGAAAATCCATTTCTGTTGCACTTACATGGCAAAGATATGCTGTCCTGCAGTTTGCCAGAGACACTACATCACGACAAAACGCTTCAGTGACAGCTGTGACCAGAAGAACCTTCTTTTCTCTCGTAACTGTAGTTGGGCTGTGTGTTAGTACTCAAAGACATCAGGATCACTTTGTATCACTACCAGAGTTAGTTTTGTAAAATATTCTTTTGAATACATAATTTATTGAGATATTTTTGGGCCTGTTTATCATTTGTACATAGCATTATCTTTCAAAGTGATTTATTTTGTCTTAGCTCTTTGTACTCGAACATTGCCAATTGTTCTTCATGTGCAAGTACTGATGAATGTTTTTGTATATCAGGAATATACAGTATGATGCCTTGTTCGTTATTATCCAAAGAATGCCCCGTATTCTCCATGTGCGGCGCTTTATTTGACATTTGGAGCTTCCCATCTGCGCATTTAAAGAAAACAACTTAACGTGGGACTCCATCTGTGCTGTGTGCTATATTTACTTTTTACCAAGTGTGCATATTTGAAATGGCTGTTGTGTCGAGATTTGTCTTAAGGCCCACGTCACAGCTTTCCGTAGTATAATCAAATCAGTCGGTTGGTAAAACTCCAAGCTCCGCATCACGGGTGCTCTTAGTGTATCCATGTCGGTGTTTGCTTCATCCAGTACTTGGACTTGCTCTTAATGCGATGTTCAACAATACCTCACTCGGAAACCAACACAAACTCAGCAAGTATGATAGATGACCTACAATGTTGCTCTGGCCAAACAAGGGAGATTTAAAATCCAAGTATTCTAAATGAACCATTGTGTTTCCAACGGGTAGGTGTTTTATTTTCATTTTTTTGCCGGCTCCTCGTTTCATGAAGTGAGCACTTTGTGTCGATGAATCGAACATGCAAAGGGCGTCATCATGTTGTCGTGTCTTTGAATGTCACTCAAACAATGGCCTATTAAAACGTGTATTTGAAAATACGTGCTACGTGTGACCACAGGGGGAGTTTATATTGTTTTGTATCCAGAGCTCTTAACTCTGAGCCAACCTAGTGTGTCTACCTCAGTCTCTGTTATGATGGCCCCCCGCCACAGCTTTCTCTCCTCTTGCACTGCAGGGGGTTGTGGCTGGCTAAGACACAGCCTGACTTGTTGAGGCTAACCAGTGCAGCTGATGGCCCTGAACACAAATTCAGGTTGTGTCATTTCCCAACTTTTAATATATTTTTATATTTTCGCCCATCGCGGCCAGTGAGAGGTGATCTGATCTGTGGTTAGGGGCAGCTTTTATTTTATTTTTTGCATGCAGCCCACCCAGTTGACTGCTCCTGGCCATAAATGTCTCAAGTGACCACACACCTTATTTTAAGGGCCTGTTATCACAGCAGTGGCTACATTTTGTACTGCACATCATCTTCTAATGAGAGCTGTTGCATGTAATGATTCCCACATGTGTGATTGCAGATTAGCGATTTGGTGGAAGTTGAACACAACGTTAGCATGTGTCGCTCAAATTATATTATTCCCTTCGCCGTATGGAATTTCCCAATCAATCGACTTTGTCTCACGTGCCGCAAATAGAAGCACTTGACTGTCAGCAAATCCACAGGCTCTTGAAATAAGCGTCTGGTTTGTCTCTTATCCATAAATGGCAGTATTAGTCTTTGTTTTCAACAAGCGTTTTCTGTATATTTATGTAATTACTTGTATTTATTGTTACTTCATTATAATGTGTCAATATTTAATTTTTTATGGATTCATTGGATTTCTGTTCACTTCCATAAAATTTCACAATTAAAGTGAAGTAGAGGTCACGTTTGAGGGCATTCTTCTTCTTTTTGTCTTGTTCTTGTTGCAATGACATTCCCGTCGACGCGAGTGCTCAGAACTCACGTGACATGAAAGTGGAGGTGTGCTAGATTTCATGTATGGCTTTGGACGGAGGCTTTCAAATGAAATGCTGTTCAAATAGCTCCTCCCTAGCAGTCGACTGAATGGCATGTTTTTCCTGAATGAATCTGCACAAATCACTGAGCAATCTCACTGTTATTTTACGCGGTCAGGGCCTCTGCTGACCCCTCTGTGCGATCATGTTTTGACCGTCTATGGCGGGGGTGTTCAAAGCGCTTCCCATCAAGGTAAATCTTTGTCCTGCGTGACAATGCCTCAGTAAACCTCGCGGCTTATTTACGGTGCTTATTGACTTTAATGCCTTTTTGGGATGCCTGGCGATGTGCGCTCTGCTATGAGGCTGCCCGTGTCCTTTTCCCCTCGCTGTCAGGCCCACTCCACTCTGCTCTAATGCGGCTTGATGACGGTGTACAAACGTGGGGGCCGCTGACGGTGACTCGAATGGAGCGGGCCGTCAGCAAGACAATGCCATGGTGTATTGGCAGGGTCAAGGGTCACGTTTGATCTGGACAGGGGCCCCTTCCCGGTTCTCCTCATCAGCATAGAAAGACTTCTGAGAAATTGGAGGCGGTATTTGGAGCATGTGACACAGGCCTTTGATTGGCTCTGATTTGATTTCTAATCTAACAAAGAAGATCAACTAAGGCTTCTTTTAAATGAGCAAGTTGTGATTTGATTTCTGTCGTGAGTTCATACTGTACACATGCACGGTTGTGTGCGCTGCTCCATATACTGTAATTACAGAACACCAGAGAAGATAATAAATCCTGCACAAGGGTGTTCATTTACTGTTATCACACATGATGTTTCAATTTGAGCCAGAGGTTGCGAGTCCCAGGGTATTCTGAGGGCACTTCAGCACGCAACAACAGCTAGAAAGACCTTGTGAAAAAAAAAAGAAAAGCAGATGAAACTCGAGGAATGACCTAGATTGCAAAAACATTCTGCCTCGTCCCAGTGTGAGCCACACCATCTGAACTATTCCTAATCTCTTGCTTATATTGGCCATATTAAACTAATAAATACAGGTGGCCACTTTTTTACATTTGTGGTTTTATGTGAAACAAGCTGGGCCCGTAGTTTACCTTAATTATTACCCAAATCACTCAACACACATATATATAAACAAAGTCCCTATTTTATTATTCCTTTCATTGATGAATGAGGTCTGAATGAGGTGAAAGGTCACATGGCGTTCCTGTCCAGTACATTATCTTGCTGCACGGGACAGCACTGCACGCTGGGCCACGTACCCATTCAACTCTGAGCCTGTCACTTTCCATCCATCCCCAAATACTGTACTACGCCCCCTGTGATTATCTGAGCTCAGTCCAGCCCCTCTCCACACCCCCTTCCCAGCCCTCAATAAAACTGCACGGTCTGTGTGAGTGTGTCCTCTGCCTGTCACATCAAGTTAGTCTTGCGGTGACTCTGTGAACCTGGAAGTGAAAGAAAGTTCCGCCGGGTTTATCTGATGCATGCTGTTATTGGGTCCGCAAAATTCATGCAAATTCATAAAATAGGGAAAAGTGAATTTCACCTGCACATTTGTCACATTTTAAGTCCTTCTATAGATTTCACTCCAAAATCCTCCTATTTGATTTTCATTTAGTTTGTATTTGTGTTGTTTTTTTGGTGTTGTGGTTATGTTTTTCATCATCTCGAATTAATGATAAGTGATGGAACATTTTTTTTTATTCAACTCGATTTTCTTGATTTCTTGCAGTGCTCGGCCTCTTGTGGAAAAGGCTTCAAGTCCCGCAAGGTGCGCTGTTTGAACAGCTCAGGTCGCTCTGTTGAAGATGACAACTGCCAACATTTGAGCCCCAAACCCCGAAACAAGAGGCGCTGCAGAGGCGGCCGCTGTCCCAAGTGGAAGACCGGCAGTTGGGAGGAGGTAGGCTTCTTTCACACACCCATAAAGCACTCCATTTTCATAATGTAACTATTATTATTTTTGCCTCCTTATCAACTTAATGTATATCAACCTAGGCAACCATATTGTGTACTCTAATCTGTGCGAAGGTGTGATAGGTTAGGCGCATAGGCCATCATTTTATTTTATTTTTTAAAGGAGGTTTGCGCTTTTGTGGGTGTGAACACAGCCCACTTCATTTGCTGCCAACTAAAGCAGCCTTTCTCATTCCCTTTAAATTTAATTAAAATTAATTAAATAAATAAAAAAATAGTGCACGTCTTTATCTCTGTCCTGTACTTTTTGCTCTTTATTGTCTATACTTTGAATAGAAAGCGTACCGTATACCCACGTCATCATACCGAAGCATTACTTCCTTAAAATCGAAGAACATAAATACCTTTCTATTCAAGCCAACTGTTTAGCTTACTTTTCAACCTCTTGCGTGTGTAGACCTTTGGTGAATTTCCCCCACTGGCCAAGAGGCATCAAAGCACACAAACACATCTGTAGCTCATACGTCAGATAGGATGTGCGTCTTTGCAGAACAGCTGCAGAGCAGGAATGAGACCAGAAGGAAATGATATTGGTGATAAGACATGGTTGTACAGATTTGTACGTATCAACACTGCCTCAACAGTCAGATGTTTTTTTCTCCGGTTGGCATCAAATTTGAGTTACATATACTAGGTCCTTCAGACAAACTTGTCCAAAAGTTTTTGTGTGTTTGCTGCAATGTTGGGTGGCACAGTGGGGCACTGGTTAGCATGTCTGTCTTACAATGCCGAGGTTGTGGGTTCGATTCCGGCCTTCCTGTGTGGAGTTTCGTGCTTGTGTGGGTTTAATCCAACTTCCTCCCACATTCCAAAAACATGAATGGTAGACCGATCAAACACTCCGTAGGTGTGGTTGTGAATGGTTGTTCATCAAAGCGTGCCTTGCGATTGGCTGGCGTCCAGTTCGAGGTGTCCACCGCCTACTGCCTGAAGTCAACTGGGACGGGCTCCAGCATCCTGCTACAGTAATGTCACACGAGTCATACAAGCAAAACAGGTGATTTTCCTGGTGCAGTGCCACTGCAACATTGGGTTTCTGAAGAGACACTTTGAATGGAATGGGGTGAGACAACCTGTTTACCACTTAACCGCGCTGATGAACTATTACATTGTGCTAATCATTAGCACAATGTAATAGTTATTTACTATTGCTATTATTATAATAATAGTTCATAAGCAGCTAACGGAATGCTATATGTTTGGGAAACATCTCAACCATCCAGTTGGTCCAATGGCCATGTCATTTAACTTCATGCTTGATGTCAAATTAAGCTCTTATCGTGTGTTTTTTTCTTCTTTAAAATGCTTAATCTAAAAAAATTATCTGTTTCTATATCTCCGAGCAGCTCAAGATGTTTAAACTATGCAAGTATTTGCTAAAAATGTCTTCTTTTGTTCTGTATGAAACGGTTTCCATGGGAGGGGTGAGGAAAACAAATGTATCAACGGCCGATGTACAATAGTACGTTCGATTTGTTCGGCAGTATTTGTCAACAGACTCGTCCCAAAATGTTGAAATGTCAAGTTAATTTCTTTTGATTTTTATGTATACTGAAGACATTTGGGGTTTGGATTGAAAAGGTGAATGAGAGTCAAAAGTTGAAAATTCTTGCTTTGAGGTCATGGTTTTGAAATTTAAATGTGTTGAACAACTCAGGACGGAGCACCTTGTTGTTTGAAACTACCGACTGTTGGCGTGAGCAAAACCTTCGAGATGGGCATTATGAAAACAACTCATTGACGTCATCAGACAGTTGCATTCTTCATATGAAATGCTTTTCCAGACTTTTACTGCAGCCTCTTTTAGTTCTAGTTTGTTTTGGGAGGTTCTGCCTTCAGTTGCCTCTTCGGGAGGTAAAATGCATGCTCTTTTGGGTTAAGGTCGATTAATTGATTCGGACGTGTTATAAAGACACCTGGGACACCTTTTAAATTGCCATGGAAAAGTTTATTGTGAGATTTGAAACTCTTTCTGAGGATCTTCCTGACAGAAAAATAGATTCCTATCTATAGATTGCTATGTCGCGTCAGCCGCGTCTGCCGCGTCTGCCGCGTCTGCCGCGTCTGCTGCGTCTTCCAGGGGTGGCCAAACTGCTTTGCAGCCGGCGCCTTGATCGGAAGCCCGGTGGGGGCATTCCACTCTGTGATCGGATGCCTTGTAGGTTTGAGTTTGCGAGCTGCTCTGATTGGAGGCTCGGTGGATATCCATTCTCGGGCAGCTCCATCTTTCCGACTGCAAAGAAAGTAACCCGAAACATTTCTCAAATGACTTTTCAAGACAACGTTTGATTACAGCCACTTTCTTTCAATGACTGGTATAAATCCTGTTTCTAAAGACCCATCACTTGTGTTGATGTCGAGTTGTGTGTCTGGCGCGCCTCCAATCGTTCTCATTGACTCTGACGTTTAAATCAATTCCGACAGTTATCTCAGTTACATTTGACATTTGGTGCATATTACAATTTCGACTGATCATAAAGTCTCAAGAACCCACACCAGAAAACCTCCGTTTTGCAATCACACCGATATTTTATACATTTCCAGGGTCCCTTGTAGACGCAAATCTCACGCATTGTTCTGTACATAGAATCTGTCCCGCATAAGAAATTTTGTCAGATTTCTGTCAAATGTCTCGAATAGTGCATACCTTCAGCAGCCATGACGCAAGCAGTTATGACCAACAGCGCCAGCAGCAGGAGGACAACGAAGACCCTCATGATTGTTTCTTCTCAGTGTCGGACAATGTGAGCTTGTTGTATGCCACCGATCTGAACAAGCGAATATATCTTACGGAGTGTGTTTGGGCGGGGATCTTAAGGAAACAAAAATTAATAATCTCATCAAGGACACACCTTGAAAATGGGAACTTGCTTAATTTAGCTTTACTGTGGTGGTGGTGGAGGTGTGGACATAATTTTCAGTCATTCAAAATGCTCAAGCCAAGTTCCTTGTGAGATTTGAAACACTTCCATGGATTTTTACATAAAATCATCCGTTGTTATCCGGGGCCACTTGGAGGCTATTAGAGTCTCACAAACTCTTGATCATATAGATTGCGTTTTGATGGGACGCCTAATGGGAACGGCTCGTCGGCTCCTGGGTCAGACTATCCCTTCGTTTTCCCCAATGGAGCCTTAGATCTCCTGTTTTCTGTTTCTGGTCCGTCCCCCTATCTTGTTCAGTTCTAAAATGTGTTCTCAACAACAATGGCTTTTGACCAACTTTATTGTTATGCTGCTTTATATCATTTAGTGTTTTAATTAACTGTTTTCACTGGAGTTTATATTTTTCGTGCCTGCGTGGGTTTAATCCAATTTCCTCCCACATTTCAAAAATATGTTGTAGACCGATCGATTGGTTGGCGTCCAGTTCAGGGTGTCCACCGCCTACTGCCTGAAGTCAACTGGGACGGGCTCCAGCATCCTGCTACAGTAATGTCACACGAGTCATACAAGCAAAAAAGGTCATTTTCCTGGTGCAGTGCCACTGCAAAATTTTGGGGGTTTCTGAAGAGACACTTTGAATGGAATGGGGTGAGACAACCTGTTTACCACTTAACTGCGCTGATGAACTATTACATTGTGCTAATGGAATGCTAGTATTTGTTTGGGAAATATCTCAACCATCCAGTTGGTCCAATGGCCATGTCATTTAACTTCATGCTTGATGTCAAATTAAGGTCTTATCGTGTGTTTTTTTTTTTTTCAAATGAAGACATCTGAGGTTTTGTATTGAAAAGGTGAATGAGAGTCAAAAGTTGAAAATTCTTGCTTTTAGTTCATGGTTTTGAAATTTAAATGTGTTGAACAACTCAGGACGGAGCACCTTGTTGTTTGAAACTACCGACTGTTGGCATGAGCAAAACCTTCGAGATGGGCATTATGAAAACAACTCATTGACGTCATCAGACAGTTGCATTCTTCATATGAAATGCTTTTCCAGACTTTTACTGCAGCCTCTTTTAGTTCTAGTTTGTTTCTGGGAGGTTCTGCCTTCAGTTGCCTCTTCGGGAGGTAAAATGCATGCTCTTTTGGGTTAAGGTCGATTAATTGATTCGGACGTGTTATAAAGACACCTGGGACACCTTTTAAATTGCCATGGAAAAGTTTATTGTGAGATTTGAAACTCTTTCTGAGGATCTTCCTGACAGAAAAATAGATTCCTATCTATAGATTGCTATGTCGCGTCAGCCGCGTCTGCCGCGTCTGCCGCGTCTGCCGCGTCTGCTGTGTCTGCTGCGTCTTCCAGTGGTGGCCAAAATGCTTTGCAGCCGGCGCCTTGATCGGAAGCCCGGTGGGGGCATTCCACTCTGTGATCGGATGCCTTGTAGGTTTGAGTTTGCGAGCTGCTCTGATTGGAGGCTCGGTGGATATCCATTCTCGGGCAGCTCCATCTTTCCGACTGCAAAGAAAGTAACCCGAAACATTTCTCAAATGACTTTTCAAGACAACGTTTGATTACAGCCACTTTCTTTCAATGACTGGTATAAATCCTGTTTCTAAAGACCCATCACTTGTGTTGATGTCGAGTTGTGTGTCTGGCGCGCCTCCAATCGTTCTCATTGACTCTGACGTTTAAATCAATTCCGACAGTTATCTCAGTTACATTTGACATTTGGTGCATATTACAATTTCGACTGATCATAAAGTCTCAAGAACCCACACCAGAAAACCTCCGTTTTGCAATCACACCGATATTTTATACATTTCCAGGGTCCCTTGTAGACGCAAATCTCACGCATTGTTCTGTACATAGAATCTGTCCCGCATAAGAAATTTTGTCAGATTTCTGTCAAATGTCTCGAATAGTGCATACCTTCAGCAGCCATGACGCAAGCAGTTATGACCAACAGCGCCAGCAGCAGGAGGACAACGAAGACCCTCATGATTGTTTCTTCTCAGTGTCGGACAATGTGAGCTTGTTGTATGCCACCGATCTGAACAAGCGAATATATCTTACGGAGTGTGTTTGGGCGGGGATCTTAAGGAAACAAAAATTAATAATCTCATCAAGGACACACCTTGAAAATGGGAACTTGCTTAACTTAGCTTTTCTGTGGTGGTGGTGGTGGAGGCGTGGACATTCAAAATGCTCAAGCCAAGTTCATTGTGAGATTTGAAACACTTCCATGGATTTTTACATAAAATCATCCGTTGTTATCCGGGGCCACTTGGAGGCTATTAGAGTCTCACAAACTCTTGATCATATAGATTGCGTTTTGATGGGACGCCTCATGGGAACGGTTCGTGGGCTCCTGGGTCAGACTATCCCTTCGTTTTCCCCAAAGGAGCCTTAGATCTCCTGTTTTCTGTTTCTGGTCCGTCCCCCTATCTTGTTCAGTTCTAAAATTTGTTCTCAACAACAATGGCTTTTGACCAACTTTATTGTTATGCTGCTTTATATCATTTAGTGTTTTAATTAACTGTTTTCACTGGAGTTTATATTTTTCGTGCCTGCGTGGGTTTAATCCAATTTCCTCCCACATTTCAAAAATATGTTGTAGACCGATCGATTGGTTGGCGTCCAGTTCAGGGTGTCCACCGCCTACTGCCTGAAGTCAACTGGGATGGGCTCCAGCTTCCTGCTACAGTAATGTCACATGAGTCATACAAGCAAAATAGGTTATATTCCTGGTGCAGTCCCAATGCAACATTTTTTGGCTTACCATCTATTGTTGGCTGAAGAAACCTTTTGAATGGAATGGGGCGAGACAACGAGTTTACCACTTAACTGCGCTGATGAACTATTACATTGTGCTAATGGAATGCTAGTATATGTTTGGGAAATAATGTGCTAATGGATGGAATAAATACAAGAAGAAATGAATGTATGAATGAATGATGATAAATAATTTGGCTAATTTGGCTTTACCACAGAGCTTTGATATATAATTGTAGAGGAAAGATAAAAATGACCATCCACAAGTGATACAGCACAAAAATGAATGACATATTTGAATTTGATTGCATTACAGAATACAACAAAAGAACTGAATTTGACAAGACTATCTTTGTCATTCATCAACCTCACGTGTTAATCTTACACTCAGTCAAGTTACAATCCTGTATTGTTATGAAGCAGTACCTGTTCTTCATCCAGTGCTCAGCATCCTGCGGTGACGGTATCCAGCGGCGGGAGGTGATGTGCCACACTGGTACCCGAAGGAGCCCGCTTGAGTCCGACTGCCCCGAGCGCTCCCGCCCGCCGTCCAGTCAAAGCTGCCACGTTGCTGAATGTCCCTCACGCTACCAGTGGAGAGAAGGAGACTGGCAGGCGGTAGGAAAATTGCTTTCTGGTTGAAAATCTGCTTTGTGTCTGCTATTTGAGCTTGGAGAGAAATTTCTGATGAGGTTCTGAGTCAAAGCTGTTTGCTTGTCTGCTCGAGTAGCAAGAGCCGGGGAAAAGGAGGAGGGATACTCCTTGCTTCGTTCACTGATGGGAATCATATGCTTTTGTTTCTCCAGCACAACATTTTTTTGCACGCTTTGCAAAGTGTCTAATTGGGCGAATCAGGACTATGGGTTGACCGCAACCTGGGCAAGCAAATATTGACCCCCTTTAGAACTCTCTGAGCAACCTCAACCTGTCCAGCGCTAAAAATAGACATGGCAAGCCATGTTTTGATTTATAAAGATTTATTTATCTGGAATTTGCACATGTGCGTGTGGTGTGAATGTGTTTTAACTTGACTCTGGTTTCCTTCCGTGCCATCTTCGAGTGACCCACTTGGTCTTACCCTACCTTCCTTAGGAAAATTTGGCATTTTAACTCTTTACTTCCCAGCGACGAGAAAATTCATCATAGAAATTAATGATATCCCCTCGACGAATATTCTCATCAACTTCTTTTTATTTTATGAATGGGCGGATGAGACTCCCATTCATGACAACCATGTCATGATCACATATTTTGGAAATATATCATAGTCCAGTAATCTATCGTCCCTTTCACCGACGTAGCCATAGGGTGATTGTTGTGACGGGTTAGCTCATTCGCATTCCTCAGAACAGCTGCACAGCTCAA
The DNA here is from genome assembly GCF_024217435.2 of Syngnathus scovelli. Taxonomy (NCBI): domain Eukaryota; kingdom Metazoa; phylum Chordata; class Actinopteri; order Syngnathiformes; family Syngnathidae; genus Syngnathus; species Syngnathus scovelli. The sequence continues at coordinate 6,426,999 of NC_090857.1, read as the reverse complement.
TAACATTTCCAGGTATTTCACTTGTTTGACATGAGTCCTGCGTAGGAAGTGATGAAGGCCAGCTGGAATCAGCTGCAGCTGTAAATGTGACGCAAGTAGAGCTTACCCGGGTCTCTTGTATAATGTCTGAAGAACAACGTCAATTCTTTCGTCTGTGCGAGGTCATGCAAGATCTTCAGTCGGGTCTTGGTCATGTCCACTCTTGTGTACTATTTCCATAGGTCAAAGTTCCAGGATATGCTAAGATGCTACATCGAAATCATCAACTGTAACCTCTATTTACTTGTTACCCACTTTCTCCCATGTTGTCTCCACTTCAGTGCAGTAAATCTTGTGGATCGGGCCACAGAAGACGAGACTTACAATGCGTGGATGAGCACAAGCGTGATGTCCATGAAATGTACTGTGTGAACCAAATCAGACCTCCAGATACCGAAAGCTGCAACGCACAAGCCTGTGAATTTGTCTGGATCACTGGAGAATGGACTGAGGTGAGCCTCAGACAAGCCCGCATCATGTCCAGTGTCTACATGCTCACGCACAAAAATGTATTTTTATTTCCTAGTGTTCAGTCAGCTGTGGCCAGGGCTACCGCCAGCGTCGGATCTCCTGCAGTGAGGTACACATGGAGAAAGATAATTATGAGTATGGTCATCAGTCTCTTTCCAACTGTCCCGGGACGCCCCCTGAGAGGTACAAGCCTTGTCACCTGGAGTCTTGTGCACCTCTGCATGAGTGGAGGGTTGGAACATGGGGACCGGTGAGGAAACCCCAAACTAATATTGACCAGATGAAAGATCTTAAAAGGACAGAAATACACATAAGAGCTCATTTCGCCCACTTGCATGCTTTTCCACCTCCTTTGTAGTGCTCAGCAAGCTGTGGAGATGGAGTGATGGAGAGGGCCGTGCACTGTGTGAAAGCAGATGGCCAGCGAAGTAAAAAATGCTCACTTGATGCCATACCAGAAGCCAGAAAAGTCTGCAGAAACCTAAGCTGTGAGTCTTTTCTCATCAGAGACTGACAAGCAGATGTCCAACACTTAAATTTTGACCCAACCACTCACACATTTCACCTTATTTAATAACTTATCTAAAGTTGCATCCTTTTTTTTTTTTTTCTTCCCATCCCAAGGCCATTTGCCTACGAGCTGCCAAGATGTCCAGCACATGAAAGGCGTTTTAACAGATGGTGACCATTTACTGAATATTCAAGGAAATACTCTCAAGGTAATTTTTTTTTAGTTTGTTCAGATGTATGAATAAATGAAGAAATCATTTACATAATAGAAAATACACAGAATTCTTTTCATACTTGAACATTAGCACGTCTAGAATCACATAAAAGTTGATTAGAATTCACTGTTGGCTGCACCACAAAATACATTTTGCAGTTTATAAAATAAAGAATTGTGTTTATTTTGGCTTCTCAAGATCCTTTCATTTTTTATCTTTGCCTACTTCTACTCTTCATTTTCCTCCTCAGGTCTACTGTGCAGGAATGCAGACAGAGAATCCACGGGAATATATCACCTTGACAACAGGAGAGGGGGAAAATTTTTCTGAGATCTTTGGCTTCAGGTAAACTGCAAGCTAACCGTGCCACAAAGCAAAAGCAGCCTGGAAATATAAAACACATCTCAGGTGTGTGTGTGTTTGCGTGCGTGTTTTGTTTTGTGTGTCCAGGCTCAATGACCCTTCCCAGTGTCCATCCAACCAGTCCAGAAGAGAAGCCTGCGACTGTCGGAGGGACTACGCCGCTTCCGGCTTCACCACCTTCTCCAAGGTCCGCCTGGACCTGATCAAGATGAACATCATCAGTGAGTCACCCGTGCACATTTGCGCAGCTTCGCAGCTCTTAATGAGGGTGCCGCAAACAAAACAACATCCTGAGATAATTATGGGGATGTATACCATCACTCTCACTATATGTGATCCAAACTTTAAAGCATCCTGCCTTACTCTCAAATAAGCGCATCCCCTGCCATTTAATTACAGCCATGCTCACGAAGGGTTAATGGACTCAAGATGTCCTCAATGTTCATTTAAACAATTACACACAATTACAAGACTAGGGTGGCCAAGATCCTGTTCTACTCGTATTGCAGACTTTAAAAATAGAAGTGCTGTCCATAGTAAAGATTTAGAGTAAATAACCTCTGCTTAATCCTTGTGGTATTAGGATTTTGCTAGTCCAGTGCACGTGTGTGAATTCAACCTTACCTTCAGTGTGTGTTTGTTTTTCTGAAAATAGCCTGTCACATCATATTCTTTCCATTCTCAATCATTTACTATAGCTACAGATTGGCAATTTTCATTGACCCCTGAAGGCAACCGGGTTCCATTTGGCACAGCGGGGGACTGCTACAGCGCCTCCCAGTGCCCACAGGTGAGAACGACATAAATTGTTGAAATGAGCCATCTACATCTACAATCATGCATGTCTTATCTATGATACTTAAACATTACAGTTTTAAATACACCTATATATGATAATTTACTACTGGATGGATGTTTTTGGTACCTTCAGGGGCGCTTCAGCATCAACCTTTCCGGAACAGGTTTTAAAGTGGCTGCAGACACCTTGTGGACCTCCCAAGGCAATTATGCTGTGGCTGATATAAGGAAATCTCAGGTATCGTGTAACAGAGCCGTCTCTCAAGGGGCAAATCCTTTAAAACTTTTAATAACTTTGTTTTTTATTCAAAACGTTAGTTAGCTTGTTTTTTTCCACCTTGATTGTATTACATAAGAATTCATGCTCTATATTGATACAGTCCAATACATAAAACTGGTGTCGTTCCTTGTGTGCCCACAGGATGGCAGCAGAGTGTTAGGAACATGTGGTGGCTACTGTGGCAAATGTACTCCAGCATCATCTTCTCTTCTACACATTACGGTGGCCTAGTATGCAAGATGTCGAATAATATTTATAATTCTCTGCCATGACTAAAAGCCCGTGGCTGCTCTTGTGCGGCATTTTCTGCAAAAATTTTGTCATGCAAGCTGCTTGTGATATTTGTCAATCAGGTGCTTCTCTTGTCAGAACATCCCTCCATTTCGGTGTGACGTGCTCCACATAGTGCAAATCCATCCATCGTGACTTTTGTATGGGGGGTCATTTAATTTTGTGTCGTTGCTGTAAAAGTATGTGCGTCTGTAATATATATCTTATTTATTGTAGCCCTACTCCTCATTTAATACTTTTTTGTGATTTATTTTGTTGAGGGACCCAGTGTCCCTTTGCCAGAATGTGCCTTTTATTTCTTAGATAATTATACATTTGATTTTTGATTTAGAGATGGTGCATGGTTCTGTGATTCATATATGCACATTTCTTCAAGCGCTGCATTTTCAAACCTCCATGTGAGGTAGCGTGACAAAATAAAATAACGGGCCTTGAGAGAACACAGGTTATCTTCACTGGTGAAGCTTGAGAGGAGGATTTTACCTCCGACCAATAAAACTCCAGTAGATACCCTGCAGATGTTCTCCACAGTTCCGTCCATGGAGAGACCTCACAAGTAGTTTGTGCCGCATGTGAATGCTGTTAACTGTTACCTTCTGTATTTTATTTTACTTTATTGTACGTGTCCAACTTGTTCTTTTGATGTTCTGCCGTTATCACCTGTCGCATATTGCCCTTCATGAACCGATCAAGGTGCACTTTTTATATTTCCATACCTCTCTGTTGTATCCTTCAAGCCAACAGGCTTTCAGGTGACATCAAAAAAGGGATTATTGTAATCTTGAAATGTATTTATCTTGTTTCTATGCAACTGCCACATTTTAATCAGGTATATTTGTAAACTTATCACAATGTGAAATATGCTTTATTAGAAATACCAATATTTATTTTTAACTTGTATTGTGAATGTACTTGTGTCTATGAATTTCAATGCAGTATCAAGAGATATGTTTAAAGGCATTAAAATCTGTCACTTTTGCATCATTTGTAAACTCGTGTTTTGTATTTCAATATGTACTGGATGTCTTCACAATGCAGTCTTCCCGGATATAAAATAAAAATATGTGCTGTACATACAGTAAGCTGACTTCCTTGTGCATGGCTATGTCTTGTTTTGGTGGACCTTCTCACAAGGATTAGGGCTGAGCTGCTTGAGTCTGTACAAGACGTTCCCTACACAGTGTCACGTTGGATACCTTGCGGATTGCTGCTCTTTGAACTCCAAAAGGCGCTGACAGACTTTTCTGGACTGCACTGGTGAGACGATGTGAGACACAGGTCTCATGGATGGATGGATGGATGGATGGATGGATGGATGGATGGATGGATGGATGGATGGATGGATGGATGGATGGATGGATGGATGGATGGATGGATGGATGGATGGATGGATGGATGGATGGATGGATGGATGGATGGATGGATGGATGGATGGATGGATGGATGGATGGATGGATGGATGGATGGATGGATGGATGGATGGATGGATGGATGGATGGATGGATGGATGGATGGATGGAAGTCCATCTCGTCTGTATCTGGACCGCCCTGTTTAAACTTCCTGTGATATCTTATACTGCTTTTGGAAATTAGTTTCATTTCTTGTAGGAGCGTTGACCAGCTCAGTGGCCTAGTAGTAGAGTGTCCGCCCTGAGACTGGAAGGTTGTGGGTTCAAACCCCGGCCGGGTCATACCAAAGACTATAAAAATGGGACCCATTGCCTCCCTGCTTGGCACTCAGCATTAAGGGTTGGAATTGGGGGGTTAGATCACCAAATGATTCCCGAGCGCGGCACCGCTGCTGCTCACTGCTCCCCTCTCCCCCAGGGGATGGATTAAAATCACATGGGGATGGGTTAAATGCAGAGGACAAATTTCACCACACCCAGATGTGTGTGTGACGATGATCATTGGGACTTTAACTTTAACTTTTAACTTTTAAATGCTTTAATTTGGATTTAATGACGGGAACTTAATAAGAAATGTGCCCCAGGGTCAGACACTGTCATTGCTATTCCTCACATTAATCTTCAGAGACTTAATCAAGACTTGCTTGACAAATCTTGAAATGTCCAATTATAGATGGCTAATTTTATTTTTAATTACTTTTAATTTTGTGTACTATCCCATTATTTCTGAATCTTTCAGTTTCACTTCTGCAAGAAGTTTGAAAAGTTTGAAGATGTTCAAATGCCTTTGAGATAAGCAAAGATATTTGGGGATTCTACTTTTTACAACTTTAGTGATCAATTGTATTTCGATTAATTTAGAGAGTTTTTGTTTTTTTTGTTTTTTTTGTTTTTTGCTGGTCCTTGATTGGCCGTGTGCGGACCGGGTGGAGTTGTGACCCGGAACATTCCAAATGAAGGCTGTTCCTTGACAGCAACTTTCCCCCCCTTGTCACAAGTTGCAAGTGAACAAGAACCCCGACTCTCCCCTGTCCAAGTTTTGTCTGCTTTGCGGTCCTCCTGGAACCAGCTTGACATGTTTGGTCGTACCTTGAAGAAAAGAGCGTCTTGCAGACCGGTATGTTGACAACTAGTTTTTCTCCGACACTGCGAGGCACTTTTCATAATTAAAAGATCTCGCTAATGATCTTGCATTTAACTCGTTAGTTTAATTTGATTTTGATTTAATTTATTCGTTTGCGTCCCGTTGCTATAGTAATCAGTATCAAGTTACGTTTGGTCTCAATGGCACAATTAAGCCCAAATACAAATTGTTTGTATGACATCTATTTGAAATTACCTTGGGAGTACGTAAATCATTTTTTTCCAGTAATGATAGTTAGACACTTAAACTGCATTAATCTCATGGGATTTTTATTTTTTTTATTTTTTATTTTTTTACAATCTGTTTTACGTTTAATAAATCGCTGCTTTCTTTTATCGTTTGCATTTAATGCTATTTTGCCTGCTGTATCTGTCGGACTGAAACTTGTTTTAAAACCAAAACGATCACTTTGTTTGTTTTCCAAGCTGAAGTCATCTGATGAGCCACAGAGAAGACTTCCTCTCTGTGCTTCCAAAGAACAGTGTCCTGGCTTCTCTCTGCACAAATGGAGGTAATCTGCATGCCTTTACCATATTAGGATTCATCTTGCAAATAGGTGAAATTTGTGATGCCAATTTTTGGTGGCAGCATGAGGAATGATTGCTGCCTTCAATCCCAACACAAGCAAATGTTCAAATAATAAGTCATGTGATTGCACATACATCCTAATGTCTGCTTTTCTGCAAGAACAACAGCGAGTATTCATTCAGGCCTATTGAATTGTCAGGTGCCTTTAAACATTTATCTGCTTACACCACTCAGAGACAACCATTGTTTTTCTCCTTAATAGCTCCAGGAGGGAACATTAGAAAAGCATGCATTTACTTAGAGATACTCTAAAAGAACATCATCTTGTCTGGTAGCACAGGTGGTTCAGGTTAGTGTGTGAAAGTGTGACGAATGTGTGCAGTTCTGCTCTAGCAATGCAAAACGCAAAGCATCACATTAGTTGATCGATATCAGCTGACTCCCATAACCCGCTGAGAATACCCACTTCTTATTGTGGGAAGAAGATGTCGCAAGCTGTTCGAATGTTATCTGAAACTACATTTTATGTAAACAACTAAACCCTAGAGTACAATGTGTACTGCTTGGAAATTCCTACTCGGTGTGATAGTTAAACAAGGAACTGGCAATTACGTCCGCAGAAGAAAGTGTACGCCGAGGTTGTTTATTGTGCTCTTGTGTTGTCGCCATGCCACTAAACAAATAAGAGCTAACTTTTGAAAATGGCAGCTGTGCGTTTGTCAAATCCACAATAGAACGGGACGGTCAGTCCTACTCCTTTGCTGTAAAATAAACTGTTGTAGGAGCAACAGCAGGCGCAGGAATGCTGCATTTAATTGTCTGCCTTTGCTGGCTCACAATAAAATAAACTTCTTTCCCCTCCAGCAAACAGGGATCAACGTTGTCTGTGGACAGAGACTTTTGGAGGCTGCCTGGCTGTTTTACAACTCCAACAAGGTTTTGTCCAGGACAAAAAAAAAAACAAAAAAAGCATCACAAGGAATTTACTACCTCACTTTCAGGCTAATATAAAGTTGTTTTCCTATTTTTTTTTCCGTTGTTGTAAGGTACTGGCGTAATTATGTGCCGTGGAATGTGGTGCACTTCATGTGACCTAGAAGAGGTTAGATATATGAGAGGCAAAGATAGCAGGCGGACTGTTGCCCATGATGTTTGTCTGTCTCGTCTGCTGATGAATGGGAATGCAATAGAATTAGACTGCTCCCAGTTCATTGCTAACTATTGAATGGTGGAGGTGTACACAGGCACCCTTGCTTGAATTGCTTTTCCCTATTTGCATTTTTTTCTGTGAGAAACTCTGAGAAACTCACCTATGTGCATTTATGTGCTTATACTGAGCTCCCACAAGAGGGTGCTAGAGGCCTGCAAGTGAGAAACAAGCTTAGCAAAAAGAGTCTTCACCACATGGAATCTAAATTAAGTTGACACAAAAACAGAACACATTGCGAGTGTTCTGACAAGATTAAGACAGTGGCCGGCAATAAATGACTGTAATTGTCTTTTACAATCTGATCTGATCCAATGTTGTGCTGCAATAGGACTTTTTGTCCCAACAATTCTGTCTGAAGAATCTGAAGTCTGAAACGACTGTTTCCCGGTTGCCTAAAGAATGTTCCTGCTGAATCAAGCGGCTGGCATCTGCAAGGTCTCATTCTGCCCGGCGGGAGTTTCCCTTTATTATAGTTTAGTGTGTCTGTTGAACGTAGCCAGATCTTGCATGGTGGGAATAATGTTATGATAGGCTAAGAATACTTTGCAAACTTTCTAAGCATGAATTCATAATGCAGTTTCTGTGATTAATGACATATAAACAACGTGTCAAAAATTGAGGAACTAAAAACAATCCTGTCATTTTGGTGCCTAAAAATACAAACTGTTGAAAACGTGTCCTAATACTGATTTGTGTGAAAACGATACATTGTTACCGTTTCTCTCTAATCTCTAGAAATGGTTTGTGAAAATGGAGGCATGATGTCACAACCAAAACAATAGTAGTGAAACATTGACTACACTGCTAATGTATCCAACAAAGTCACTTTTTTGACATATTACGCATTCCAAACCTTTAAATTAAACTCTATACCTTAAAAATGGTTTCAGATCAGTGCCAATCGTACAAGCATCGGTATGAAGCAGAATTTCTTCTACCTGGCTGCTTGTGCGTCATTGAAATTTAGTAAGCTCACTTGGCTGCTTGAAGCGGGTTAGGAACAGGAGAAGTTTTTTCGTCTGACAACACATTGCCTTTGCATTATTAATACTTACTTTAGCTAATGAGACTCATTACCAGGTTTATTACAACGAGGCTTGTGGTAAATATGCTATGTGATACGACGCACTCGCAATGGGCTCTTCTCCAGGTTTCGCTTGACCTGTTGGCAACACTTTGGTCGGTTCAGACATGAGTCAGACTACAAAGGAGAGTTTAAGCAGAGGGATATTGCTGTTTGCATCCTTCATTTCCCACGCAGCACAGATGATAAAAATGTGCATAAAAAAATGCAGGTTTACTTCAGATTGTGGATTTGTGAGTGAATGACACTGGAGGAAAAAGGATGGCTGCAGTAGCACAAGGAGGTTTGAGGTTGAGCTTTAACCCAAGGCTGAATGGCTTCCTGAAGTCTGTCCCCTTGGTAACCCGGTGCGATCTCCATAACACAGCCCGGGCCCGCTATTCATTGTGTTAACAAGATGGCCCCGGCAAATAAAGCTGTCAGAGCGCCAAAGCATATGAATAGCTTTTAGCTATTTGGCCGCAGAAAAACTAGAGTGAGTTTGAGGAGGTGGGGAGGTGGCTGAGGAGACCCAAGAAGCCGCTGGTGGTCGGCGCCACACAATAGATGCTTAGCAGATTTACAACTAAAGCTGTGTGTCTGTTGGCAAGGAGGCGCTAAGTTTTCTTGCGTCATCGTTTCTTTCTGGAACGGGGCAAAAACACCGCTGTGTTTTGTCATTTAGAGGAGCTCGAGTCCGAAAATGTGCGTTTTGAAGTGATTTGGGTAGGAGTCCTCTGAACTATGGCTGACGATAAAACCAACGTCAAGCCGTGACTCATACTTTGACCTTTGGGCCTCTAAGTCAGTGATGGAATGAATTGTGTACCTTCGTAAGGGGAAGACAGCGAATTTGTACTCTGAAAGCATGATGCATTGCTGCCATGGAAACAAGGTCAGGCTTAGCTTTTGTGACCCAATAGGTTGAGTCAGTCAGCTTCTGAATTCTAATGAACTCCGTGCGTCACAATTCCAGAGCACATATTCAAATTATATTCATATTATTATCAAAAGTAATGTTTAGTTGTGCGCTTTAAAGTAAAGGAAATATTCCACACATGTGTGTGAGTTGATTGAAAAAGTAGATGTGGACAAAATGGTGTCAGCTTGCGCTCTGGCATGACACAACGGAGGCCAGTGTCACCTTATCTAGCAATTTGTAACAGGAAACCCCTCAAAGTGTTTTGTTTCTGCACAACTGTGTGCTTGTAATTGCAGTCCATTAAGTCCACCACTGTTTTCCAAATTGTTAATCATCAAACTACTAGATTGCAACATTACGTTACTATACAGCAGCACATCTACCGCTCAGGTTAGGTTGGGCGAGGTTATCGACGTTACTTTCCAAAAACATGTAGTCAGCTGCCTTAAGCGTGACCTCACCTGAGAGAATAAATAGTACAGAAAATAATTTGAAATAATGATGACATAATCCTTCACTCAGAATGTTGTATAATCAAAAATGTCACACTAACCTGGTGGAGCAAAATAGAAATGGAGCTTAGGTTTCTGCCTTAAGTGACCAGCAGGAGGCAAAGTTGCCTAAGATATTCAAGGCTAAAGTTGAATTGCTGCTAAAGCCAAACTTTAGAAAAGGAGTTTTCATGCCAAAATCTGAAACCTAAGTATGTGTTTGCCATACATGTTTTTAATGTCTATTAAAAGAAATGCTTCGATGTGCATTGCGTTTCAGCTGCTTTGGCTATAAAAATGAGTGTCTACTCAGCTAAGCATATTTTCCTTCACACACTTGAGCTTTATTGTATCGGACAGCTGTGTAAAGCTCTCTAATGCCCTCTGGAAGCTCCTGCATTAATTCCAGTCACTTTGTCGCACATCTCTAGCATTTTTATTTCAAGGTCATCTCTAACAGGTGCTCATGCATTTGATTTAGAAGCGGGCGCCATCGAAACTGGGATGTTTCTGGAGATGGAAGACAGCTGATGTGTTGGCTCTCATATAGTCTGCAAGAAACCTTTTATATACCAGAATCCTGATTAATTTGCCAAAAAAATTTGGCCAGTGATGACCAGGAGATATTTGTAATAATCTCCAACGTGCATCTCAATATTCTATCATAATTACTATGCCCTTTGTTGAAGATTTTTTTTTTTATACCCAGGATAACCACATTTCCTCATCATTCCCCGAACAGAGAGAATCGCTTATTTGGTGTGAAGATCAAAGACTGCAATATTTACAAGAGGGCTCGGGGTGTAATTTGTTTCTCATTGCATTCTGCTGGAAATTATTCCCAGCATGCCCTTTCATTTATCAAGGACTTTATTTATTCATCTGCTCAAACCAAACCCCTTCTTCCTCATTATGCCTCCATTTGAATGTCCCAGCCGAGCAGACACTAAATGATATATAATGAGCGCTGTGCCGGCACTCGGAGTGAAATGTAAATTGTTTGCCTGCAGCCGCGTTGATGAAACAGGAGGGAGGCTGAGTGGATAACCGAGCGGCGTACGGAAAGTCTTATCTCCTGTCATGTGGGAACGGAGATCTCGCCTTGCCTGCTTTTAAGCTTGCATATTTTGAAGCCCCCCATCTGGTTGTCTTCTAAAAGTGTTTCAAGGTCTTTTTCATCCTCTCTGATGACTTTTAAAGACCACGCTTAATCCGCATCTGCTGTCGGTAAGGGAAGTGATGGGCCGCTTGGACCCTTAAATGGCGTTCAGCCAATCAAGTTGCTTCTCTTGTCTCTGTGATTGTCAAATGAGACGGAATGGCTTGTGATGTAAATAGGGGGCCATTGTTGATGTGGTTTGTGTAGGAGGTTCACACAGGTGGTGCATGTACTGTAGTGTGTGTGTGTGTGTGTGTGTGTGTGTGTGTGTGCATGAGGTGAGAGCATGGCAACAGGTGTTAGATGCAAAAGATTCATTGTTTAGCTCATTAGAAGCAGGTGCCCACGCAAAACCATATGTTTGCGTGTTTGTGTGTGTTGCCACACGTGTTTTACCCGTACCTGGTGACAGAGATGGCCCCAGCAGACTCAAAACCTAAAATATTTAACAGCTTGACACCTGAAACGTAAAGCGTGCTTCAGTTCATATTCAGTCTGTCGCTCAATAAAGACGACAATACAAGTTGCGCTGAAGAGTCAATTGATATCCCGCACGAGCACATATGACGGACGTTGTGTCTTGAGGCTACTTGAACGTGACACTTTGACCTTCTTGTTCTCTGCATCGTGACCTTTAATTACCAAGCTTGCGGGAAATATTGATCTCCGTGAGTTACTGGGTCATAGTGCCTTTGTTATAATCATTACAAGAAACGGACACACAGATCCAATTGCAAGTTTGATTGTAAGCTGGCGCAGAGAAAGTAACTTCAAGATTAAGAGGAGGCCAAGTTTGTTTTATTACAATAACCTCATGATGTCGACATCTAATCCCCTTGAAATCGCTGAGCTGGAAATTGTTTTCCAGGAAGGACAGAATGATATTGCTTATGTCTTCTCCAACCTTTCTGGCAGCTTGCAAGGATCCACAGAAGGCTCTTTGCTGGATTTGGTAAAGCTATTGAAGCGTGAGCACAAGAGAGTTAAGTGACCCCCCACCCTCACCACCCCACCTCCACCACACACACACAAACACTTGCTTGTATTGTCAGAGCTTGACATGATTGCACAATATGATTTAATGGAACGTTCTGTCAAATCAGCTCCGTTTAGAGAATTTAGCTCTCAATTCAAGCCATTATCAAATCTTGCTTGATTGATTTCATCTGTCTCGGAGGCTGACCGTGAGCGTTTGCAGTCATTGATCACTCGGGCTTTTATACTGATGACTATGTTTATTTTCACTGTCTGCTCCATGTCACAGTTGCATGTCATCGCTAGCTTTGGTAAATTTCCCACCGGAGTTGAGATTTTAATGGCGTGTGGCAGCAACGCGCTAATGCTCTACAAACAAATAAATGCGGATCGTCGTTTTGTGTACGTCGGTGTTTTACCTTCAGACCCTTCAGTTCGTGACTTGAGAATACTTGATCTTATTTGAATTTTCTGAAATTTGGATAAGAACTATAAATAAAGCCTAACTTTTTTTATTTTTTTTTTATTAGCAGCATGTGATTGAGTGAAGGCGGGGTGCTTAACTCAAAGTTGACTCCTGGACTAATCCTCTGGCTGCCATCTGTTGTTTGACCTCCTCCTAATTGTCACACACCCTGCCTGCCTCCATGGCTTGTTTGTGTGTGTGTGTGCCCAATCATTTGCAGTGTTTGTTTGTGTGTCCATATCATGATAGTCAGCCCGCGTGGACCAGACAAGCGAAGGTGGGGGCGGTGGTGGGGTCATTAGCAAGGTCCAGTATGGCGCTTGTTTAGGGTTAATAAGGTCGTACTCATGTCAGAAGAGCACATGTGGGATTTATTTCAGCCGAGAGGCGAGTTTGGATAGTTTGGGAGTCCACTTGCTCAGTGACCATTTGTTGTGTTATTGAAACTTGGTAGTAAATCATGAAATCTTCATGAAGGAAGGAACAAAGAAACCCAATATTTCACTGGCATTCGCTCGCATCGTGCTGTGTGCAGCTGGCTTAACATGCATGTTTTGGGAATGCACGGGGGGGGTTAAAACTCCCACGTGTGCAACATGTAGACGGGAAAACCTGGGCTGAGATTCTAACCGACATTTGGACTGTGAGCCAGATGTGCCAACCACTAATCGATGGTGCTGCCTTCTTTTAACGATGCTATTCAGTCACTCCAGCATGTTTCTAAACTGTCCTCAATCAATGTTCTGCCGCATGAGGGACTCATTTAACTTGTTGTGAAATACATTCACAGTTTTTTTTTTTTAAAGCTTTGCTTGGATGAATAGTTAGTTTTGCCTTCAAATACGTTATTGTGAGTGATTAGTGGGTGTTTGCAGATTGACTGTTGATGAATTCAGTGTGGCTTTTAGGAATATATATTTACCTCACAAGTTGAAGACAGATCTTGTATGCAAAATGTATGTAATAGTGCCTTCCACTTGAACTCCACCCAAAGCAGGAAAAGCATCCAAGGCCAGTCCAACTCAACACTCCTCAGTGATTTGTGCCTTATCTGATGTATTCTCCATATGCTTCAAGTCCCCCCACCACACACACACACACACACACACATACACTCAGGGATACATTCATTATGTTTCGTTTCTCGCTCAACTCACACCGTCAACTCGCCAAGTCTTTCTTCCATCTCTTGTTTGTCAAGCCTTCCAATAAAAACTGCTCTCTGGCTCCGCTTGATGGAGTGTCGTTTTAAACGCAAGGTCCTGCTTGGCTGTCTTCGTCAACTAGCATTTATCTGCACGATTGGATGTAATGAGTCGCAAAGGATTCATCTGCTGTCAGGCCTGTTTGGAACTCAGAGCGCTTTATGGTTTCCTGGTTACAGTAGGAAAAATGTTTTAAGTGGGGAAACATGTCAACGTCTGCTGAGACGTTTGCGCTCTCCTTGCCAAAGCCACACACTGGGTTCGCTTTATTAGAGCATCATCTCGGATTAAACCACCTGAGAAGTTTGATGCACGGTCCAACCTGAACAGTGCTTAGCGCTCCGACTTTGATATTGAGGAAATGAGTCCTGACTGGGAGACGCAAGGGAGGAGAGTAAACTTCATCACTTTTGGACTTTGAGAAGATGCAGAGGTAGATGTTTTTAGAGGAGTAAACCCTGGAGGGCTGTTTCCATCCAGTTCCATAAGAATGGAAAAGGCGGGAGGGAAATCCATGTCGAGCGTCGACGTGTGAGAATATTTGCCGGCTTTCCAGGTGGCTGCTGAGCTTTCGGGTATAAAAATGTTGACCCATCGTAGCACCTGAAGGAACGATTGCTTTTTTTTTTTGTGCAGCAACACTTTGAAGTATTTTGAATTTCTGCTAATGAGTTTTTAATGCAAAAGGATAAAGATTTTGGAATGAGGGCAACCTCTGCCAGGTAGAAATTAGCAATTCAAGTTGGGTGGATGTTTTTAATTTAGGGCAGTGAGGCTCTGGTGGAAGACTTTTGAAGATGCACTTTCTTCTACAATAACAACATGCAAGATGGCAAAAAAAAAAGGATACGAATCTAAACTTATTATAGTCGGACTGCAAAAAGTTGGATGATCAAAGGCTTGTTTTTTGCAATGTGAATAATTATAACAACTGAGACTGAGTTGGGGTGAACGAGTTAGAAAAGGCGGCGAATAAACAGAGTGAAAGTTTTTCCACCATATTAAAATCAAGTATTTGGAACTGCTTTCAAAATGACTTTAGATCTATTTTTTGGGGTCTAAATTGTCAGCTACCAACCATAACAGTATTCTGAATGAGCATTTCATTGTATGTCCATTTTTCCCATTTCTGTGCCAAAGCTTGGCTATGATGAATTCGGTATAGTTGAAAGCCAATGATCCTTTTTAATGAGATTTTTTTTTTTCGTTATACCTCCACTCCCTATCTTGCTTCATGGCACCACAAGGGACTCACTAAGGAAGCCAGAAGCCTTGAACCATGAAGAGCAAGCCTGGACACAGAAAAGACACCGGCACAGACAGACAGACAGGCAGGGGAGGATGAAGAGAGCGACAGAGGGGAGGATAAAAGAATGGATGGAAGGAAACAACGGGGGGCTGAAATCGGGGGCGGGTGGGGGAGAAACAATGGAGACGATTATAATCACTGTCATAATTTGACAGACGTGCTCCTGTCTGTACTTTTCTCTTTTCTGTTTGTCATTCTTTTAATAGTAATAGTTTGCTGACAACCATTTTCTCTACTCTTCTCTATTTTTTGAGGTGTGTGGTCGTTTGCTGTCGTTGCAGTTTTGCAAGACTTCCAGCAAAGTACGTTGAGCTTTTGTCAAAGTGCTTTTTTCTTGACACAAAAGTACTTCTTCTGTCATCCATGCTCCTTAAATCTGTCCCTACCATTGGCATTACTCCGTAAATGTGCACGTTGAAGTGTTCTGAAGCACTTTAAATGGTTTGAAGACCAGAGAAATGACATTCTAAATGCAGTCCGTTTACCTTCCGTTGTGAGTAATGACTGCCGCTCAGCACCAACAAATCATAATGAGCCTCTCTGACGGGCTTTACGAGACATTTTAGACTGAAAGCAAAAAGCTGGTGGTGTTGGCTCTCAGTGGAAACATGAGTCTATTCACCACAAGTGGATTTTTTTTTCTGAGAACATGATGAGACATCAGGAGGAGAGAAGGTGCAGTTGGGGAGGGTCAAGTGTTGCTTTAGACAATGCAGGTAATAATGATTTTTATTTTTGATTGAGTGTTTGCTAATATAAAATTTCATGGGGTGTGACTTTGAGCTGCCTTTCTAAAGGTCCCTGATGACTCCTTTGTTCCTCCCTTCTCCCTCCCATCCTGCCTCGTAGTGGGGCTTCCTCGGAGAGAGGCTGATATATGACATCTGCTTCCCTGGAATTGGATTGTAGACATCCCTTGTGATACCCCGAAAGACATTTGCTTTGTTTTCTTTGTGCATTTGGGTTTTTTGAAAGGCTGGGTAGCAAAAAAAAGATCTTTATGTGCCACTTAAATGTGAAAAAAAATACACATTGAGCAATGGATGGAAAGCGTAAAGCCAGAATCAACCTTATTAAAATTCTTATTGGCTTGTTTTGATCCGACCGACAGACCAACTTGACTCTTATAGCCCACTTAGAAGGTCCTGATGACATTTTCACCCCCCGCCCCCCGAATTTGACACCTAAGAAAACGATTTCTACCCTGAAGCAACTCTTTAACAACGTTTTGAATGGTAATGTTTCAAATTAAGTCCAAAGGTCACTCAAACATTACTAATGAGACAAGTTGAGTCTGGAATAATAGAGCTTTTAAAAATGTGTTCACACCATTTCGTCTTTTCATTAAGTTGACTCCCCCATTTTAGTTGTCTGTTGATTTTGATGACTTGGTTACAAAGAACTCACAAACTGTTTTGAGTTAATCATAAATAACTGCGGTTTTCATACTGAAGTATCCACCCACACGTTGGTGTTAGTAGCAATCATATTTTATTGCTGCATCAAATGTTCTCATGCAGTAAGAATTAGTGTGACTTGAATCATTTTCCATTGATTGGACTCGCACATGACAGTTGACTCATCTTTTAAGCACACGTGGCAATTGCTGTGGAATATAATCAAAGCAATTGGTTCCAAATAGGCGATCTATTTTTTTTCAATTAAAGAAAAAAAAAACATCTCTAAAATCAACTTTTAGTGTGGCCGCTGATCGTATGTGTGCAGATTGACTGTGTATGTTTTGGTGCCATCCGATTTTTCATTTCCTTTCCACAGCCCGAGTCCTCCCTGCCCCCAGTGTTCATCCCTAAACACCACCTCCATTATTCATGGAGCAGAAAGTGTATCATTCCAGAATGTAGATGAAATATTCATGAGTCCTCGTGTCCCCAATCTTAACTCACCTGCACCCTCAAAGGAACGAATCACTTTGTGTTGTCTGATTGCGTTTGAATCAAAGGATTGCTCGAAATGTATTTGTGCACGTGCGAGTGTGCGTGTGTGTGCGTGCGTGCATGCCTGTCTGTTTGTTTCTGTCTGTGTGTGTGACTTTCAGTATTCCCGATTCACAAGTTAGCAATGGTTTAAAAAGGGACACGGCTTGTCAGAGAGGATGGTAATGACATAGACTAGCCCAGGATAAAAGCATGGAAAGAAAAGAAAAACGATGTTCTCCCAATGGCCAGCAAAGATGGAATAAAAAGCAAACAAACCAAAACCAAAACCAAAAAGGAGGGGCTTGTGGAGAGAGCGTAGGACAAAACCTCATCAAACAGACGGAGGCTCTTCTGGGAACTGTCAATAGATGCAATAGCTTCTGATTGATTGTGCCAGTGTAGCATGCAGAGCAGATTGTTGAAGAACGCGCGTGCGTGTGTGTATATTTGCTTTTCTCAGTCTCAGCTGTTCTAAAATCAGGGGGCCACGCGCCTCTTTGGAAACACTCCACTAACGTTATATTTTACTGAGAGAGGGCCTCCATTATACATTGTCCTGATTTTCTATTTCTGTTTTTCTCCCCCACTTTGTTCTTAATTTATGATAGCGTTTGTTTGGATGCATGACAAACTACAGAGTGAGGAGATGGTTATTGACTGAGATGTGAGAGTCAAGCATGTGTTGTGTGAATGCTTTATTTGGAATTCTGCACTTGGAACCGTTTACTCACAAAGGGCTCCATCATTTCCCTGATTCATCCGAGATCTAAGTAAGGAGAAAGGACTCGTTTGAAATTTGTCCTGTTTTGGCTTCAACCGTGTGGCTTTGGTCAGTCAGACATAATTTTAGGGAACCGTAAGCACCCAAACCCAGACACAGGTGAGCACACTACACAGATGGCAGACATGCAATCCTTTAAAGTTTGTACAAAAACAAAAAAAATTGTTTAGGACTGTGTGGTGAGTTAATGAATAACAGTCAGACGAAGGGATGCTTACATCATTCGGACGCTCTGTTTTAGAATGTGGTGAATACGTGTGCATGACTAACACACACAGACACACACACTGTGACCCCACACATAGATAATCTAAACAAGGCAGGGCCCACTCAGGTCAAGATGTGCACGTATGTGTCCGAACGCAAGATAGCCTTGCTCTGTCTCTTTTGGGGATGTGTTTAATGCCCCCACGTGAAAACCAGCTGCATATGACTGTCTGCAAATCCAGACAGTGGGACATAAAGGTAGAGCAATTTTAGATTTTACACCATTTTCTGGAATGGTCTTGACATATTTAAATTTTACAGATGTTTTTATTGTGTGTTGTCAGTGATATGTTCGCATGCTCGGTCTGACATTTGGACTCAAATATTCTCTCTCTCTCTGGTTGTCTTCTTTTTAAGACTTCTCCGTTTCCTTTTGGTTTTCCCCACATTTCAATTCCTCTCCGTCTGCCTGCTTGAAACACAAAGCGATCCGAAACAGCTGCAAAAATTATGCTAATCAGTTCCGATGGCAGAATGTCGGTGAGCTGGATTGAGATGCCGCAATTTTGTCATTCGCAGAGGAATGCTTTGCCTAAAAAAATCTTTTTGAGGAAAGAATCACTGCCAGGCAAAAGAGAAGATTAGCGGTTACAAACCGCTTCATCTCATCCGAGCCCCCTCCACTGCATTTCAACCTGCCTGTCTTTGCTTCTGTTTTTCTTTGTCTGTATCATTCTTGGCTGAAGCTTAACTCGTGGTAGTCGGCCTGACCGCTCCTCTCATCACACTTTGCACAGGCAGCGAGAGGGAAGGGCAGCCAGGATTGATAAGCAGAGCCAACTAACCATCCAAAACTGTGAGATGAGTGAACGAGCTGTACAGACAACTCAGGTTGGGAAGCAAATTCCAATCAAAACAATTCACGACTTAAGGACATCCTTTTTCAAATAGCTTGCTTGTTTTTATGCGGTATTTCGGCTTTGTCCCCTTAGCGCCTCTCAGCCTGTAAGCTTGATTGATAACATCTCTTTTCTTACTGCAACATGATGTCAAATACATTCTCTCTACATGTGGCTGAAGGAACAAGTGGGTAATTTTGGTTCTCCCGTGGATGCACCTAAGGTCCTCTTCACACGTGTCTGCTTTTCAACACTGACAAATGGTCTCATTTATGAGAACATTAAAATGGTCGCTAGAAAAGCGATACCCATTTGTTATATTTTCTGCTCGACCATTGGGTCCGATTGTCCCCGGTACAGCTGGATGATTTTATTTTAAGTCAGACTGTAAATTGAAAGAAGTTATTATTAAAAACTGAGATTGCATTTAAGATACGTTCCTCTGTGGTCAGGCTTGGCTCGAGTCTTCCTAAATGGGTTGCAGTCCCTCTTGGCCTCTGCAAATCTTTCAAGACTGCCAAATGCTTGTGAATGTGGTGGTCTCACGGTGAAAAGCCCACAGAGGATGTGATCGCAATCGGCCCACACCGCTCTCGTGAACGGCGCCAGAAACCTCAACCTTGTACCTAACGTGCGGTACTTTATCTCTCGCTCCACTTCTCAGCTCTAAGTGGAGTCGGCTATTTTGGACCGCATTTTTTTTCCTCTTCTCAGATTCAACAGCCGGAGACGCGTCACAAGGTCGAATGTAACTGATTTAAGTTATCGGCTTGAGTTTTTGGGAGCGCTCTAGCAGATGTTTCCATCGACCGCTGACCCTGTGGCTCGGAAGGCTAGAAAGAAAAAAAGATTGATTGACTGCTATGCAGGGAATACTGGGCGAGTAGCGTCCTTGATTTTCCGTCAACTCAGATTTACTTCAACAGTTACGTACTTTGACTTGAGCAACAATGGCTTCGAGATAAAATTCTGAGTTGCAGTGCGGAAAACACACAACACTGCATGAGTCATGTCACTGCATGTTTTGCAAAAAAAAGTATAGGCATTCATGTGGTTCTTCTAAATTTGAAAAAAGATCACATTAGGTAATTATGGTTAAATCTCCCTCTGCAACCGCAACCGCTTTTTCTGTTGTCTTGTCCGCAACGTTGAAGATCTGTTGCTGTTATACACACACACACACACACACACACACACTGTGATTATGGATCAAGTTGGAACCGTGTTAGTCATACACTTGCGTTTTGGGAAAACCAAAGTTTACAGCTAACATGTTAGTATTGCCTCAACATGTAGGTTTTGATATTTTTGTATCTGATGTTTGCTTACACCTGACAATAGAAATTAAAATAAAAATACAAAAATTAAATTGAAATAAAAAAATTGCAATTATTTACATGACAGATGCCATTTCTGTAACACAGCTAGTCCTGGAAAATAAAGCAAATTTAAGCTTGCCTTTATCACACTTTGTGTTTGCACTAAAACAAGTAGTGAGATTCGTGGAAATCTTGCTGACTATAAATGATGCTTTGCATACTCTGCATGCAAAGAAACTAGCCAAGACTTTTTTTAATGGGCTCAATGCATGAAAGGCCAACGGGCTTGACTGCAAAAGCGCTGACTCCACTCGGCCGGCTGTGGGAGGGGTCCACGTTGTGGGCTGTTTGCCCTCTCGGCAACCAACTTGGTGGTCGCATTCATCTGTTGCAAAACTCTTGTCACGTCTTTTGGGTCCTGACGTGCTCTTGCCCTCCACTGCTGGTTTGCTCCTCTCCTCTTCACCTCAGCTCATGGCAATGGTTTCTTTTCCCTCTGCTCTCGTATTCTCACTGTTTGGAGACATGGAAACAGACTTTTTCAATTAGGGAAAGCCGTTGAAAGTGTTTGCTTGAGGCTGCCGCAGCGCTGCTGCGCTCTCTGCCCTCTCTTGTCCTCCTCATTCCTTGCACAGTCAGGGGGGGAAGCGAGAAGTGGTGAGTAACTTTTTTTGAACATTTTCATCCTTTTCGTTTCACTGCTGATTTGTGCTCGTTGGCTGCCGAAGATCATGATTGGTGAGGAGTTGTCGTTGGCTGGGGGCCAAGATTTATCCCCTGGGAGGTATAAAAGTAGCATTTTGGCACCTTCACCTTGGATAGATAATTGCTTTGGTGATTGATTGCTTTTCATTAGGACTATGTCCATATGTCTTGAAAATATGCTGTAGACTCTTAAGGAATGTTTCATTTTTTAAAATTCTGACAACAAACGGTGTCTCGGATATTCGTTATTTTCTCAGTAAATTACAGAGAAGTGACAACTTGGTAATCGTGTGCATTGGTTAGCTCTCTGCTGCTTTGGTAGGCTGCGAATGGAATTTTTTTGGAGTGAGTTGTTTCAGGGATGAAAAATGAAGGAGAAACAGAATTGTAGTTGCATAAAAGTCTTCCAACTAAGGATAAGAGTGAAAGGAGACTGACAGCACACATTTTTTTATTATTTTGTTATTTTTAACCTCATTATATTAGGCGCCATCCAAACTATTATTTAGGTTGGCATGTTGCAATCATAGCTAGCTGCCGCGTGGATCAACACATGCTTGCATATGTCAACTTTTATCTTTTAGTTCAGGAGCAGTTTACACGTGCGAGATCCAGCGCTGGCTCAGCAGTCTTTGTTGACGGCATGTCTTTAAATGCTATGGTGCATTCCACATAGACATGTTGACATCTTTGTTGATGGCACCCTTGTGTGAGAAGCTGGTAAAAGATTATTGAGGAACGGGCCGGGCCGGGTGCTGGGTTTAGTCCACAGCATGTCCATCTTGTTCCTGTGCCTGCGCCGGTGCCTCCCACCTGGGCTGCCTGCAAGCTCACCCACGGCGGCTGCAGTGAATGGCCTCTGCACTGACTGATTTACACAGCCTCAATGTGTTACTTGGATCCAAAGAGTGCTTTTACGAGCGCTGGAAAATCAAATCACAAGTCGAATTACTCGACAAAAGGTTTTGTCGACAGTTGTTGGAAAAACTGCCATGTCATCCGATTAGTACTTCCTCGCAGGCCTCGGGACAAACCTCCCACTCTTGCATATCCCTCCAGGGAAAAGAGACTAAATTCTGCTGAGCTCCCCCTCAAGTCGAAAGTGTTTGATGTCAGGCTGAGAGGGGGAGAAAAAAGCCGAGGGAGGGATTGATGATGAATGCAAGTGGATCTTTAGTTGCTCCTCAGGCTGTGAGTGTGGCAATTGATTTGGTGAGTGGCCTTCTCATCCACTCACCCACCGTACTAATTCCCGCTGCCAAAGATCCTGCCTGCAGCCGACCGGCAACGCCAAAAAAAGCTGGATCACAGTTGGATATAAACTTTGACCTGCATTGATTACTATTGATCTTAATCCAAAAGATGTTTCATCACTAAAAAAGGCCAGACTGGACTGAAGTATGTCTTGCCCATGTCATCTACTTGTTTTTTTTTTTATTATCTTGAATATATTTTTAAGGAAAATTATGAGCAATATAGCAAATGGTCCAAATACATTTGTAAGGTGGGACTTGAGGTCCTCACACATCTGCATTCTATGTAACACCAAGATAGAGCTCCAGAGACTACCCGCAGCGAAAAGTGCCTCTCGTAAAAGTAGGTTGCCACTCAGATGTTGCCTATCTTGGCCATGAGTGGCCGCGGGAGACGTCTGCACTCAGGGCCTGTCCGTCAAACATGAGAGCTTACTTCCCCCCTCTTCACAAGAGAGCGATGGGAGTGATTAGTGAGGAGTGTGAGGAGAGAAGATGGAGAGGCAGGAAGACAGATATGGAGTGGTCTGGGAATAAGAGGATTGAAGCCATTGAATTGGGAGAAAGCAAAAAGGTCAGGGAGAGAAAAATAGACCATGCTGGATCGCAGCAATCCTTGAGAGATTGGCAAAATGAGGAAAATGCGGGAGAGAAATAATCTGTGAAGGTCATGCTTTTTGCTGATTCTTATGGCAAATATTTTGTCAGATAAGACAGACAAGAGTCTCCTTCTTTGCCAACCGCAATTTATCCTGCCCATTTCCTTTCCCAGCCGAAGTACAGAGATAAAAAAAAAACGTATTGGAATTTTGTAAAAGTGGCACTTTGCCAAACAACCTTGACTTTTTAAAAAGCTATTTAGAGCGCAGGTGTCTTGACAAAGTGCTACAAGCCTCGCTACCCTCTCGTCTGGTTGAGCGTTTCCGCCAGGGAGGAAATTAGCCGTGGCCTGGGCTGCATATTCCAAAGCATCACCCCTGAACCATTTCAGTTCTTGATAACACTCACAAAAATATGTTCAGGCTTACATTTAGCTTTTCTCTCCCACAACGGTTTGTCAATGATGAAAGAAAAGCTCCAGATGTTGCTTTCACCTATCTGCTTTCACCATCGTTTGACGTCGCGTTCATTTGTCTGAGTGCGGCCGAATGCCCGAGCATTCATTACGCACGAGGAGATGGATTGGAGATTCATGTGAGGTGAAGCGGCCTTAGCTCTCCGGCGAGGGTTAATCAGGAAACGAGTGTGCAGCTGAGCCGTAGCATTAGTGGAAAAGCTCATTTGATTTGCTTCCCCACCTCCCATGTTTTCCATCATGTTTGATCAGACGCCTCTGTGGAAAATGTTTTTTTAGGGGGGGGAGGGTTTGTTTTATGCAAATCTGACGCATGACTATTTTTGGGTCCATTGTAAGTGGCGGAAGTTGCATTTGCCACACAACTCATTAGAGTCCTGATTGTGGGTAATTATGAAGTGAAAAGAAGGGGTGGTATTTTAGTTTTGTGGGTTTCTGTCCTTTTTTTTATGGGTCTCATTTGGTTATTCTTTTGGGGTTTGGTTACTCAGGCAGAGTGAGGGTGGCTTCTCAACCACCAAACTTAGGTTTGATTGTTTTCATCTCTGAAGTGTCTGCCATTATTGTCAGGTTGACTTGTAAAAAAGATCTTTAAGTTCACAATGTCAGTTGAAGCTGGTTTTGTTGGCTAGCTTCAACATTTTCGATGGTGACAACAAAGAAATTAGACTTGTTTGTATCTCCGTTTCTTGTTTGTTTAGAATGCATTTGATGTTCGAGGAGCATGGCCTGTAAACATTGGCATGAAATCTCCTGAGCTATCGGTGTCAAACACAAGGCCCGGGGGTCCAGATACGGCCCGCCACATCATTTTATCTAACCCGCAAAGACAAATTGTGCATCAACTTCATGTGTCAATACTAAAATTACAAATAGTCTTTTCTCCAGTTTCTATTACCATTCATCCTTTATTTTATAAATATTTGAACAGTTTTCACTCCTCTCTGATTCCAAAACTAGTTATTCATCAGTTTGTTGTGTAGCCTATTCTGTATATAGAAGACGCTGACAGTCATAATGGCTTTCCGAAGGAAACAATGACTATGATGTGGCCCGCGATAAAAATGAGTTTAACACCCCCGTCACCTAAACATATTGCATAGGTGAAAGAAAAGTGTGATTGATGTGTGAGACAGGTGAGACAATGTGGTTCGCCACACAAACTAGTCATGTGGCAATAGTTACGTCAGACGATAGATTTTTCGACTGCAGTAAACATGTGGCGCTGTCGCGTGGTTTTCGCCGCTGTCACCGGCTGAGTCGAGTGTCAGCTTGACACTTTGGAACAATACGTCTTCAGTTTGGATAGAACACAATTGTTCGCTGCAAATGGGGGCTGTTGTGTTGCAAGCATCCAGTCATCAAGCATGTCCATGAGCTCAGTGCTAAGCTTTTAGTGGGGTCAACATGACTGAGAAACTCCCTAAGACTTTTGTGATTTTTGTTTTTTATTAACTGTTTGTTTGTGAGTGACCTGCCAGCCAGCAATCTCCCAAGCAACTTGTGACTCAGTTTTTTAAAGTGCAGACATCTGGCCGGTCGAGTCTTTCGCCAAGGCCTGATGAGGCCAAAACCGCAACTCTTATGAAAAATCCAAACACTATTGTTAGTGATGCACCAACATCTGTGTGAAATCACAAACAATTTGAAGCTTCTTGTGTCTTACATGGACGATCAAGAGCATTGACATTCAACAGCTTGAAAAAAAAAAAAAAAGGTTTAAATTGTGGCTTTCCACAATTTAAAACATGCCATGTTGATTTTTTGAAGTCATTTGTCTTTATATTGACAAACTCTCACATTTCAAATGCCATTCGACTTAGTTTGAAACCAAAAACTTGATTTCTGGGTTTGTGGTCTTGTGCAAGCCAATGACTGGATTTGACTACCCATGTGTAGTGTGGCCAAACCATTCCACCGGATGCTGTGTCATTCATGACTAGATTTGTGTGGGGACACATGGCCAGGTAGGAATTAAAGGCCACAACTGTTTAAGTAACTGTCACCAACTGTAAGGCGTGCCGGCTGTTGGAGGTTATGTCTAAAAACGTCACCTCCT
Source organism: Syngnathus scovelli (assembly GCF_024217435.2). Classification (NCBI taxonomy): domain Eukaryota; kingdom Metazoa; phylum Chordata; class Actinopteri; order Syngnathiformes; family Syngnathidae; genus Syngnathus; species Syngnathus scovelli. The sequence continues at coordinate 6,401,916 of NC_090857.1, read as the reverse complement.
AATTAGGTCCCAAATTGGCCTTATAATTGGCGTGGATGTGTCAAATCTGCCCTTGTCTATAATTTCACTCAATTCAACCTTGCCCGTGACAATAATGTTCTACTGTCATTATCATGCAGCATAAGATTATTTGTAGCCTTATATTTGAGGAAAACTTGGGGGATGATAGCTCAGATTTTTTTCCTCCCCAATGACATCAGGAAGCATCACACAAGAAGTATGTTTTTATCACATGACTCTGTGAGATCTCATTTAAGTCCCAGCTATGATTTATGCCTTCTATTCATATATAAATACACAATTGTGAGCTAGTTTGTATAGAACTGAAGGATTGTTCATACTGTGAATAAATTAAGCACAAAAAGTTCTTCTCGTGTGCACAGCGATTGCTGAACGGCTTCAGGTCTTCTGGGAAGAGGTTAGGCTATGCATAGCTCGAGGAAAACTAAGCTTTGTAAATATGTAAACAGCTGAAAAGTCTCCGACAAACACCGAAGCGAATCGCTGACAGTCCTGCTTGTGTGTGTTTGCACAAGAGCCAAATGGTTTATTTTTTTTTAAGTACATGTCTTATTTTGAAGTATGTTGCATTTCACCCGCTGTGAACTTAATGTTGCTTCTGCATCACGTGTAACGATTCTTGGCACCTGCTGATGGAGCAGAATGTGTAAAAGCAAACGTAGCCAACTTTGCATTTTATTTCAGACAAACGACTTTAGGCTAAAGGCTAATACTACTACCGCTTGATAGAAAGACTGAAACAATTCCCGAGTGATATAAAAGTTATTTTGTCTTGGTTGTGTTCACATGACCCGGCAACAGCATTTGGGCTGAAGTATCTCAGTTTTGGGCCTACAAACACGGTTGCACTGTGTGTTGGTTTCAGTGGAGGTGTTGTGTAGTGTGTACTTTGGCTTCACACGTCTTGCAGGGGTTGGTTTAGTTCCAAACAAGTTGTCTTTCCGGCACTGCAGCCTACGTACTGCTCTCTGACATCTCTATTTTTACAAACAATGCTTTTTCCTGCCATGTATCAGCCTCTTCTAGAGTTTTAGAATTTTTTTTTTCATCATTTACACTCTGATAGTAGTTCGGATGATTTCTGAAGAGCCAAGATAGCGGTTGAATCTACCAGCCATGATGGAAATCTGTCAAATAATTATTTTTAGTCATTCATGTGAGTTTCAGCAAGGTCACACAATGCAGCGCTTTCTTTTTCTCTGTCTGTTTTTCTCAGCTAATAAGAATTCCCCTTCTCATAAATCAGCGATATCGGTCTGGAAGGCTTCCTAATTATGAGTAGTGCTGTTGCTGTTGTTTTGGAGGACAGACTTGACTCTGTGTGCGTGTGTGTCTCTGTGTGTGCGCGTGTAAGCGTGTGTAACCCCAGCAGAGCATGTAACATTAATGAGTGGGCCTAAGACAGGGCTTATCACCAGCTCTCCAGTCCTGCTCAGACCATAATTAGCTCATAAATGCTTAGCGCAGACCTTGTTGAGACGGGGCAAATAGAGCCGTCTCTCAAACACACACACACACACACACAGGTCATCATGTTGAAGTTGCTCTGTACTGTGTTTTTATTGGTGGGAAAAAAATCTGGCAAATGAAAGGAAATAAAAAATAAAATAATGCTGCAAATGATGAAGGTGTGCTGGAATTTAGTATGTAAATAAACATTTACCGGCCACATTAGGTTTACCTGCACATAATGATTAACAATACTTCAAAATAAATCACTTTATAATGCCCATGTTGCTTAAATTGCAGCACATTAATAGACATTGTTAAATCATTATTTCCTCTGACAGTGTCAGTCGAAAGCCTAAATAATAATTTTTTATAAACTTGGGATTAAGTTCTGCATTTATATGTACATATAAATACTTGTGTGGAAAGTCCCAGATTTTCACACTACCACTGAATGTTCCCACAGTGTTTAGATTAGATTCTGTAATTCCAGTCGCTGGCCATGGCGCTTATCTTTTTCCGCCCACTGTCCGGCCTTTTAAATCAAATGGGAAATGTTATGTCTTCATACATTCCCTCCATTCTGCTTGTCCTTCCACCTTTCTCACTTTTATCTGTTATTTTTGTAGCGGAACCTCCAACATATCCACTAACACCAATGCTGGTGACATTTAGGTGTAAAAGTGGTCACTAGTGCCAACCCCCAAAGCGCCCCCCCCGCCACCTCCAAGTCAGAAAGGCTCCTCTGTTTGCACTGGGTCAATGTTAGCTAGAGAGAAAGTTTGGCTTTCTCCTCTCGAGCACTTTCTTTGCCCAGCCCCCTTCTGCCCCTCCATCCATCATTCCATCCAAGCTGGTGCCTGTTGGTATCTCTATCGTAAAACTTTGTGTGGGTGCGTGGCGTGTGATGGGGGTGGGGTGGCGGCGGTGGCACGTCCTTTGAAGCTGGACAATGACCTCCAAATTGTTGCTGACTTTCTCTATCTTTATGCACTCACACACAACATCCCATTCACACAGACTTGACTTCCTGGATGTGCCGTCTGTGTGTTTACTGCACGGTTGTCTCTGTGAGCTCAAGTGCATCCTGGGAGATTGTTTGGGCCTCTCCTTAAAATAGTGCTCCATCTGATGTCATGGCAGTAAACCGCAGCCCTGCGCAACGCTACATGCGGCGGACGACCCCCGCCCACAAGCATGCATATGTCATGATAGGAAACAGATTCAGGCAATTCATTAATTGAATGTAATATAATCCATGGAGGCACGTTAACACACACACACACACACACACACACACACACACACACACACACATGCATACATAGTTCGTCCTTCTCCAGACACAAAACTTTTACTAGCCTGTGTTACCTAAAGGGCGGCTGCAACTCATTAAGTCGGTGGAAATTTTGAGAAAAAAAAAAAGTCAAGTTGAAAATATTATTTTATAATATGACATACTGGCACGAAACTTTCAAATGACCAACTCATTACTATATATTTTTTTGTTTTTTGTTGAATGGGAGGGGGCAGGGGTGACTACATACCCCTGGTCATTTCATAAAACCTCTGAGGTTTAGCGGAAGTGTAGACCAAGGTGGAGCTGCGTGTGAGTCCAGGCAGACATGTGGCGGTCTAATCCCACAGACCTAACAAGTGGCTGTTTGGCCAGTAGCCTCACCACCACTGCCCGCATGGTTAGCGCTCTGCACAGAAAGCCATTTGGCATGGTTATGAGTCACGAGCAGACTGCTACTGCCGTTTGGGAGGGCTTCTTTTAGTGCTATTTCATAAATTCTCGTTATACTTTGTGTTTGCCTTTTAGGATTTATAACCCTAGTCATGGCTCAGTGTTTGATGCTGGCAGCTTTGGAGTCATGCTACTCATATGTGCTACTGAATGGTGTTATAAGGAGAAAACAATATGTAATGAGAGTGAACATTTTTATTCAATTTATCAAGTTACGTAAGCAGGATTCCGCTAGATGATCAGTCATCAGTCGACACAGGATCTCTAAAGTTTACTCACCCTGACGATCAAGAGAGTGCCGAATTTCACCCCTCTGCTCTAAAAAAGTCAATTACCGCTGAGGATTTAAACAGCATAATGCATGCTACTCATGAGAGCTGCAATGACCTTGTTGGATTACTTGTTAATGTATAAACCATTAGCTTCTCACTTTATTGTATTTATTTATTTTTTCTTATAATTTATTTAATATATTTTTTTAAGTATTTTTAGTTATTTATTTATTTATTTATTTATTTATTTATTTCAATCTATCTGCAGCACATACATTGAATAACATGTCAGTTTGGTCTTTGTCTGCTCCTCTTCAAACTTATGACACTGACGCAACAACAGACCAGAAAATGGATAGTCTGTATCAACTCCCATCAACAGATTACAGACTTGAGCTTGACTTCTTTGACAAAAAAAAAAAAAAAAAATGTAATACATTGCACATGGCTGCTAAAATGCATCCCAGATGTGAAGGATTCAAATGTTGCGGCCTGTACTGTCTACACCCTGAAATGTGTGTGCTGTGTCATCAGAAAATGTTTTTAAATACTGTATATCAATTTATTCATATATCCCCAGGGAAATTTTAGACATTAACTTAATTTTGTCATTTGTTTGCTTGGGGCTTGGTGTTCTAAGCCTTGCCGATTGGCATTGATTAAATATTGTTTACGTTGAGTCTCTCTCTATAAGGATCAATTGATTTTCATGTGAAATCAATAGAGCCTCTTGATGTTAAATCTCACTGAACTCAGGGTCGCATATTTGGTCTTTGGGGGATTCAGATTGACAGGTAGGGGCAAACTATCACATCTGCTAAATGCAAAGTAAGACAAATCAATAAACAATCAATGTGTATGTAAAAGATGTAGCTTTGATGCCTTCATATAAATGTGCTGCTGTTGCGAGCTAGTTTTCAGTTAGCGTGACTATTAGGCAAAAACTGTCATTTATTATTAAACATATTAAACATATGATCCACATAGTATAAAAATGTATTGGCAAGATAATCTTAAAATGCATATATGCATAAAATTAATTTGAAATATTATTCAAATGTGGTTTGGAAGACTTTTTTTTTTTTTCTTCCTCACTGTTTGCATGTCATGTTTTGTCTCAAAAGGCCTGATTTTCACACGCCCTTTTTATCTTTCCTTACCTTGCCAGTTCTCTGTGACTTTTATGATCACTTTATAGGCCGTCTCCCCCCTCTCGTTCTCTCTGGTGGGTTGAATAGAGGCAATAGCAGTCTGACCGTCACGCTCCCATCAACCTTACGTCTCGTGATGAAAACACACGAGCACATAGGCCGTCCTGTGGAGAGTTTACTTTGCTCACCAGAACAAGCACCACACATACTCGGGCTGCGGTGCATATGATGAGATTAGACATGGCGGGTATCAGGAGTGCATTTTTACAGATTAGTGCGTCACTCTGTGTTACGTTACCCGTAGCTGACGGGTTTTCCGAGAACAGAAGTCTTTGAAAAAGACACTGGCATCGTTTTAACTTTGCGCGGCTGTGTCCATCTGAGCTCTTGGCACATGTGCACACTTGCATCATTGTTTGTTTGCACTGTTTCTGGGTGTTTCTATCCGAATCAAAAGTCTGTAGTTAAGTGCAGCCGCTAGCCGCAAAACATACACAGAGTTCAGCTAGAAAGGCGAAGCTTAGCTAAAATAATAATCGGTGCTGAGTCTTAAAAGTTAGTGATAGAAAAAAAAGCCTTGTCATTTAAAAATACTGGACATTTTTGAGCTGGCATGTGTCAACATGGTATCTTTCCATCAACTCAAACTAGGTTAATGCTGTTTCTTTCTTTTTCATACTGGATTCAGCCTGTTGAAGTTTTAAATCGCCCCTGTGAATGGAAAACATAGAACTTGAGCCATGAAAGCCTTTTGAGCATTTATTGAATATCCTTCAACTCCGCCTGAAAGCACCACTGTGGTCACATGGTCCGTTTTTCACTAACAAGCTCGCTATAAATAAGGAAAATGAAACTGGCTTTCATTTTCAATGTTGTCAAATCAGTTTTGTAGCAATTGTTTGGTGTATCCAAGTTGGATTCGCATATGAGTGTGTTTATCTCCTCAGTATGTGTCCTCACCTCAGCGTTGGTTTGGTTTTGTAATCACTGACACAAATTCAGTCGCATGCATTCTTGCACATGTCTACGCTTGGCTTTGCCGATTCTAGTTCAACCTTATTGTTTGGATGAATAAGGGTGTGATGTCATGTGAGGGTCAGCAGAAGGACGTTATTGTGTCTGGAGAGCCACGGCGGGTGTGAGGAGGCTGTTTTTGAGTTGTGCAGCCTTGACTGGCCCACACAGAGGACCGTTTGTGGTTCGGAGAACCGGAGGAGCGCCGGGAGCCCGCAGGGCAAATGAATTCGCTGTGCAAAAGAAACTGGAGGCCCAGACACTGGGTTTTGTGTAGACTCTTGCTCGCTCGCTCTCTCTCTCTGCTCTGCAATACACACACTCTCTCTTTCTCTGTTTTGGACACACTTTTCCTTTCACAAACACCGCACACGGAGGTTCACAGTTCAAATAAACAGCAGTCCAAGCAAGCCAGCCAGCCGGGTCTGTAAACAGCAATGGGCTTAGGTGATTTACTTTCTCCCGTCTTGCTCTCTTTCAGTGCCTCCTAATGGGCCATGCCTTAAAAAGGCAACTTTTGAGAAGCGACTGTAACGTTGTTGGAGATGGATTGCACTTCCATAAGAAGGCTCACATTCAAAGAGTGAGTTACTGTTAGACAAAATGTTGGAGTGTATTTTGCTCAACATAGAATCATTTTGACACTTAGCACCTGACACTTTATTTTTCTGTTTATCACTGTCTGACAAGTATTGGATGAGTCATCCATCCTGAAGCAATTCAATCGAATGGTGCTAATCTCAGTCATCTGCTTATGCTGTTTATGCAAACGGCGTGACTGGAAACAAGCAATTTTCTCGCTCGAGCCAGTCCAGCCCTCACCTCCAGGGGTCTTCACAGGGTCCGTGGAGGTTAGGGATCGGAAGGCAAAGCTTTAACCTGACCGTTCTCTAGAGTAAGCTCTATTTGTTTATTTAATCACTGAATTTATTTACAGTCAAAACAAAAAAATAAACTCCCCCATGTATTAAAAATAATAGTTCCCATTAGTTAAATTAAAATAAATAAAAAAACAGGAGCCGATCCCAACTGACTTTGGCACCCACGAAGACAAACAACAAAGACTGAGAACACCGGAACCGAACACACAATGCCTGTACTGAAGTAAGGCGAATAAACCGCGACACGGTCAGTTACTTTGGGCCCCGGCTTTCGTTACCATGACAACCGAGGTTGGGGCTAGGGCATTGTGACGTGGCAAATGACTACTCATTCTCAAGCAGTCTAAAGAGAAAAGGGGGTGTTCGAGTGAATCTGGACAATTTGCACTTTCCAAATATATAAAATTGTCACGTAACTATTAATTAATTTTCTTGGGATTGTGCTCAAGACAATGTTTCCAGATGACATTACTTTTAAAACACATCCCGCCCAAACGTGTCTGTGTTTTTGAAACCTTACGGAAGTTTCTGTATGGTTTTTTTTTATATGGTTCTTATATTTTATATAAAAGCAAGAAAAGAAGTTGTGACTCAGAGATTTGCCGCCCACACCACATCACAACGGGAAGGTAAGAAATGTCAAGGAAGGCTGACTGAGTGAAGTGAGTCAGATAAAAAGGTGGACAAGTGTGGGAGTTGTAATTCATTTATGATGCTGATGGAAAAAAAGTCACTTCTCATGTTTTTTAATTTGTTTTATTTTATTTTTCACTTATTGTTCCAACCATTTTCCTTTTCTAAACAGAATATGACCTCGTGTTGTTTTTTGGGGGGTTCCAAGGGAACTGTAGAACTCTGAAAAATTCAGTGACAAGGCAGAAGCAGTGGTTGGGCACAGCACGGTTGAAATTGAGCTTTGACGCCCAGGAGGGAGCTGTCTGCATAGGAGGTAGATGTTTCGATGGATGTACCGAGATGGAAGCTCCGTGGCTGTTTTTTTCCTTCATGTGAGTGAGCCTTGAGGGCTCCAAATGGATCAAGTCCCCTTGAGTCAACATGCCACAAGGTCACCTCCTTGCACTGGCTCCTAATGCTGGAAACTAACCGTCCAGATTACTTCTTTCTTTTCCTCAAATTTTCCCACCGTGACTTAATGACTTGTGCAGGCCTCGGCACCGTCGCAAGACTCCGGTTTGTATTTTAGCCAACTCCATTAACTTCTTCCAATTGCTCTCCTCATTTCCTTGTTACGTCCCTCTTTTTTGTTGAATATAATTTCATCCCTCTAGCCGTGCAGAATTAATCCAGTTAATGCTCAACATGGGTTGAATAATGGTCACTTATCTGCTTCGAACATGGTTCGAAAGGAGCTTAAAGTGAGAGAGCGGTCGGCTGCTTCAATAAATCTGCTTTCTGTGTAGAGAAGTTGGACTATAGTACTAATAAGTTATGGCAATGGGAGAGTTAAGCTGTTTTTTTCCTAAAACTATGCCATCTAACCCCCAGAAAGGTCATTTTCCCTCAGCGTTACGGTTCTGTGTTTGGTGGAGAAACGGAATCACTTCAGCTGAGAATCATTTAACTATTAGGACTTCTATTCTTAATTATTTTGGACAGTTCAGGTTGCTTTCGAATGTGACACAGTTTGCTTGGTGGTACAACATTATGTTGCCATAAACGTCTTGGCTGCTTCTACTACCCTGAAGCAGATAGAACAAAATTGCAACCAGACCTGGACGAGATTTGGAGAAATGTAAATACTAAAATACTTTCCATGAGACATCTTTCTTGGCATTGCAAGAAAAGCTGAGGACAGGACGTTCCTCCCTCTCAACATGTCTTGGCTATCAGCTGTTGGGGTTAGCCCCAGCTGCCTTGTATGTTGATTCTCGGGTGATAGCCATCAGCATTTGCCACATGAAAGCAAAGACTTGTGTTTCAAAAAATATATTCAACTCAGGGAGCCAATGTTGAAATGGTGGTGTCGTCTCAAATCAAGATAAAGTTACTGATTTATCAGACGGGATTTTCAGATTGTATATATGTGTCTGTTTTTTTTTTACTTGAGTAATGTCAGTTGGATAAGACACAGCTTTCTTACATTCTTATGTTCAAGCATATTTATGATGTTGAACATCTTGCACTTTGATAGAGCCGATTATGATTTTGCTTGCTTCAGAAGGGAGTAACCCCGTTTGGCACGCTGTCTAAAATGACCAGGCAGAGGAGGCTCTTCAAACATGCCAGGAGTCCTTTTGCAGGCAATACTATCTGTAGTCCCTCAAGACTGACTGTTCTATTCTTTCTTTTTGTAAAATTTTCAATGTTTATCTGCGAAAATGGAATTACTCATTGGCAAAATGACTGACCGCAAACTCTGTGGTTGCTTCACGCAAAGGACACTGGTGCTTTGAGCTCCTTGGGCCTGTGGAAAGGCTTGGAGGTTTGCCTAAACTGTAATTGAAGTTGTAGTATTTTTAAAGGGGCCACAATTATGAGGTGAGGGTAAGAGGATAGTTGAGTGTTGCCAGCCGTATGTCAGAGAGGATTCCAGAGCAGAAATCTTGGCTGGATTTTGCTGCTTAATTCATATTTTGCAAATCTAGTGAGGATGCACCAAACATGTTCATGTAAATACAGCCCTGATTTTGGCTTGATATTTGTATTTTCATTGGTGGGTAAGCCTTTTGTCCTTTTTCCAGCTAAAATGTGTTTCTTATGTTAAACAGCTGTTTTGTTTACAGAAACTCGCCTCCTCATTCCCCCATGCAGGTCAAGCACCCTGTGGTTACCCTTACAACTCAAACTCTTTCCTTTTGCCTTGGGCCTCTTGATGCAGGAAAATAGTTGGATTCGCATGCAAATTTTTTTCAGAGCTTACGCCGCTAATTTCACCAGTGTTTGGGACATGGACTTGCTGACATCACACCGGGATACTAGCCAGGAGGGAAAGTAAAGTGTGCGTGTGCGCAAGCGTGTATAATGGGCGGATGTGTGTCAAGTTAACTATAGAACGTCCAGACTATTGCAGGAAATGTGCTACTATTGCCTAAAACGTCATAAAAAAAAAATCCTCCTTCCATAGAGCTATTTCCTATTGCATTCGTCCTCAATCGGGTCGCAGGTGACCTGGAGCCTATCCCAGTTGATTTGGGGTGAGAGCTGGTCACCAGCCATTTGCAGGGCACAAATAAACAAGACAATAATTCACATTAATAATTATGGCCAATTTAGGGAGTTCACTTAACAAGCATGTTTTTGGAATGTGGGAGAAAACCAAGACATGCATGAGGAGGAATTGCAATTCTTCATCAGAAAGACTGGTTCAGAAATTTAAATGAAAATGTTCACAATAAAAGTTCTAGTTGGCATTTTTATTGTGAAGGTGCAAACAGGAAGTAACCGCGGCGTTTTATTTAGCTTGAGCTTGGTTGCCGATTAAAGGGCTGTTAAGCAGAGACGCTCCAGTGGCTGCGGTGCGCTTCCACGAACGGAGGCTTTGCGCGAATCGTCTCTCGGACCACGGACGCTGCTAAACCATACGCAGGATATTTCAGTTGCATTTTTTTCTCCAGAAGTGGAAATTACAAATCGGAATCTTTGCTCTTCTCTGGATTTGCTGCTCGCTGCAAATTGGGACTTTTTGACGCGCTCTAAGTTGGCTCCTCCACTGTTTTCGTTGGCAGGAATCTCGAATGTGTTTGCAGAAGACGGCCGACTAAACTTTTTTTTTTTTTTTTTTTTTTTTTTTTTTTGCACAGTGGATAGATGTAGTGGCACCACGCAGCGGGTGATAGTGGGGCTGTTGTGTCAAAACCAGTTGGTGCGATGTGGCCGACGTGTTTGAAAGCATTCAGTGCCGAGGTCAGGACTCTGGCTTCACCCAGACGCACTTAGTAAGAAGGTAAGCACTTTTTCGTGTTTGAATTTGGATGTGCGGAGGGAGAATTTGGAAGACGCTCCGAATTGAACACATCAGGATTCATGTTTTTATTCCTTGACAGTTTTGGAGACTTGCATTGATTTTGCGTGCGTCAAGGATTTTCTTAGTTCTAAAACACATAAGCTCCAGCTTTCCCAGAGTAGACGTGTTTTCACTGGTTTATAATAACCCCCTTCTCACCCCACCCCACCCCATCCAATTTCATCCCCTCCCCCTGGAGCGCGCTGGTCAAGCCACCGTGCGCTTGCAGCCGCATCGTCTTTTGTTGTGCAGCCTCTGTGCCATATGGACTGGAGATGCTTGCTGGGTAAACAAGAACACAAACGGATTAAAACTCAATGTGCTTATTGTCTCCATCCATTTTATCTTGTTTAGCTATTTTCGTTATATATGTAAATGACATAGCATGCCAATAACTATAAAATGAGTTGTTAGGATTTAAATAGGTGCACGTGAACGAATTGGCTGGAGTCGCACAATGTGGCTCGCTGCAGGTTTGAGATCTGCAGCCCCCAAATTCCTGCAACTGACAGGCAGAGGGAGGCTGCATTTCAACCCTGGTCATTGCATTTTCCCCTCTAACTGCGGACTGGAGTGGATATTCTGTGATATTTCCCTCCTAAGTGTTTCATTACTATATTGGACCCCACAGTCGGTGGCTTCTGTTTGATGCATCTGTTTCTGGCAGGCAGTTAGCAGGGAGTCTGAAGCCTGTTGTGGTGTGAGGTTTCCTTGGAAGCTGCTTCTGTGACTCCCTCTGTTCCCACCTCAAGTGTTCTCACTTTATCGAGCGAGTTGGCACTCAATGAATAAGTCATGGAGTTTAGGCTCAAGTAATCTGTAGCCGTGACAAAAAAAAAAAAAAAAAGCATCGGAGTTGGAGTGAAGAGACATTACGATGCTGAGAGAATCACTTTTGCAGGATAAAAATATTCTTTCTGTTATTAGAATGTAGCCATACACGTGTGTTGTAACTGCTGTGTTTTCATTATACAGTTGAATTTGCAGTCTGCTAAAAGGGGCTCTAACAACCGGTCTCCCAGTCTCTAATTTGAAAATCTTAAACAATTTAGTTAATTTAGGAGCCTGCATTATGGAGTCCTTCAATTCTAATGCAACTGCACTTTTTAGGACTTTGGAATAGTTTGAACGTGCGCTTTGGCGGATGGATGGCTGAATGAATTTTACAGTTGTAATAACGACCCATGATTAACCCGTGATTCCAAATATATAAGGAACAACCATAGAACTGTATGTCCAAAGGGGGCACGTGAAATCAGGACATAAAATAGAGGCAATGGATGGTCCAGCTTAAAGCAGCGTCTTCATCATTTACTTAGCGTCATGGAGCATAAATTTAGTTTTATAATGTTACAATGAAGTAAAACCCCTTGATTGGCTTGGCTTTAAGAACCATCTCTTGAGGTTGTTGCTCTGTCCTAAATGTCACGTTGTTAGCAGTGGTGCCTTTATTAGACGTTCTTGGTGACTGCAGCTGCCTTTGGCTGCAACCCGAGTCCGACTGAATGGCATGGTTCAACTCCAGTTCAGCACACGATGCCTCTTTTCTGAACCGGTTTACAACAACGTGTCTAAATGATGTGACACCCATTTTGCTCAGTCTTGATTGTTAGTCTAATGAGCTCTACATCTGAAAGACTAATTGAGGCTGGTTGTTTTGATTTAAAGTCAGAGGATCCTAAACCGTCTTGTTTAGACTGTTGTCCCGGAGCTAGACTACTAATAAGAGGACGGAACTTTGTCCCTCAGTCGTGAGTTATGACGGGTAGATGGTAGAGTAATCACTGGCTTCGGGAACACGCTGCATCTGGCTCGCACTAATTGGCAGCTAATGGAAAATGTCGTCGTTGTCTAGACTGACTTTTGTCAGGAACACCTCCAGTCATGTTTAACCGTGAAAAAATCAAGTGACAGAAATGTTAACATAAATGTGTTCGGGGAAAGATTTGCTTTTCTTTTCGCAAGTTTTATAGCACAAACAAAAGCGGAGTGAAGTGAAAAGCTGTGGCTGTGGTGTGAATGTAGGTCATGTTCTCTCTGTTCTTCTCTTGTCATTGAGCACAAATCTGCCAGTTGAATCTACAATTTTCATCTGATATGGAAAAAACAGCTTATGGGAGTTACTCGAGATTCATTGTGAAAGAAGACTCGATTAAAACTGGAGCAGGCAGTTTTGAAAACTTGAGTTAAATAGGTCAAATCTGATTTTCCAAGGTAGAGCACTAAATGTGCATTTTTTGGGGGGATAGATTTCACAAAGAATGCTCCTGGTTTTGCATTTTCCTATTTTTCTGCATCCTTGCACACTCACAAGATGAACCTGGAGAAAGATCCCAACCTATCGTTGAGGTTTTACTACGCTCCTACGTGGGCGCGACACAGACAGTATAAGATTGTTTTGGAGAGGACAGACCTTCTTCCGCATCTGGCAGAAAAAGGCCGCACAGCTGCGTGTTAATCTTTTTGACATCCATTAAATAGTTCAACAGAGAATAAGCCGTTTTCCGGTAGTTATTAGCAATTGAACCAAAATCAACATGGGCGCAGAGATTACTGACTCAACCCCTCCCACATCTTAAAAGTCCTCATGAGACGTTTTTTTTAAAACGGAACACCAAGCCACAGTCGTTGCTGTCTTTGCCATTCCTGAACTTCCGTTTTCATCTACTTGGGTTCTCTCTTTCTAGTGTCACTTGAGTGTTTTATGAAAAGGTGCAGGTTGTTTGGAGAGCAGGCGGGCTCTTCAATGACTCCCTCTCATGAATGGTCATGTGTCAAGTGACCCCGTGTCACCTCTATGTCATGCTTGGCGTAAACAATCAATGAGGAGGAAGGCTTCCAAATGGCAAGTTTAAGGTCTGAGAATTGTGAGTCAAAGTGTAACACACAGATTTGAAGTGCTATGAAAATTCATAATCTCTGTGAATGTCATCTACACTCCATAAATCTCAGGGTTGTATATTTTAACATCTTCCCAGGGGGCAAATATTTTCATTGATATTTAAAAGTGGAAACTTTTCACACTTTCCTGACTTTCACTTTATGAGGCGTCAGGGATGTGCTTGACTTATCCAAATCTTTGCTAATTGAAATCATGCAGATTACAAGAGGAAGCTCTGGTATCAAGTTTCCGTGGAGGGGAAATCCCAGCATGTGCGTGAAGACTGTTGTAAATCACAAGGACAGACAGGGGGGGCGGGGCTTTCGATGTGCCTCGGGAGGTTGACAGGATCTCTGCCAGAATTCATGTGGTGAAGAGATTTTTGCCAGGTGAAACATTGGAGGATGCTTATCAAACATCTGCACATGGAGGCGGGGCTTAGCGATGGGCGATTCGTGTATTGAGAAAGGTAACGTTATTTGTGCTAAGTGGGTTGATTTTGAATCATCTATTTGTAATTATATTTTTTGAATATATATTCAGAAGTTCTGGAAGAAACTTGGTGGGGGGGCAGGAGGACACCGGTGTATGTGCTCCAAGAAGGAATGCGGCGTGAAATGTTTGACTTCAGGTTCTTCAAGGCTATATTTGTATATAGGCCCAAAGCTGAGCCCAAGGCAGAAATAGAAACAGCTGACCACTTGCCATGCTGTCAGGCGGGCTGACTTGTTCTTTTGTCCTCACATTTCCTGCTTTATTTTGCCTTTTGAAGCGCTCTTTTAGATTAGAGTTCTTTTTCTGTTACGGCGAAGCTGTGTTAAATTAGAAATGATGACAAAGAAGGAAAGTTGGGTTGCTTTGAATTGTGCCGCTGTGATAACTTGGCAACGTTTTGTTTTGTCTTTTTATCACAGACTGAAAGCGCAGATGGCAATTTGGTGGTTTGTTGTTTTTTTTGGTTTGCCCTTCCTTCTCCATGCTGTTGAGAAACTCCAACTTTTGACCTGTTTGTATGCTTCACGTGCCATATGACAAGTTGAGACATGTTACGGTGACGCTTTTATTTAAACTGACACCAGGGATAAAATAAAACCTCAAGATACAAATAAGTGAGGCTCAGGCAGCTGGGCGCAATGTGCCATCGGCGCTTCAGGCACATCTTTGACCACCCGAGAGTCCGTTTGTTTCATACAGTGTGCCGAGTGTTTGTGAGCGCTTCCAGTCAGACAAGTAGGCGTCCGTCTGGGACACTAATGAGATTGTCTCCCTGTTTTTGCTGCCTTAGGGGGGCCTCAAGGACAAAGGCAAGCTGTACAGTATGCAACTCACCCCCATTTTGCGTAAACATTCAGTCAAGGTGGCTCGTATGTTTTCTTTTTTTTTTGCAATCTCCCGATGAGCAAAGGTTAAAAAGTAATCTCTAATCGTAATGCAGTTCTTGCAAATAAGAAGTTTGACAATGTCACTTGGGAGTCATGTCGTGACTTTTTTTCCATTTTCAAGTTGCCAAAATACTTGATCCATGAGTTTTCAACCAGCAATTTGCTTCACTTCTATTCTTTTGTGGTTTGTTTCCACAGCGAAGTGTCATGGGGTGCTCATAACTGCATTAGCTCTGTAAGTGGTGAGATAACGCAGTGGCTTGACAGGGGAAACTTGCCAATGAGTGGAAGGAAAATAAACACAGCACATAGTTATGCTACATGCTGACATTATTCGTTAACAGCACCAATAGTTCTCCTATATTGGCAGAGTCAGTATTTTATTGATTTATTTATACATCATACTGACCCCCTTTTTTACTGCATTGCTTGATTAACTAAACTGTGCTAGCTGCGTTCACAATTGTGCTTTCTAGCGTGGCTGGCTTCATTCTGCTATTATTCCTTGTTCTTGCGCTCCTCAGAGAGTTGTTAAGCATTGTATGCACTGCCTCAACATTTTTACTGTGAGTATACTGTGGGAGGCTTGACCTTTGACCTGAGAGGACTTTACACTCCTTGTGAGTAAAGACCCCATCTGGTTTTAAGAAAAAGTCAAAGGCTATTTACAGAATTATCAATGGGGCTTAGCTGAGCTTACGACCAAGTAGGTGGGATGATTAGATTTTCCTCACACTTCTATAAAAAGGCTGTCAAAATAGGGCTCTATTTTTTTTTCCCCTTCGGTAATTTACAACTTGTTTCATGGCCCTAAAATCACCTCTTATGTATCTGCTTGTTTCTGATGAACCCATCCTTACACTGATTTATTAAAGAGTTTGTTTCCAAATTCATGGTGTTCCCTCTGAATTGCTGAGCTCAAATGAAAAATGTTTCCACGCCACAAAGCTGAGCTGCATAAATTAGATCATCGAGACAGTTCTTACTTTTGCCTCCAATTTTATCTCCGCTTTTGTATTGTGTCCAGTGCCATCATTTAAAGGAGCTGCTTTTTTTTTTTTCACGTTAGGAAGATCTGTGTGCATTGTAAGTGTCGCCGGGAGGAGCATGCAGTGACCACCATGCCTGTGGAAATGGAGAAGACGGTCACCAAGCTGATGTACGACTTCCAGAGGAACTCGACTTCAGACGATGACTCTGGATGCGCCCTGGAGGAGTACGCCTGGGTGCCACCAGGACTCAAACCTGAACAGGTACAGTGCGCCACAACACACGTTTAAAATCTTCAACCATCTGCTTCTGCATACACTCACTAGCAACTTCATTAGCTACATATACAAGAACTATTCCCTTCCATGATAGTTCGTCAGTTTTGCTTGCTGAGCCTGCGGGCTGAAGGATAACAAGGATTCCAAAGCTCCCGCAGTCCCTCGATCCATTTTGCATGCAAACATGTTTGCATAAAGTTTCATGAGGCCTTGCAGCGACGGCAGCTAAGCTCGTGTGATACACAAACACGTTAAACACCCCAATTACTTCATTGAGGAGGGTTTCTGGATTTATTGGCTGGGAGGAGTGTTTATGGAAGCCATTTTGTTTTTGTTGATGAGCTCAGGGTGACGAACTGGTCAATACAAACCCATCGCTTTTCCCCCCCAAGAGGCTATTTTTCATTTCCCTCCTGGGTCACATGGCCAACCTTGAAGTCAATTAGGCTCACGTCTCAGGGATTGTGACTTTGCCAGCAGTCAGGCCAAAGTGGAACCTGAGCTGGGGAATGATTAACACATTTTATTGCTATTTGGTGGTAATGATACAAATTTTATAAGAATGGAGGAGAAATTAGCCCAAAGAGTGAGAAGCTAAAATTAACATCACGTATCTTATGTTTATAATAGCTAAAATAAATAATACGAATGAATGAATGAATGGATGGATGAATGAAGGAATCCAAACCTCAACTGCGTTGCAAGGCAGCATTAATCTGGGAAAGCTAATTAGGGTCCGCTATCATGTCAGTGTTCCTCTCAAAGTCAGAGCTTGTTGAATAAACCAATCGTGTTCCTCAGCAGACACTTGGAAACGTCATGTGGTAAATTCTTAATGTGGTCACAAAGACCATATAAAGTAGTTTTCCCCTCACAAAGAACACATTTGCTTTTGATCCGTCCATTGTGTAATGCGACGGTGACAGAGATGAAGCAAGCCATTCAAGAGATAAAGCTTCCAGAAGATTGTTACTTTACAAGCAGTCAACTGAAAATCAGATCTGGTGGAAATTGGCAAAGAAACTTTGGAGAGACTCTTATGTGAGTCACAGTCTGCGGCTTGATCGAGTAACATCAATTTGGATTTGCCATGGATCCCCTTCTTTTACAACAAATCTCAAAAGAGCTACATCATTATTTTTGGCTGTAATTTTCGTACAAAGCACTTGGCTGTGCATAGCTTTTTTTTTTTTTTTTATAAATTATTTATTTTTAAACCTGTTTTTTCACCAGCCATTTTCAACTTAGCATTAGTAGCACACGGTGCTAGTACACAAACAAAAAGTACATCCCTTGTATTTTTAGGGAATGACTTTTTCTGCTAATCTTTTTTTATTCCCCAGTGATCATTATAACACCAAACACATACATGGTGTCTCCACCTCCATCACTTGTTAAGCGATTGTCAGCACTGGTGCCACATGCAGTCTTCTCCTTTTGTCTGACCCTCTGAAGGCATCATCCTGCCGTTTTAACGTTCAAAACACTGTGTTCGGTACAGATTGAAATTGTGCTCTGTCTTTAGTTTCATCTGTTTTTGATTACAGTTATTATCACAAGCTGCTCCGCCCGCCTCTCGCCGCAATCGGGTGTGTATTCTGTGAGCAGTATCTGTGTTCAGATCTTATCCTCAGGGCAGTGGGCCTTTAACCTCCCAAATACTACCCTGTTGTTGTTGCTGTTGGAAGCATGTGTCATGCGTGCTCCTCTGGTAGTATGAGCATTTTCTCCGCTTGTGAGCACTATCGGGACATTATGTCCTGGCCCTTGCTGCTGAACGCACCTCCGCAACACCATTTGAAGCCAACAAAAGCAAAACCACAAAAGGAATCTGGTTACCTCTCTTGCCAAGGATGTAGCTAATAGACTCTGGAGTCAGTAGATCCATTCAAGTGACAGATGGGTTGTAAAGATTGGCCTGACCCAGTCAATGGTATTGATTGCCTTTCCATTCCAATGATTTGCTTAAGAGCTGTCACAAAAAATATAACTACTGCAATCAGATCCTCTTATGCTACATGTAACGTTTATTTACTTCTTTCATATCCCTTTAAGTTGACCCCCTGCAGCAACTCGCATTCACGTTTGAGTGCCTGACCTCCATTATACCTCGGCCCCCCCAGTTACAGTGCAATAATGAGAGTACCATAAATAACAGGCAGTGCAATGCAAAGAATGTCCTGGTGATTTGGAATGGACAGATTAACATTAATCTTGCTTCCTCTACACCTACTTCTCTACTGTACGTGCATATATGTTAATCACTTCTTATCCACGTGTGCGGGGGCGCACACATGTGACATGTCAATCATACATTCCTTTGTCCATGACCAGAGATAGAAAGGCAAGATTGCGTTTAGTCTATGCTGATGCCCCATGAATCAAACTATGAGTCACTCCTGGTCTTAAATCAATTTTTTTTTTCCTCTAGGCGAAAGATTTTAAAGATTAGCTAATAGCTACATGCAGTCAACCATATAATGGCAAAAAAAGGTCAGATGGGGAAGAGCTAACCAGTTTTGTCAAATTAAATATTTGTTAGGGTTCGTAAGATCCACTAAATTCATAACCCACATGGTCATCACGTAGTTTATAAATATTTCTGCATACACAGACAAAAGAAAACAGATATGTGTAAAAATGATGGCCAAAGGAAAAAACACACAGCAGTCTTTAGGAGTAATTTGGCCATAACAAAAAAAATGGCTGTCAGCAGCATCCCAATCAATCCTCTCGTTTCTTTGTCAGGTCCATCAGTACTACAGCTCCCTCCCTGAAGACAAGGTGCCCTATGTTAACAGCCCGGGAGAGAAATACCGCATCAAACAGCTCCTCCATCAGCTGCCGCCCCACGACAACGAGGTGAGAGTCCAAACGGAGCCCCTCCCCCAGTACCTTCAGCCATCTCACCCTTCCTCCCTCCTTCAGGGCAAGGGAGACAAGACAGAAATTCCATTAGCCGAAAACCAATTATGAAATCTTCCCTTGCTGTAATGCTTAGTAAATGCCTAAAAGGTAAAAGAGAAGTGACACCGACCATTTTATTGTCCCATGTTCAGGTGCGCTATTGCAACAGTTTGGACGAGGAGGAGAAACGAGAGCTTAAGCTCTTCAGCAACCAACGGAAACGGGAAAACCTCGGTCGTGGCAACGTCCGGCCTTTTCCCGTGACCATGACGGGAGCCATCTGCGAACAGGTAGAATGCGTGTCTAATATTTAAGTCCCGCATGAAAACGACAACATCTCCTCTCCCATCTGTTGTCAGTGCGGCAACCAGATCAACGGCGGCGACATCGCAGTGTTTGCGTCTCGCGCCGGCCACGCCTTGTGTTGGCACCCGGCTTGCTTCGTGTGCAGCATGTGCAACGAGCTCCTGGTGGACCTCATCTACTTTTATCAGGACGGGAAGATCTACTGCGGCCGGCACCACGCCGAGAGGCTGAAGCCGCGCTGCACAGCTTGTGATGAGGTAGCGAGCACTAAACTGCTGTCATATGATTTTACTCACACGCACACATTCTGAAACCATCAACTCTACAATTAACACAAAGTTCCCTCACTTAATGGGGGACACTGACACTGTTCTGACTTCAAATGCACATCTGGCTTAAAGTCAAAGCTTCTTAAAAGAAATCATTGAAATAAACATCACATGGTTTGTCCATGACAAATCACAATCAAATACGATTACTCATCTGTTCAAAACTAACCCTAAAACTGTGTTGTCAAGTATTTAATTTTGCTTTTAAGAATTATATTTTGTTATGGTTGCCAAATAACCAAAGGCAAATTTAGTAACAGTTTCTGGAACTCATAATTCCACAAATACATTATCCATGTGGGCCCGAATCTTTGCACAATGTCTTTTTTGTGTCACACACTCAACAGTCCTTTTTGAATGATTAATAAATGTTCTCCCCTTTGGCCACACCACAGAAGAGTGAAAAAATCATAGTCTGCTGTCTAATTGTCTAGACATAGATTATTCGCAGCTAATTCAGATTACCCACTTGAAGAAATGAAAAGTAAACTTGAAAGATTATTTTGTTACTCGCTTACACGCATATTTTGTTTCGTGCTTTTCCTTTTTTAACGCCGGGTAAGAAAAACAAACCATGATTCGCAACATTAAGGGACTGGCCTGGGAAAACATAATAAAAAAAAAAAAAAAAGAACAATCATCCTGGCACCTCATGTGAACTTCCCCGTGGCTGACCCCAACATGTTTGGGACAGATGGGCATGTGTCCCGCAAGATTGATACCCAACAATTCCCAGACAAGCTTCTCACATATTCACTATCTAACTCTACTAATCTGTTAAAATGAAAAGCATGTGTGTTGTGAAAACCAGACTTTATCAATGATACTCAGGCTTCATCTCTGTAGGCTTATCGGATTTGTTCCTTCTCAGATCATCTTGGCGGACGAGTGCACCGAGGCCGAAGGCCGTCACTGGCACATGAAGCACTTCTGCTGTTTCGAGTGTGAGACGGTGCTCGGGGGCCAGCGCTACATCATGAAGGATGGAAGGCCGTACTGTTGCTCCTGCTTTGAATCCCTCTACGCCGAGTACTGTGATTCCTGCGGAGAGCATATTGGTACGCAGCGGAATGTGGAGGGAAAAATGCGCGAGGATTTTTTTTTCTCTGTCAAGTAATGCGATGGGAGACCAAAATTTAAATGATTCAAAATTTTTAAAAAATGCTCTCATCTGACAGTGTAATTCCTGAAACGATTATGAAACTGACGCTTGAAAGACCAGATGGCAGCTATTACCCAATAAAAAAACAAAACATGTGGCAAAAAAGTTTTTCATTTATTCATGACTGGCAAAATTCCACAGAGATTGCCTCAGAGTACAATTTAATTGGAGTCTTGCTGTTTTTCTCAAAAGACAATTTGTGCCTATGTTCTCGAATTAACGTTGACCTTGAAAATGCAAGCTTTTTTATCAACTCTGTGCCATGTGTTCTACCCGCAGGCATTGACCAAGGCCAGATGACGTACGACGGGCAGCACTGGCACGCTTCCGAGGGTTGCTTTTGTTGTGCCCGCTGCAAGCGCTCCCTGCTGGGTCGACCCTTCCTGCCCAAGCAAGGGCAAATCTTCTGCTCCCGTTCTTGCAGTCTGGGCGAGGAGCCCAACGGCTCGGACTCCTCGGATTCTGCCTTTCAGAGCGCTCGCTCTACCAGAGAGTCCAGACGCAGCTCCAAGGCAGCAAAAAGTGGCGGCGGAGGGCAGACGGAGGCGATATCGGGCGAGGTGGACCCGTTGTCATTACAAATGGACCTACTGAGTCTCTCGAGTCAAACCCCCAGTTTGACACGTGAGCCACCTGCCTGGCAGAACCAGAAGCAAGTCGTGGATGGCTACAAATTGGATTCCCAAGCTGAATCAATGGCTAACCCCACCCCTCTGCAGCTCCTCAGCCAGTGCAATGTCAGAACGTCCTGTAACCCGCCATGCCCTGGGCAGAATAATCAACAGCAAGACCACAGGGTCAAAGAGACCGGTGGCCCAAAGAGACCACCTATCTCGGCTCTGAAAGGTCACTCTCTAAATGAGATGTGGTTCCAACAGCCAGCTCCAGATGATTTCTATGGCCCAAAGCTAAGGACCCAGATGAGTTTCCCTGAGGTATCTCAGCAGTCCCAGCACAACGGCGGCTTCTCCGCGGACAAGCGCTCCATCAGTCTGCACGGCTTCCAGAGGGACCGAGATGTTGGTCCTCCACCAGCCAGCCAAGTGGCCAGAAGCAGGAACCCCATCAACGCACTTAACTTTACCGAGCAACTGACGCCTCTCGAGCAGACCCCGAGGGGATCCATGGAGTGCTTGGCCATGTCCAACACGACAGGTGGGTGATTACACTTTTCTCCTGCTCCAGTGAAATGACCTTAACTCTTCCGTTCTCGTACCGCGCAGGCCAATCTGCCGAAGGAGGCGGGAAGCGGCAAGAACACCTGTCGCGTTTCTCCATGCCTGATCTGAGCAAAGACCCTGGAATAAACATCTCGGAGAAAACCCTTAACTCCTCGGTTCAATTTCAGAGCTCTGACTCCCTTCACGGTGTCAACGGTGGTCAGCCCTACATGGAAATCAATCCCTCCAGGTCTTCTCAGTACCAGTTGCAGTATTGTGATCCCTCGGGTTCAGGGGTGGGCAGGACCACCACTCATTTACCTCCTGGATTCACCTACCAGGAGGAAGACAGAACGAGTCTGGTGAGCAGCGCCAATGCTGCCCGCCTGCCACCCATAAGTGAGCGTAGGGTAAGTGGTGTGAGAGGAGCGAGCGTCAGGATTGAAGTGCCGGAGGAAACTCCTCAGAGACGGAGGCACCACCACCACCACCGCTCCAGAAGATCCCAACGTTCTCGCTCAGAAAACGCTCTCAACTTGGTTGCCGAGCGCAGGGTGAGACCTCAGGAAAGACCGCAGCTTCACGTTCGAGAGGATTACGACCGCTTTCCTCCCCCGAGGAGCGCCAGGGAGCACTTTGGAGTCACGGGAGGAGGGAGATACCAACCTCAACTGTTTCGGCAGTGCCCCAGGACCACGTCAGACTTATCGCTCCAGAACCCAGGAGCCGGGCGACGCACGGGCTTGAATCAGTACTCCTGGGACGACTATGACGACGACTGGTGCTCCACTTGCTCGTCGTCATCGGAGTCAGAGGACGAAGGTTACTTCCTGGGGGAGCCCATCCCCCGACCCCTCCAGATGCGCTACCTCAGCAATCAGGAGCTGGTCCACAAGTACAGCAGCGGGATGGGAGGAACCAACCGCGGTGCGCAGCTGAGTACGCACAAACGGCGGAAAAGCAAGAACTGCATTATTTCCTAACGTTTTGCTTTGTGCCGCAGCTTGAGTCGACTCATTTTCTTCATCTGGAGAACAGATGGACAAAGTTCATTTATAGTGTGCTTGAGCAATAGGCAGTAGCAAACTGCAGTCGTGAAGAGTGAAACACAGCATTGTTTGTCGTTGTATTAATCAGATTGCTCAACATTTTGCGATAAAATATGAAGCATAAAATATCTCAAAAACCTGAAAAAAAATTTATCAGCGTCAAAAATATATCAAGGGACACCTCTGATTAAAATTGTCTGTTGAGCAGTGACCAATTTTTTTCTCATGCAGAGTTTTATCGACTCAATATTTTTATTTTTTAAAGCTGACGTGCAATTTTTTTAAATGCATATAGTCTGTTTGGTTAGCTTTTCATGGTGTGATTTTTTTTGTTTTTTTTTTCCCCAAATAGGCCGCGCTGTTGTATTTGGCTGATAGTATGTACATAGCTAAATGAACTAATAATTTCACTTAAGTTAAGGAAGTCGTAAATGTAAATATGGTTGTAAATGAGGCCTCATATTTTTATACGTATTAAATATATGTAGATATACAGTAGATAACAAGACAAACAGCGTACGCATGAGACATGGCTGAGCTGATCCTGAATTTGGAATAGAGGATTATTTCAGCCATTAGTTTGATTGACAGCTTGTGTTTTTCTCTCGAGTGTGTCAAACAAGTGCGTGACTGTTCAGCGTAGCAGTTTGGTGCATACATGAATAATAATCCGCAGTGGACTTTGAAGTAGAGTTGGATTGGTAATATATGCAAGATGGCATTTGAAACCAAATCTTTGGTTGTATTGCATCAGCGCTTAAGAATGGGAACTTGAGCACACTGGGATTTTGTATTTCAACAATTTGCATAGTTGTCAAACTCACTCTTAAAGAACTTCTTTGCTCCAGGTCTCCTTCTACAGTTGCTACTAAACAATCCATGCCAATTTATTCTCGTGCTAACAAACCATCTGTGTTGTAAAATCCTGTTTTGAAATCAAATAAAAAAATATTGTCTGATCATTTGAGTGTGCTGCAAGGTTTTTACAATAATGACTTATATAATGAGTTACTTTTTTCATGTAATCTGTCGACAGTTACTTTTTAAGATCACAATATGTTACATATATTGGAATGGAAGACTAACACAGATGTTAATTTTTTTTTTTTCCCCAGGGTGTGACCTTCGTTAAATCAAGACACTGTCAAATGCTCATCCTCACAGCCTGATCTTTTTATAAATGATGTTTACGTAGGAAACAGGGGTGTTTGTCAGGGCATGGCTACCACATGATTGACAATTTACAACCACAGATAGAAGTGCTCTACCGCAGTTCCACCCTGTCATTCCATTGTGGTCTCATGTGGTCCCAATGCGCCCAGATGATAAGGCCTAATCTGCCAAACCAAACAGGAGACTTCAAAACATCCACAGGCCATATGGTGACGTCAAGCTTGTAAAATGCTTTTAATGTATTGGATAATGTTAAACACCCATCCACCCATTTGCTGTACTGTTTATCCTGTTGAGGTTTGTGGCTGAACTGCAGCGTAGAAAGCACACCCTGGATTGGTCGCTGGCCAATCGTTGGGCACATCTAAACAATCAAGCTGACAACTAGGCCTGTTTTACTGCCGCTTCTCCTTTCTCATTCACAACCAGTTTTATTTGAACTTTGTTTCACCTCAGTTTAAATACTGTTAAGTGTCTGGATGCATAAAAGCGTAACAAGACGTGTCATAGTGTAAATTGGATTGCATCTGACCTCCATATGGTAAATGAGGATTATTGCTGCTAGCCCTCCTAAACCACATTAGCGCACACACCTACTGTATGTTATGTACAAAGTGTTTCAGCACTTAGTTCATGATTAGAGGCGACGGAGCGTTTTAATGCTGTTGGCACGACTGGCATGTTAGTGAGTTTGAGTCACATGACCTCGACTTTCGTGGGCTGATGAAATAGTCAGCTGTGCTGCATCCAAAAACAGCAGTCCAAGCATGTGACTTACATTTCAGACAGACTGCTTAATCTATTTGATGTGATTTGAATATATTAGCACTTCAAAATAAAGCCTTATCCTGTAATTGGGTGGACGAATAAAAATTTTTTTTTAAAAAAGATACACAGCATTTTTGACAGAATGAAAACTGACAAACCGGTTAAAAAGACTTACATTTTGAGTAATGTCATTGAGAGACTCCCATCTCGCCTCTTTGATTGGTTGTTTGTCTCCATGAGTGTTATGGTTGTAGTATTTTTGAAGCCTTACAATATAATATGGTCATTTTTAATAAAAAAAAATATATATTTGCTAAGTCTGGACAGTTATTTAATAATAAATAAATTTAAAAAACCTTACTATACGTGGTTTCATCAGCCAAGCCTGCAGCCCAAAGGGCATCTTGCCTTAAGAGAGGATTGCATGATGGGCGCCAACCTCAAAGTTGCTTGGCTGGAGGGCTCGATCTTCTTCATGGAATGGATGGCCCCTCTCCCACTCTGTGAGACGTTCACTCACTCACTACCTGGCCAGGAGGTGTCCCATCTGTATACTGTATATCCATCCATCCATCCATCCATCCCTCCATCCATCCATGCATTGTATCCATTGTATGCATTGTATTGTATTGTATTGTATTGTATTGTATTGTGTGTATGTATTGTGTGTATGTATTGTATGTATGTATTGTATGTATGTATTGTATGTATGTATTGTATGTATGTATGTATTGTATGTATTGTATGTATTGTATGTATTGTATGTATGTATGTATGTATGTATGTATGTATGTATGTATGTATGTATGTATGTATGTATGTATGTATGTATGTATGTATGGAGTATGTATGGAGTATGTATGGAGTATGTATGGAGTATGTATGGAGTATGTATGTATGTATGGAGTATGTATGTATGTATGGAGTATGTATGTATGTATGGAGTATGTATGTATGTATGTAGTATGTGTGTATGTATGTAGTATGTGTGTATGTATGTAGTATGTGTGTATGTATGTAGTATGTGTGTATGTATGTAGTATGTGTGTACGTATGTAGTATGTGTGTACGTATGTATGTGTGTATGTGTATGTATGTGTGTATGTGTATGTATTGCATGTATGTATTGTATGTATTGTATGTATTGTATGTATGTATGTATGTATGTATGTATGTATTGTATGTATGTATGTATGTATGTATGTATGTATGTATGTATGTATGTATGTATGTATGTATGTATGTATGTATGTATGTATGTATGTATGTATGTATGTATGTATGTATGTATGTATGTATGTATGTATGTATGTATGTATGTATGTATGTATGTATGGAGTATGTATGTATGGAGTATGTATGTATGTGTGTACGTATGTATGTATGTGTGTACGTATGTAGTATGTGTGTACGTATGTAGTATGTGTGTACGTATGTAGTATGTGTGTACGTATGTAGTATGTGTGTACGTATGTAGTATGTGTGTATGTATGTATGTGTATGTATTGCATGTATGTATTGTATGTATGTATTGTATGTATGTATGTATGTATGTATGTATGTATGTATGTATGTATGTATGTATGTATGTATGTATGTATGTATGTATGTATGTATGTATGTATGTATGTATGTATGTACGTATGTATGTATGTATGTATGTATGTATGTATGTATGTATGTATGTATGTATGTATGTGAGTATGTATGGAGTATGTATGTATGTATGTATGTATGTATGTATGTATGTATGTATGTATGTATGTATGTATGGAGTATGTATGTATGTATGGAGTATGTATGTATGTATGGAGTATGTATGTATGTATGGAGTATGTATGTATGTATGTATGTATGTATGTATGTATGTATGTATGTATGTATGTGTGTATGTATGTATGTGTGTATGTATGTAGTATGAGTGTATGTATG
The DNA here is from genome assembly GCF_024217435.2 of Syngnathus scovelli. Taxonomy (NCBI): domain Eukaryota; kingdom Metazoa; phylum Chordata; class Actinopteri; order Syngnathiformes; family Syngnathidae; genus Syngnathus; species Syngnathus scovelli. The sequence goes on along the minus strand of NC_090857.1, from coordinate 6,375,097 downwards.
TAGTATGTGTGTATGTATGTAGTATGTGTGTACGTATGTAGTATGTGTGTACGTATGTAGTATGTGTGTACGTATGTAGTATGTGTGTACGTATGTAGTATGTGTGTACGTATGTAGTATGTGTGTACGTATGTAGTATGTGTGTACGTATGTATGTGTGTACGTATGTATGTGTGTACGTATGTATGTGTGTACGTATGTATGTGTGTATGTATGTATGTGTGTATGTATGTATGTGTGTATGTATGTACGTGTGTATGTATGTACGTGTGTATGTATGTACGTGTGTATGTATGTACGTATGTATGTATGTATGTATGTATGTATGTATGTATGTATGTATGTATGTATGGAGTATGGAGTATGTATGGAGTATGTATGTATGTATGTATGTATGGAGTATGTATGTATGTATGGAGTATGTATGTATGTATGGAGTATGTATGTATGTATGGAGTATGTATGTATGTATGTATGTATGTATGTATGTATGTATGTATGTATGTATGTATGTATGTATGTATGTATGTATGTATGTATGTATGTATGTATGTATGTATGTATGTATGTAGTATGAGTGTACGTATGTAGTATGTGTGTACGTATGTAGTATGTGTGTACGTATGTAGTATGTGTGTACGTATGTAGTATGTGTGTACGTATGTAGTATGTGTGTACGTATGTAGTATGTGTGTACGTATGTAGTATGTGTGTATGTATGTATGTGTGTATGTATGTATGTGTGTATGTATGTATGTGTGTATGTATGTACGTGTGTATGTATGTACGTGTGTATGTATGTACGTGTGTATGTATGTACGTGTGTATGTATGTACGTGTGTATGTATGTACGTATGTATGTATGTACGTGTGTATGTAGTATGTATGTATGTATGTATGTATGTATGTATGTATGTATGTATGTATGTATGTATGTATGTATGTATGTATGTATGTATGTATGTATGAAGATGTGACGTGCGGTGAGGACAGTGAACGTGTTCTGGCTCCTTGCGTGAACAATTCAGTGAATGAATGTGAGCCAAGGAAAGAAAGAACCACACACTAAAACACCACTTCTTTTGTGTTTGTTTTCTCCAAGCTAACGACTAACTTTATTGCATGAAAGGATGCACCGTTATGCAACAGCGGGGAGATTATATATATATATATATGCATAGATGTATGCATATACACGCTTAAAATTGTGATCCAATATATCTACTGCAATTTCACATTAGATTTCTGGTTTGAAATTTACTTTTGTTATTGTTATTATTATAATTATTATTTGAATAAACATTTATGTTAAAACTTGTCTGGTGTTTTATTCCTTGTTTTTATTTTTTGGGGCATGAAAACATAAAAAATAAAAAATAAAGAGCAAGTAGTCAAATACAAGAAGTTATTAGCTACACCTAAAAATGGTGGTGTACCTAATGGAGTGTCCGTGTGACGTCACAGATCAACCAGCCAATCAGGAGGTGGGGGTGAGGGCGGGTGTGGCACTTTTCACTTTCAGTTAAGCTTTGGCCATGATTTTTCCCTAATGAACTGGCCTGTTATTAGGTACACGTGAAAATGGCGGTGTACCTAATGGAGTGTCCGAGTGAGTCCCTCGTTAAGTGCAGGTGCGTGAAAAGTTTTAGCTCCTTTTGAACGTGAAAGTGGCTAAAACTTTTCACGCAGGTGCGCTTAACGAGGGAATCACACGGACACTCCATTAGGTACACCGCCATTTGAGACTAGGGCTTGAGTGACCTTTGACCATGATATTTCCCTAATAAAGTGGCCTGTTATTAGGTACACTTGAAAATGGCGGCGTACCTAATGTAGTGTCCGAGTGAGTCCCTCGTTAAGTGCAGGTGCGTGAAAAGTTTTAGCCACTTTCACGTTCAAAAGGAGCTAAAACTTTTCACGCACCTGCACTTAACGAGGGACTCACTCGGACACTCCATTAGGTACACCGCCATTTGAGACTAGGGCTTGAGTGACCTTTGACCATGATATTTCCCTAATAAAGTGGCCTGTTATTAGGTACACTTGAAAATGGCGGCGTGCCTAATGGAGTGTCCGAGTGAGTCCCTCGTTAAGTGCAGGTGCGTGAAAAGTTTTAGCCACTTTCACGTTCAAAAAGAGCTAAAACTTTTCACGCACCTGCACTTAACGAGGGACTCACTCGGACACTCCATTAGGTACACCGCCATTTGAGACTAGGGCTTGAGTGACCTTTGACCATGATATTTCCCTAATAAAGTGACCTGTTATTAGGTACACTTGAAAATGGCGGCGTACCTAATGGAGTGTCCGAGTGAGTCCCTCGTTAAGTGCAGGTGCGTGAAAAGTTTTAGCCACTTTCATGTTCAAAAAGAGCTAAAACTTTTCACGCACCTGCACTTAACGAGGGACTCACTCGGACACTCCATTAGGTACACCGCCATTTGAGACTAGGGCTTGAGTGACCTTTGACCATGATATTTCCCTAATAAAGTGGCCTGTTATTAGGTACACTTGAAAATGGCGGCGTACCTAATGGAGTGTCCGAGTGAGTCCCTCGTTAAGTGCAGGTGCGTGAAAAGTTTTAGCTCCTTTTGAACGTGAAAGTGGCTAAAAGTTTTCACGCAGGTGCACTTAACGAGCGTCACTTGGAAAACATGTTGGAACGCGGCCCCGAGGACTAGAGCTTGACTCCTGTGACCTTTGACCATGATATTTCCCTAATAAAGTGGCCATCCATGTATGTATGTATGTGTGTATGTATGTATGTATGTATCTATCCATCTATCTATCATATCAATCTATCATTTGGCCACTTGAGTGATGACTTATTAGTCATAATTCACACGGACAGTAACTCAACTCCAAAAAAGTCAGACCTCACTGAAAGGAAATAATTCCAAATCAGCCCTGTAATTAAGTTAAATAAAATTTTATTATAAAGGATGTCACAGACAATATTAAAATACAAAACCACAAACATTACACTATTAATGCAAGAAAAAACAATCACATCTTACAACAAGGATTGTCAGACACATTTAGTATAACTGTACGAATCTGTTTATTAGCGATTGTAGTCCACTGTACGTTTTTGAAAGATAAACAGCACCCTCTAGCGGCGCACAGCCTCCCTGCACTATCAGCATGTTTAGTGCTGCATTTATTTATTAGTTCATACTTGAAAAAAGTATGACTTTATCTGTATCTGTGCACTACTTTCGGTCATCAGGCTTCGATTTGATATGTTTTTATTAATCGCTTAATGCAGTGTGACCTATAACTTGGTCTCCATTTGGCTCTCTTCTTGAAAAGACTTCCCGCAGACGGTGATGGCTTTAAACTGGTCTGATATCTCCAGCAGCGTCTTCCCTTTGGTCTCAGGCAGTAAGAAGAAGATGTAAATGCAACCCAGCAGGGACATGCAGGCAAAAATCACAAAGCAGTACGTGTCCAGTGCATCCTGAAAGAAAAAATAAAGTGTTGTGTTGACAGTCCTTACAAATCACGGCACCACGTCTGATTGGTGTACTTACAATAAGTATGGGAAAAGCCAGGCCCATCACGGCAAAGACAGACCAGCGCTGAATCCCGAAGAGGACAAACGAAGACACCCGATTGGACTGAATGAAGATTTCACTGTTGAGGGTTCCTGCTGCTGCCCCTTGCGTGAAGTAGAAAAAAAATGCATTCACTAGGCAAATAAAAATCAGAAGCTTGATTTTCATTCATGCTGATACCTGGCCCTCCAGAGAAGAAGATGATGAAGAGGATGATCAAGACAGCAGTCAGGTAGGGAGCCCAGGCATTAGAACCCTGCGAGAAGAATTACCATGTGTAAGCATTTGAATATATCCTAGTCAGACATGTCACATGGTTGCAACCACGGCAGAATTTTTACTTTCAAGTTGAGCACGACAGTAACTGAGAACCAGCATGCAGACATGATGGCATAACCCCCCCAGAAGAGTGGCCTCCTTCCCGCATGCTCAATTATCAAACCCTGGAGGAAAGAAAGAAAGAAAGGCACAAATGAATGTAAATTAAGTTTTAAAACCAAAAAATTCTCATCTGCTAAAGGAGATGGTGAAACTATATTTACTAATTTGGGGCTAATCCAAATTTTAATCAGACATGGCTATTGATTGTCAAGGGTAAGTAGAAGAACAACAGAATTGCAGATACTCACGCATGATATGGAGGTGATCATTTCCGTTACGCCAAGTCCGACAGTAATGTAACGGATTTGATCCGTTGGGATCCCTGCTCTTCGAAAGATATCAAAAGCAAAAGTGCTGACCTGGGAATGAAGGAGATGATGTGGGAATAGGAGAAAAGTTCATATTTTTTGTTCGGGTTAACAACATCCTTACCACGGACATGCCCGATAACTGGTTGCAGCAGTAGATGGTGGACATGGTGATAAGCTGCCATCGGACTGTTTGGTCCTGAAGGAGCAGCAGAGGACTTTTAGTTGGGGCCGCTTCCATCGTTGCCTGCTCAGTCAACATCTCCTCCATTTCCTGTTTGAAGTTACCTTGGCCCCAGAGGCTCTGAAGAGCTGCAAGGGATAAATTACAATTTGTAAATTCGATTTAGAATGATAGGAAAACGATGCGTTTCGCTCACCTTTTTGGCAACCTTTGTCATCTCGTTTCTCGATGAACAGATATCTGGGCGCTTCGGGAAGATAAGGCATCACCATCACATGGACCACTGAAAGACAAGCAGGCACGCAAAGGACCACGTTCCACAGCTCTTGGCGGCCCAAGATCTCACTAAGACAAAGAGAACCAAGTGCTGTGGTGAATCAAACAGCCCAACTTCTTGTTATCAAACACCTTTAAATTGGTCATGGAAATTTATTAAACGCTAAGGTTGACGCGCTAGCCGTTTAGCTTTGTACGGTCCTTATGTCATTCATTTAAAATACTACTTGAAAATGTACCCAAAAAAAATTGGGCTCCATGACCAAACCGTGTTAGACAGAAAATCAAAGCGAGTAAAATCGAGATGTAGGTGTAACTAGAATAATTGACCGAATGTCATTTAAAAAGCGGCTGCAAAAATAATAGAAATTCATACCTGAGGCCCATAAACTGAGCAGATAGTTTGCCAAAGGAAGCAAAGGTCGCTGAGGTCATGGTGACAGCGCCTCTTAACTTTCTGGGTGACATCTCGCTGAGGTACATCAGATGGGTGCTCATGCCCAAAGCTGCAAGCCAAGAAGGAGGATGTTCTTAATTATTATCCCCAAAAAAAAGTGCTACAAGTTCCTGTAGGGATTTAGTAGGAACCCATTCAAAAGGTTTTAGATAGAATAACTTGTCTGGATTGTGAGAGGCAGTTTTTTTTTTTTTTTTTTGAGATGTCAAATTGTCTTACCTGCTGAGTAGCCAAACAATATTCTGGCCACAATGATCATTTCATAAGACTTGGCCCATTTACTTGTCAGCATGATGGTGGCTGCAGCAATGGCAATAAAGCTGTTGCAGATCACCGCCTTTTTTCTGCCAAAGAGCACACGTGTCCTCAAGTGTTGAAAAGCTGCTGCATGAGAGCACTCACCTTCCCAGCAGACCCGAGAAGGACTTGACACTGATGGCACCAAGGAGGCCCCCCACGGCGAACATGGACACGATGAGGGACCAGATGATGGTGATGGTGCTCCCTGGTGGCGGCACCGCATATCTCTCATACCAAGTGCTGTTGATGAAGTGCTTGATGAACTGCGTGGAGAGTGAATTCATTCAGATTGCAGTGATGCGTGTAACTTTAGAAAATGATACCAGGAAGTTGCATGCATGACATGTCTCACTGGCGAGGGAGAACTGATGGAGGTCATGTGGTATCCTGCCTGGAAGCTTCCTCCAATTCCCAAAATTAAGATGAGAAAAAGAGCATTCCCACGCGTCTAAAAGAATAAAGCATAGAGATAATCTTTTGATCAGAAACACAAATGTCTTTGGTTTACAACAAAAAAGAGGAATTGACTTTGAAATACTTTTGGAGTGGACTGTAGTAATATAGTGAAAATATAAAATGTCACCTTGTTCTGATAGAAAACAACATAAATGAATTCAAATCATCATGTTTAATTTACCATCAACCGTTGCAATGGCTAAAAAAAAAAAAAAAAAAAAAAAAACGCTCGATAATGACACCTGGAATGACCAAGCAAAAAGCATTGGGATGAGTCAATGTTTTAACAAACAGCTTTTGAGTTACACATTTAGTTTCTATACAGCAACATGAAAACGTTGTCATTTTTGATCTAATATGAATGATACTAGATGCAGTAGAGTAAATCCACAAAAGAGATTCTACGAAAGCCTACCAGCTGCTGAAGCACGGTTTCCATAGCGTCACTTGCATGCGCCTTCACAGATCCAGTACATGCAGTCTGACGAATTCTCGTTAAATAGCTCAGGCGGCTTATCATTAACTTCTCACACTTTTTAACCACAAAAGGCACAAATACAGACGAACACGTGTCTTGACGCAACTTTCTACAAGAGTTTGTAAGTATCTTAAATCGTTGACCATTTGTAATAATGAGGAGTAAAGAACTTGGTTTTCAGTGTGTTGACCTGTGACCTGTACTCGTCAATTTGTGTTTTGCCCTGGGATATTTGCATAATACACCATCAAACCCATCATTCATTTTTTATAGTGCTACTATTTGAATTATCTTTTGGTATTTTCCTCGATTCTGACAGTTGGAAGCAGTTTGCATCTAATCAAATCGGCTTCCATAATTCCCTTTAAAATCAAGGTGGTCAAGAGTTTTGATTGAAATAGCTTTTGTTTTCAGCAGACACAACCTCTTAATGCTGCAAATTCAATCATTTTTTAAAATGTGTTGAAGCACTGCTGTGCGTTATTTCAAAGATTGCATGTCAATAAACAGTATTTTTTTTTATTTTGGGGGAAACCTGTTGTTATTGGGGGAGTTGCAAATTATATATACATCTAATCTGCATAGACTTTTTCTAAAAATCATACAAACACACAGTATTTGCATCATAATTTGGAACATGGTGTAAATCTTACCCCTGGGAGTTCAATTCAGCCCATCTTCAGATTTTTTTTGTTAGGTGTTCCTCTTTGGTGTTTTGTCCATTGTCATTTTCAATCAAACATTTTGGTCAATTTACATCACTTGTTTTTTTCTTTGTTCTGTCATCTGACATTAGAAAAGTTGGCTAGCTGACAGGCTGGCTCACTCATTTAACTAGCGGACTGTAGAGCAGGCTGTGCAGCAAATAAATTATCAACCTATATCTACATATTTACAATATCTTCGACCATAAGCATTTGTGTGAAAAGTGACTCATTACTGCCCAGGACTACCTCTACTTGGGACACGTCATTTTTGTGCAATCGAGGCTCCTACAACTGGCAAAGAATCAAACATAAGCACAGCTCCAAAAATGGAAGTTAAAAATTGCACTCGCAGAAGTGAACTATGAGCGACTCACTCAGTTATCGGCTGTCTGTGTATTTTAGCGTTGCAAAAAAACATGTTATCCTTGTGCTGCTTGTCCAACCAAAACACAGATTTTTTTTTTTTTTGCAGTGGCCACCTTATGCTGCTCATGCGCATTGGTGGGGTGTTTTTTTTTTTAAAATATATATATCGTGGGTTTAGAATTAAGTCTTCCATGAAATGTATGTTTAGCTATCTAGCTATCTTCATGCTTCAAAATTCAACCAAGTAAATAGGTGAATTTTACACGATTAATAATTTATTAAAACAATATTCTGCGAGGCCAGTGAATCCACACTGGGTTGTAATTCATAATTATGTCCAGCAGACGGCAGTACAGTATAACCATGGTAGTTAGTATGCCCTCTTTTCTCTTCTCGTCGATCCACGCTCAGGCGGAAACAACGTTGTGCTGTTTGCCGTAGTCATCGTTGATTATTAGCACATACATATCCGGACAATTTTGCTATCCGTTCGACAGCTTTTACTTAATCTTCCTCACGTCTACATTTGAGACAAAACATGCCGCTAGAGAATCTTGAGGAAGAGGGTCTGCCCAAGAACCCTGATCTGAGGATAGCACAGCTCAAGTTCTTGCTCACGATGGACGGTCACCGACAAGATGCTAAAGTGAAGACGGAGCTCATGGACGCAATCAAAGCTAACAGTAAGTTGGCATGTCACTACTTCATGGTTATCACAGAAACGTGAAAACAAGTAACGTGAATGGTGGTGCTTGTTGATTCACCGAACGTGCTAACGAGCTGCTGGCTAATTCAAGCTAACAAACCTCCATCGACATGCTCAACATGGATACATAAAGTAAATATCCCTGACATTTGGTGCACAGTGTATTTTATCTTTCGCCTGTCTGTGCCCTAGACATGGCCCCCTACTACGAAACCTTATGCAAGGAGCTCAAGTGGCAACAAGACAGTGACCTTCTGAGCAAGATGAAGAAGGCAAACGAAGAGGAGCTGAAGCGGCTCGACGACGTGCTGGAGGATGCAGAGAAGAGTCTAGGCGAGAGTGAAATCAGGGATGCAATGATGGCCAAAGCTGAATATCTGATCAGGATAGGCGATAAGGTAAAGCACTGTCTTCGGAGCATCAGTTCACCACCAACGTCAGGAATGAGAAGAATCAATTGAGGTTCAACGCGAGAACTGTTTCACATACAAAACATAATAAATTGCATAACAGTAAATGATAACGTTTGGGATTTTTCTATAAATGGATCACATCAAATCTGCTTTTGCTATGTGCGTCCACAGGAGGGGGCCCTAACAGCGTTCAGGAAGACCTATGACAAGACCGTGGCTCTGGGTCACAGACTAGACATAGTCTTCTACCTGTTGAGGATTGGCCTCTTCTACATGGACAGTGACCTCATCACACGCAACTCTGAGAAAGCTAAAAGGTAATAAAAAGTGCATAGTGTTGTTTTTGCTGTGTATGATACTATGCGCTGATGCGAATGCTGTCTGTCCTGCAGCCTGATTGAAGAGGGGGGAGACTGGGACAGGAGGAATCGACTGAAGGTCTACCAGGGACTGTACTGCGTGGCCATCAGAGATTTCAAGCAAGCCGCCGAGCTCTTTCTTGACACAGTCTCCACCTTCACGTCGTATGAGCTCATGGACTACAAAACGTTTGTCACCTATACGGTCTACGTGTGCATGATCGCCCTCAAGCGCCCTGATCTTCGTGAAAAGGTACGAGAATTGGTAGTGAATTTCCCCCTGGGGATCAATAAAGATAGATATCTAACAAGTTGCAGAGGGAGCTTTTTAGCAACTAAATCAATAATGTCTATTGAGGAAGGCTTGATACTGGCCATTGCGCTTCTGGCGTCATGACTATAATGTGTTTTGTTTTTCAGGTAATAAAAGGAGCAGAAATCCTGGAAGTGCTGCACAGTCTGCCAGCTGTTCGCCAGTATCTGTTCTCTCTCTATGAGTGCCGCTACTCTGTCTTCTTTCAATCTCTCGGTGAGGACATTTCACCTTGCCCCATTGCATTCAATGCTCTATCACTGGTGGGTCAGGTCCACCATGGCTCTACATTTTGCCTAAGCTCACCTTTGTTGTCTTATTTTTACACAGCGACAGTGGAGCAGGAGATGAAGAAGGACTGGCTCTTTGCCCCACACTACCGCTACTACGTGAGGGAGATGAGGATCCAGGCCTACAGCCAGCTCCTGGAATCCTACCGCTCACTCACGCTGGGCTACATGGCAGAAGCTTTTGGCGTCAGCACAGAGTTCATCGACCAGTGAGTGTTTCCCCTACTGAGGGCGGAATTGTGATGGGGTTTTTTCCCCCAGTGTACCTGGATTGTTTTATGTGCACATGTTCTTTCTGGAGCTCCATTAACCACTCTTCCTTCATCTCAGGGAGTTGTCCCGATTCATTGCTGCTGGACGTCTCCACTGCAAAATTGATAAAGTGAATGAGATTGTGGAAACAAACAGGTAAGGTCATTGTTCCTCAGATCGCAGTATTGCCCGCCCTTAAGTCAAAAGAAAATTTAAAATGGTTTTTTTTTTCCCCCCTACCAGACCTGATAGCAAGAACTGGCAGTACCAGGAGACCATCAAGAAGGGTGACCTGCTGCTCAACAGAGTTCAGAAATTGTCACGAGTTATTAACATGTAAACATGGCGGCCACATTTTGTCAGGTGGAGCCTTTATCATTGCTTTTCTTACACCTGTAGTTTGTTTGACAAATTCATTTGTGTACATAATAAAACATTTGACTGTTGACCTGGTTGTTTTTGAATGAGCAGGAACAAGGCAGAGACCTTCATTTGTATAAATAGTATAAATTATTTTATTTACAGAACTTGTTACAAAACAAATATACTATACAATCTTCTTTCCTTAAATATTACTCCTAACTTACGTTTTGTTCATGAATTACATAGCAGCCAATACATAAAGTCTAGCTGTAAATGATTTGAAATCTACAGGCTTTTTGTCATATGAAGGGCGGTCTCACCCCCCCCCCAGACATTAGCTGTACTCTTGCATTCACATTCCAAGTCTATGGTTCTATTAAAAAAAAAAAAGAATAAATTCCTCATATTTCCACCAGCTTAAAACTTTAGTTGAGATGTCAGTGGAGTTTAAAAGGTAAACAAAGGACCAGATTGAATGTTGTCATGTACATTGCCAAGTAAGCCAGCGGCTTCTGCCACACGCGCACGCACACACACTGATGACAAAAAAATTTGGTGTCAGTCTCACTGAACACACACGCACACTACGACTGTTTGATACCGGGCAGCTGGCAAGCTCAGGGTTTTTTTTGTGTGTGTTTTTTTTTTTACCACATTTAGGGTTCATAGGCAGATTAAAACACTTTGAACATTCAAGTAAGGTAAATAAAAGAACCCAACAACACTGTCCTAAAACAGTCAGGGTGAAACAAATTCAGGCACTTTCTTAATTTGATATTTCTTTGAAAAGCTGTGATTCAAATTACTTGTTTGGCAATGACGATGCAAGCGATTTCAATGATTAGTTCCTTCAACCTTCTAAAACAACAACCGAGAAATGGGTTTAAGGTCAAGTGTATGACTGGCGGGTCCATTGTGACAAAGCCCGGTCGGTCGGTCGCAGGCTGATTGGGCCACACGGGTACATTACTTGTGTTGATTCAGAGGCAACAAAATATGTGTTGTAAAAGCACATGTGATTTGAGACCTTAAAAAGTGAATAAAGGTATTCGCTGTCAAACAGACACATGCTACAGTGGAAAAACACTTCACCTTTGTCCCTTAAGAGACCCTCAGTCCATGATTCATGAGAGGCTTCGATTCATACTGAATATATCCATGTATTGCATTATATAGATAGACTTGGCAGTGAAACACTTTTAAATAATCAAATTCTGGCTTCTCCTCTGGCTTCCTAAATAAATAACGACTCTTCAAAATGGTACCCAAAAATTCCTGCATGTACAAAAAAAGCCTGTGCAAAAATACACATTTCATTTATGTACAATTGGTTAACAAAATATTTTTTTTTCCAAATAGGGGTAGCTCTTTGACTTCATAAGCTAGGGGGGAGCTAAAGAAAAAAAAAAAAGATCTACTTTCCACTCTTGACTGACATCAGTGGAGGTTTCCAGATAATAACTGGGTGCTGCCAAATGTCAAAATATGTCCTGTGAAGCCATCTGCATGAATCTCACACCATCTTGAAACTTGCTCAAAAGCAGCAAACATCCCACTCAAGACTGTGGACTATTGCCTGATTCAAGACTTCATTTGGACTCAAGGAATTCAAGGTATGGGGCTTCTCACCCCCGACACCGGCCGAGGCATCACTACTCAATATCCAAAGGTTGAGGGACAAAACACCCGCAGAAGACAGTTGACGTGCATAAAGTTTTCTCTAGTTAAGACGTACCATACCTGATTCCCCCATGCGGGGAAGAAAAACAAACCCACACAATTCACATCGCTCCACAGGCTGTTGTGGATCTCCCACAGTAATTCAGAGAAAAAGATTGTGGCGATAATATGATTTGCACAGATTCTTGACATCCACGCAGGCAATGCACCTTCAACCACTTCAGCGGCCCGACTTTCAAGTTGGCCGTAGACACAAGAGTAGCAGCTTTAGGTGAGCTTAGTTCTCAAATAAGCATTGCCTGCGCGGTGTGAAGTTGTTTTAGTGCTGTTCACAGTTGGGGAAGCAGGTCGACTGTGGCTATCATTCTGCACATTGACAAGATTCAGAAATCCGGTTCAAATTTGTTTCATCGTAAAAAGAAAAGAAAATCAAGCGAGAGGGCGCATCGGGTTTCAGATCTGAAAGCGCAAGCCCTCCTCGAGCTCATCTACGAAGACTCTTTGTAGTACAGTGTAAAAGCTCATAAGAAAAACATTGGAATATGATAACACTTGCATAATTCTGCGGGGGCATGAAAATAAAAACATTTACAGGGTCGTCCCTACCGGCCCTTCTCAAGCTACCGCGCGGAGCCCCCAAAACGAGTGAGCCGAGTCCGACTGACGAAGCGTAAAACAAGATGATTGTTTGTCTGTTGGGGTGGAGCCAGCGTGTTTGCCGCCCCTCCTGCTCTCCTTTCCAAGGCTTCTGAGATCAGGCGCAGGGGGTGAAATTGAGTCGTAAATTCCAGTAGTCCAGCAGAATCTGACATGAGAACAAATCTCGACACTCTTGTCTTTTTCACACACATACAGAAAGTTGTCAGAGCATTTATTCAATACTATACGAGTTGCGCTGAATCGCCAGGGTACGAGTAAGCTCTAAACACTGGTCAACAGACTTTAAGTGTCCCTTATTGTATTTTTTTTATGCCAATTAAAAAAAAAAACATTTTCACTTTTTTCCTTAGAACATGTGTTTTTAGAAATATTGTCATTCCTAGTTTTTGAGTTTGACCTACAAGAGGTTGCGCAATAAGGACGTGTGTAGTAATTTTGAGCTAAAATTACCTTTAACATTATATTATTAAAACCTGATGTACTGGAGATTCAGTACAAAAAAAATTGCAAAAGTTTGCTTGAATCTTTGATTAAAACTGTAAAAATGTGTTGACCGTGGTCATACAATCCCCCTCGTAAAACTGCAAGTTACTGGCGGTGCAAAACTGCATTGACATCTGCACACCAAATGTTTTGCCACACTAAAAAAAAACACAAGTTTTTCTACTGGTGTGAAAACAAAGATGGCATCTGCATACTACTGGTCAGCTTTTCGATATGAAATAATAAAATATAATATAGTCACTGATATTCCTCGTTGCAAGCAGATGCCAATCGCTGCACCAGTTTTGCCTCACTAATAACATGCAGTAAAAGCCATTGTGTTCATAAATGTCATAATACAGTAGTGGAAAAATACATCACATTTTAAATCATGATGGCACGCGAGTAGAACGACAACTCAGCGCATGACGATATTGAATAAATGCTCAATTGGCTTGCCACGCAGACACAGACACACACATGCACCCGTGGGCCCACGCACAAGGAAGAGATGGGCTTGTTGTCTCCCCACTTGCTCAGTGTCATGACGGATTACGGCCGCAGAGCTCACAACAGCCCTTAACCGGAACCCGAGTGCACCCTGGAGACTCATGGCTCGCTTTGCTCCCACGCCGGGACCTTCTGGAAGACCACCCGTAATACGAGGACAACGCCACGCTAGCGGAGCTCCGTGGCGGGCTCTGCGCGTGACGTGTCCCCACCGAGCACCACTTGTCCCCACCACCCCTCTAACAGACATGGCTTTGGGAGAACGAGTACGGACTTTTGACCTCACTGGGCAGTCCAGATCATCTCCAACCTGAGGATTGTGGGAAACTGAGAGTAATGTGGGTTTTCATTTTAGAAGGCCTCTAACAGTCCAGAGCGGATTGCTGCGGACTATTCCCCGTCATCGTGCCGTATCCACACACTCTGCGGGCTGACACCGGTGTCAGGGACGAGCCTTTGGCTGCGTGGGGAAGGGGACAAAGAAAATGTGTCAGTGCATCTTTTGGCCCATCTGAAATGTCAATGTCAATATGACCCTTATCACCGGCACCAGGTTGTCCCTTGGTGACGTCACAACTCACCTGATGTAAATGGGAGTTGTTGGGTAGGCCCGGCGTCCCTGGAATGTTCCGCCCGTGCTTGCCGTGGATGTTGTTAATGGCAGGTGACTTGGACACCTTGGGCCGACCCGGTCCGGGACCCCCACCTCCCCCAGTACCACTATTGACACCGCTGGAGGCAGGCGAGCTTTTGCGCTTCTTGCCTTCCAGGCGCCCGTCTGAGGAATGGTGGCTGAAGCTGCTATGGTGGTCCGCCGAGGACTGGTGGTGGACGAAAGGCCCCAGAGAGAGGGTGGAGTCGCTGCTGTTCATCACCACGCTCATACGCTTGATGGACTCGGCGGGGCTACCCGAAGCCGGGCCTCGCGCCGGCGGGCCCGAGGAGCCGCCAACAGACCCTGCGGAAAGCTCCGCCTTGAGGCTGAGAGAGTTCGTGCGCCCGCTGGGGCCACAGTTGAGGCCCACACTGTGGACGCCGCTGTGGGAGGAAGATAACGATGAGGAGGAGGATGAGGAACCTAGTGAGCTGTGGTGGTAGGTGCTCCCTGAGCTGCCAACATTTGCACAGTTCTTCTTGAAAGTGGACGAGGGAGAATAGTTAGCATTAGCAGGTTCTGAGGAGCTATGGGACGACGAGAGGATAGAGCTGTTCTTCCTCTTCTTTCCCGAGCTGAAGCTGGTGCTGCTACTGTTACTGCCCACGCCAATTGAAGTGGGGACGATGGGTGTGGAGGAGCCAGTGGAGATCTCCTTGGGCCGGATGGACAATGACTTGGTCGTGCTGCTGCTGCTGGAGGGACGGGACTTAAGCGCCCGGCCTGAGGCGAGTGAAGGAGCTAAAGGGGAGGTGGATGAGGACAAGTGGGCTGAAGGCATCTGCGGCGACGAAGACACTTGTCGGGCCTGTGTGGTGCCGTAGGCCGGGTGCTCGGGCCCTCCCTGTGGAGAGCTGCGGGCGTTTAAGGTGGTCCCATAGGAGAGCACAGGCTTGCCCTCAAACGATTGGCTATACGGGGTCTGGGGCATGGTCGTAGGCGGGCCCAGGAAGCCTGAAGATGGGGTGCTACTGGGGGAATTTGTGCTTGTCCTATGGTTAGGTGCAAAGGAAGAGCTGTTCTCCAAGGCCATAGGGATTTTCCTAAAACAAAACAAAAATACAACTGAGGAGAGGCAAGATTTTAGCACCCTGATTTGAATTCTTATGCATGAAGACTGACGGTTGTAGTACACGTTGCCTGCAACCGATGATGCTCACGTTTGTTTTAATGCGACAACAAGCCGAGTCTGGGGACACGATCATTAATGTCTGCTTAACTTACTTCCACATTTGAGAGTTGACGTGCTTGTCCATCATTGCAGAGAGGACACATCGCATTTTGTCCCATCGCCTGTCAAAGGAGTAACAACCTCTCCCAAACAGTCGACTTCCAAAATTACAGTACTGAAAAGAGAGCGGGAATTAAAGTGGTCAAAGATTGCTCAGTTGACAATTAGGCATTGAAGAGTCAAAGTGTTACAGGAGAACAAAAAAAAAAAAAAAATCACACTTACAGCTACCGGTCGAGGGTGATAACCTGAATAGTGACAGTGCATTTTTTCAGCGCTCTCCTCACGCTCCTCATTCTCTCCCTCATCACTGGAGGCTCGAGAGAGCCCGTCAGGAGCACTTTGGGGATGATGTGGTGAGTCGTGCACTATTGCAGGGTCCGCTGGGGTACCAGGCCCGTGCGTGTTGTTCAATCTGTTGGGTGAAGAGCACCAAGTGATTCTCAACTTGTAACAAAAAGATCTGTTGAGTTCCAAGTTAACCAAGTCTTATTCATAACATTTATCAAAAAAAAAAAAAAAACATAATAGCAGATGACAAAAAAAACAAAGCGACGCTGGTGTGGGCATCACTGACCGTGGAAGACTAGGGCTGTGAAATTTGAGTTTGTTGGATGGCAGAATCTTAGTGGCGTCTGGGGCAGGGCCGTTGCCATGAGCCACCGGATGGACATCATAAGAAGTGGCAAGATGGAGGGAGGGGTGTGGGTCCCTGAGAGGGGGAGGTGGTTGGGAATGGGTTTGGTGGAGTTCTCTCTCTCGCTCCTTTGTTCTGTACTTGTGCTCTGCCAGTAATGTGTCAAAGCGCTTCCTCCGCCCTGGCACTGCCCTCCGCTGGGTCAAGGAATGTGTCTGATGTGGCAAAAACAAAGGTTAGAAGTCTTGATTCAGAAAAGAACCTGTTTGGGTTCCAGTTTTAACATGCTTTACAGGAGGCTGACATTTCACCCCGCACCGTCCCCTGCTATCGGTAAAAAAATATATTTGTGCCACGTGGATATGAACAAACCGATACTACGGACAGACTAAGCAAACGTCACACAAACGACAAAGCATAGTTACCTTGCATGTTAGGGATCTTGTGCAGGTTTTCCGAGCTGTCACATCCACAACACCGCAGTGAATATCTGGATTGAACTCACGCTCTAAAGGAAATGAAGAGTGAAAACATTAAATGATATAGACAGTGAAAGGGGGAAAAAGTGTTGGTAGGTTAAAAGTCTTGGGTAGGAGAAAAAAGTAAAAATAAATGAGACATTTCAAAAATCAGTCCAGCCTATTTGAAATATTGTAGCAATGTGAATGCCTTCACCCAGCTGACCTGTCACTTTCTTGTTAAGGTGGCGTCTGCTACTGGCACTGCTGCTGTTGCTGTTGTCCTGCTTCTTGTCCGAAAGGACTGACAGGTGACCTTTGCCGTTGGGGATCTGACCCGGGGCTAGTAAGGGAGGCTTTGGTATGGAGGGACAGTTAAGGCCTGGTTTAAGGGCTGAGGATGAGGAGGTGGTGATGGTGGTGGTGGAGGTGGTGGTGGTGTTGTTGTTGTTGGAGCTCACAGTGGTGCTAGAGGAGGATGTAGAGGAGGATGAGGTGGTGGCGGGAGCAGAGGGGACCTGCACCAGCTTAGCTGACGAGTCCACATTCAGATGCATCTTCTCCACCTTGACAGCCGGGGTGAGGCTGGAAGAGAAGGTGACAGAAATGAAGAGGGCGGCAAGGAGGAAGCTGAGCGTTAGAAACATAGAGCCGGTGAGAAACGCATGATAAGAGACAAATGTGCACATATGGGTGGAGCTGGAAGGACAAAACAAAAATCTCATGATTCCTTATTTGGGAGCATCAGGGTTATGCCAGACATATCCAAGACAATACGGTGATTACAAGCTGTAATCAAGGTTGAGACGAAAGAAATTATTATTATTACTGGTTGCGTGGGACTGCATCCTTGCATAAATGTGAAATAAAACAAACTTTTTTTTCATGTCGTGTGCAACCTTGGCAAACTTACATCTTGTCCGGCTGCAGCATCCTGAATGGGTGAAAGGGAGGCCTTCGCTGGATGCCCGACACCTTGTCTTTGGCTGGTTTGAGTAGTTTGGGATTGGAGGAAGAGGAGGAGGATGTCGCGGAGGAAGAGAAGTTAGATCCAGCGGTGGCGGTTCGGCTAACAATCCCTCCACTCGTCACTCCGGTGAGAGACCCTGAGCCAAGTCCAGTTCCGAGACCACCGCTACTAGTACTACTCCTGTTCCTTCCGGACAAAAGGAAGGGCGAGGTGGATGCTGACTTGATGGCAGAATTATGTCTTCTCTCTGGATAAACACAACAAAGCAGTCTGGTGAAATCCATTTGAATCATACGATCACTAGTGTCTGAATACTTCCTTCCACAAAAATAAATAAATAAATAAATTACAGAATACTAAATTATCACTCGATGTGAATGTGAGATTGAATGTTTGTTTGTTTGTATACAGTCAAGGTCACCTGGGCTCGCCAGAATTCCCACTGACTCCATCTCCCCCAAAATGTATCGATGGATATCAACACAACGCTAATGTGCAAAAGATGATTGATCATCAGGGCCATTCAGAAGACAATAGAGCGCAAAGCTTTGAAGTACTCCCGGGAAAGACATTCATGAAACATTCTTTAACCACCTCCGCATCATTTCGGTATAAATAACATCAAGAACTAACGAGCACTAACTGGTGAAGGGGGAGCAGATTTGTCTTTACACATGACAGTGACATAAAGCTTTGATTGAACACTCGTCTTCCCGCAGCCAAGGAGAAAGACTAGCCGTAATAGGACATAAAAAGCCTGCTCTGACAATACTCAGCAGCATTTGTGATCCACGCAAACTCAGCCTTAAAATAGAAACAACCGATAGGTCAAGAGCTTCATTGTCATGCCTGAGCTTCTCAGAACAACATGATGAAAAGCACTGTGGAAGACAGCAAAAATAGTGAAGATGAAGTTATATTGTAAAAAGGAAAAAAAAAATAAACTTGTTTAAAATTCGATTGAACAAATCCAGCACAGAGCATTTCCTTGCAAAGAGCCCACAAAATCTGTGAGCGACCATTCAATTTAGCATTCGCTAATTGGTATCTTATTAAAAGCGTAACATCTTAGAGAATCATGCAAAACTTGCTGACCAACAGCGTAAACATTCGATTCGAATAAACGTTTGATTTGGACGAAGGTCAAAAGTTTATTTCCCAGCAGGTGAGCTGCAAACGAGCTTGTTGCTGCGGAAACACTCCGCCGCAAACAAACACACATTTAAAACTGCTAGTGACTGTAACTGTAATTTAACCTTTGACCTCCATTTTCAAAGCTTGAAAATGTGTGTGTCTTGGGCACAACACGTAATGATTGATGAGGAATCTTTCATGGGCTGTTACAAACACCTTTGCTCTGCTCTCTGTGAATTTTCATTTGGAGAACTTTATGCGTCTAACTTTTGGGGAGCAATTGAGAAAAGGCCATTTTTTATTCTTATGAGTTGTCTCCCCAAACAAATCAAAATCATTGACTATTTTAGTTAAAAAAAAAAGAAAGTGACGCCATGAAAAGTGTACGCAGTCATCATTTTGTAATCCACATCCAGATGCAGAACAAGCTGGGCCACCTACTTTGCAAGAACAGAATAATGGCTTTCTTCCGCTCCTTCCCCCTATCACTTCCCTGCCCCCAACCCATTTTCTATCGCCTTGTCCTAGCCCGGTCACAGTCACAGCGCACAAAGTTCCCAGGAAAGCCCACACACGCTCCACAAACAAACCACAAATACTGATTGAAAAACACAATACCAGTTACGTCACGCCCACCGCCCCACAACGGGAGGAGTCTTCATATCCTTTTTCACGTCTAAAGGGTTGGCCCCAATGTTAAGGGAGAAACCTTCAAACATGCATGCAAGGCAGCAGTAAAAAAAAAAAAAAAAAATAGTCGGGGGGGGGAAGATTATCTTGGAATCGAGTTTGAAGAACACGCAAAGCTTTCTTGCGATGCCATGGAAACATGAGGTTGCAGAAAGTGCATCCCAACTGACTTACTGCTCTGCAGAGACCAGTAAATACTTTTTTACATATTGCTCCCACTCTAAAGCAATTAATTCATGTGCTATCTCAGTTATTACATTGCTCATGCGAATGCCCCATTACTACAATCCCGTGATTACTGCATTTAATTTGACAATGACTATAATGTAATTAAGTTGCACAAAGTAATTATGATATGTACTGTTATTGCTCCCTCTTGTGGCAAAGTGTGGCTCAAGCCGTACAAAACATACCACTTACAGATGAACAAACTTAGAAAACTGAGCTGCTTTTTGTGTGTTTTAAAAAAAGTAGCACGTCACTTGGAGAACGGAAAACTGTATCAAATATTAACAGGGGATTTGGATACATGCATACAGACACGCACGCACACGACGGCGCGTTAAGTAAATAAATCAAAGTTGGTGGTGGCTGCTCTCGGGTTTCTGTGTTAAGGAGGCAAAGTGGTTTGGGAGCTGGTGTCAGGAGGAAAAGCAATACCGCACACGGGTGCCAATGTAAGAAATGTCCTCATCAGGCAACGCTGTAGTGGCAGTGGCATGCAAAAGTTTAATTCTTTGCAGATTCATTGACTTCCGTCTGGCATTCTTTTGAATAAAACATCACCAGGGCGCATTGAACACACCCAAGTGCCTACTTTCAAAACGCCTCGGAATAGAGCGGAAGTGTTGGTCTTGACAGAATATTTGTGAGACTTACCGTAATGTGCTTGAAAGGCTTGAGGCTTGACTACTTGACTACAGTGGCTGCACATCACCAGGTAGAAGTCATCGTGCGCTGGATACTGGCCAAATATCGGCATATCTACGCACAGGGGAAATTTGGATTGCTCGGGGATGAGTCGTAAAGAAACAAGTACACAACGCAAAGACATATTCCAAGAAAACTGTAAGAGGAAGGATTGATTGGCAGTGCATTATGATCACACACACGCGCCTATGTGTAAATACGACAACCACGTTCGGACTGAATAAATAAATCAAAGATAATCGGAGCAAACTGACGGGTAAGCCCGGCAAATAAAAATAGCGATGACTATCTAGCACTTGGCTGTGTTCATCGTGAAGTACATGGTGATAAGAAAAGGCCAAGGTAGTGATTCAAAGGTTACCTGCAGTCAAATAACTTTTCCATTGAGTCAACCTTTTTTCCTACGTATGACAAAGGATGTTGTCATCCTTACAGCTTACAATTGTATCTCCAAATAATTGCAGATTTGTCTTCAATTCAAACGCATCTTGCTGTGAGTTTTTGCCGAATCTTGGCAACCTTTTGAGGCATTGGATAACAAATAATAGCGTTCTATCATTTTCTAAAAGGTTGCGTTTGATGGTATCCTCGAATATACTGTATTGTTTTTTTTAAGACAAGCAAAATTAGTGAAAAGTTGCTCCATCAACTAAATAGCTGGTTCCAACTCCCCAAACACAGAGGGGGGGAAAAAAAATCCTAATTTGAGGAGGTTAATTAAGAGATTGCTTGGGGTGTGATGGTGAGATAAACGAAGGAGAGAAGGCAAGAGTGGAGCCTCTCTCCAAGATGTAGCACTCCAAGGCTGTCAAGGGTCCTCAAAACATCGTTGACAGAGCCTGGAAGGGATGAGGACCGTCGCTCAATGGCCGCATAACAAGGTCTACCTGGTGGACCGCCTCTCAGGGTGCCGAGTGGCCTTCATTTGTGGCTGAATTGACGGGCCGAGTCTACTTTGTGCATGTGGATTGCGTGAAAACACTTTGCGGTAGCTCAATGTCTCCTTCACCAAGAGACTTTTGTTGTGGCCTGAAGTGGCCTCAGGGGAGAAAGCAAAAAAAAAAAAAAAAAAAAAAAAAAGCTAGTACGTTCACAGTTCTGACAAAGGCGTATAAATGACATTTTGAAGGGTTGAATAGAAAATCATGCTGCTAATGTGTGCTTTTAAGAGCCCGGCTTCTCAAAATAGAAGATAAACGTCATGTTTCACTGGTTTGTTCTGTCGTCACGGGCCTGCAAATCCACCTGGCCACAACAGCTTATTAATTCATTTAATTTTTTTCCAGTGACAAGGAAGGAAAGTTACTACGAAAACGACTTGTTCAATAAAGATATGGCCGACTGAGATTTGTTACCACAACAAGAACATTTTTGAACCGGGATTTCGTAAACAATATTTGGCGGATGATTATTCACACTCAATTGTGACATCCCGCTCTACTTATCCATTCAATATATTTTTCTCAGCAGATTATGGGAAGCTCAAATAGAACCAAAAGAGTTGCTAACTTGGGAGTGTTACGCAAATGTTTGGCTCAACTTTAAAAGCATCCCCCATTCAGATCTGCTTGCAATTCTAATTGAATAGACGTACGCACTGACTGTTCTGTTTAAAAAAAAAAAGCATTCACTCTGCACATGTCTCCTTAAATCACACAAGAAAAAGTAAAATGAGTATAAAGGGCATTGTATTCTAAAAAAATAAATAAATTAATTAATTAAAAAAAGGATGCAGGGAGAAAGGAAGCCATCAAGAAAAGCAAACGGACGAGAGAAGCAAAGCCAAGAAACTAGCATGGTAGACAGAGACTGAAAAAGAGCAGAAGCAGGCCTCAACAAGACAAAGAGAGTGAGCACAGGACCTGCGCTCATGGAAGAACAGCGCTTGTGAGCAGCAAAACACAGGCAGGGAATGAGAGTCCAGTTCATTTCAGCATCCTCATCCACGACGGCAGTGATGAATGATCTAGGTGGCTGCCTCCCAGCGGCACACACTGAATGAAGCTAAACCTCCGAATGACGCCGTATATGTGGCATATATACAAAGTCATTATTTGCTGTGCATTTAGAAGAAGAAAAAAACCGTCGGTGTGTGAATAAGATGTTGGATAGCATGGCAGTGGTTACACCACAGTAGGAATCTGGCATGAGTCATGGCAGGGAGTGGGAGAGCCACTTGTTATAACGCCCCCCGCGCACACACAAATATAATTCTATCGAGACACACGGCAAGAACTGATCAGTCCAATGACAATCTCGAAAGGCAAGTGCCACGTGATGGAGATGTAGTTTCAGTTCACAGCTGCATGACATGAGATGCAATGCTAGTTAGTGTACAATACGGTGTTAAAGACAGTAGCACAGTATATATAAGCGCTTGTTTGTTAGCCGCATGGTTATGCGCTACTTGAATTGTGCAACGGTCTTATGCTCTGCACACAGGCCACATTGTTGACCTGTGAAAGGACAACACCAGATAAGTGCCAGGACAAGGAGTAATTAACCCTCAAGTTCACAGTGAGACGAAACAAACTTTGACTTGACACATGCTTAAGACATCATCAGCAATGGACAAAATGAGATGATGTGAGTTCGACTGTATCATTCCGCCTTTGTGCAATGTTTATATCTTCTTGCTCTCGCTGTATTTTAATAATTGTTGTTTATGTTGATGGATAAAAGCAAGTGTATCAGAATTTGTGAATTGGGGTAATTATTCATTTGCATTTTTTTTATTTGCATGTTCACATGTACTTATTCTGTTTATGAAAACTATTTATTTGGGAACTAGTGAGCTTAATCTGAAATGCTGAGGTTTTGGTTAATTTTTAGATTTTGAAATGGGACCTGGCATTTTGGGCAAGACTGGGTTGTTGTTGTTGTTTTTTTCTTCAAAAGGTGTAAGAAAACAAGAAAAATATTGACCAGTCTAGCTGATGTTTATCAATCTTTTTTGTTTGAAACGGGGAATTTGTCATGAGGCTTCTGTAAATACTATTTGAAATCACCAACATTTGACTTCCTTGCTACATTCCATTAAACGGGCTGGCCAATCAATTCCATTAATTTTTTTTCTTAACTTCAGGCGAAAGATGACGTGAGGTGACCCGTACTTAAACGAATAAGGTCGACACTCCTGCATGTTTACATGTGCAAGACAACTAGAGTGATATCATTTATATTATAGAACATTTTATGGCAATACTCAATGACAGACAGTTTAAGTTATTCAAGAAGTTATTTTAGGATCAGATGTCATAAATAACAGATATATTTCACAAATAAAAGTCCAGTCATTTGATCTGCTGTAGAGGGCATTTTGAACTAAGAGATTGAATAAGCTTGAGTGTGTATGTGCAAACCCCCAGAACCAAAATACTGTACTGTACACATTTGGCCCTGGATAGGGGAGAGAAAAAAAACAACACTCACCTTCTCTGCACAAACGCATGGCTTCGCGATTTTTCCCCAAGTCTTTGAAACTTTCCTCCAATTCAGCACCTGAGAATGGGGCGACCCGACACAGAGGCAAATAAATAGTTGCACGTTGCTCCCACTATGGTTTCTTCGTATTCCGCCGACAACTGCATGCGAACGGCCACAAATAAGCACACTAGCGCCGGCGACGGACGGCGGCGCTCCACCTCGCTTCGGCGGACACATTCGGGACGCGAGCGGACTCACCGTCGTTTCCGTGGAGTTTGGCGGCGTCGACCCAGTTGCTCCAAGGCTGTCCCACCATTATTTCTGGACTGGGTAAGGATCTCCGCTCCGCAACAGTCGCCATTGCTGTGGAGCCTTCTCCGCGCTGGCTCGGCTGCTGCTGCTGCTTCAGCTGCTGCCTGGCTGCTCGGCGCTGCTCCCCCCTGACGTCATCCTCGGCCCTTTCCGACATTCTTTCCGCTACAATGTAACGACACGAGAGTCAGCTCGGCGCAGGAGAGGACTTTCCTTACGATCGCTACCGCGTCGTCTTGCCTCGCACATCACTCAAAATGAACAAATCAAAAACACGAGCACTCAAAAATAAATGTATTTTAAAAAATTTGAAAAAACACTAAGGAAGCTGACCGCCTCAACTCTGCTCCCAGACTGTTTAAACATTAGTATTAGTATTTTTTTTTTGGCACTAATGCATAAATTGACATTTATCAATGATTCACAATGACAACGCAACAAATCATTGCAAGCCCCATATATGCACCCCTAGAGATGGACAGAGAATAGTGTGACCTGCGCTTAATACTGAGGTCACCAACCTTCTTCAATTATCTTATTAATAATAATCAATTATATTCATATGTGAAAACACTGGTCACATTAATTGAATGCCCCACTATTTATCACAAGGATTTTCCCAGGTAGGAAACACTTATCTATATGCAAATCGTTATTTCTATAAATATCTGCAAGTGTTTACATTTCCAAATAAACAGGTCTACCACATTCCTTGGAAATGACAATGTCCCATCACCGATGAGCTATTTTTAGAGCAGGACCAGGGGGGCTCATGCTGGCAAACCCTGACGTAATCTAACGTGATGTTTCATACGTGCGATCTACCAGCAATGCCATGATACCGACGTCACATCATTGCATTTCTATGCATGATCTCACCTTTGACCTACCATACCAGAAAAAAAGTTCCTCATTTTGAATGCATTCATTTGCATGATTAAATTGTCTTCCCACAAGCCTGTTCTGCTATTTGAAGCATTCAAATCCCTTGCGTGTTGGTGTGGTTGTTTTGTGTGGTTTTAAATGGATATTTGTCAATATAGCTATAGATCTCCAAGCATCAATGCATTTGAATGCTTAGAGCTCTGGAGGGAAGAAATAAAGGAGAAATGATCAATGTATCCCATTGTTGTTATCTGTAACAAAAATGTACATTGTAAGATTGCATGATAGCTTTTCCACAATAAAAGATCTGCAATGTAAAACATATGTGGTGTAATTATCATTTGCACAGGCAAAACACCCACTCTGGTCAAAGTGTGACAATCAAACATGTTTATCATTTAGATGGTAATGCTTGTGTGGCAGACAAAGAAAGCAACAAGGTGGGGGTGACTCATTCATACTGATGTATTCATTTTCCTTTGTATGTGAACGTTCATGAAACTAAACCATTAGAAAAAGGTGGAAAGAGTTTGTTGCGGTACAGACATTTCGTAGGAATGCCAGACTGTCGGTTTACTTTCACTTTCAAAATGAAACGTTCCAAGCGTGCCAGCTCTTTTTACCTTCACTGACAAAAATGGGGAAACATGCAAAGGAATTTTCATGAATGTAGATTGTCCTGATTTGATTTTCTATCATTGAGATTAGGGTTACACCTTTTTCCACATATTTTAACAGTTGTACTACAATGCTACAGTTTTGACAAATGAAATGATATTCGAAGAAAAATTTCAAAGAGACTATTGTGGAGAAATGCAGCAGAATGTCAAGCACCGAGGCACATGTCTTGAGACAGATAAATCACACATGGATGCAAAAACGAAGCGTTATGTACATCAACAGATGCACGGAGGTTAACTCGTAAATAGAAGTATGGCAAGTATGGCAACTTGTTGCTCAACATAGTATACTGACTACTCTCTGGGACAAAACCTACATCGAGCCTTTCTCTGAAAATGCTAATGCTAACTCTATTTTACGAGTTCAGGATTACGTACATGAACTGATTCTGCTTCTAAATTTAACTTTTCCTTTTTAACCATGTATCAGAATACATCTTTACCAAACGGTAAAGCCAAAAATTCCAATTTAGTGATACCTGTTGAATAAACACAGTTTCATGTCCATTTTTTCATTCATGTCCCTACTACTAAAAAGCTATGTACATATAAGCACACACAAGAAATGAAAACAAAGCATTCAGATGATCACGTGATAAGTTTTCATTTCTGTAAAATGCATTTGTGGAATTTGTATTTTCCTCTAATATCATCACTGACAAGGGCTCTGAAAAAATTAACCAATAACCACGTTACTTATGTGATTATTGTTTCTGGATGTATTGCAGGATAAGTGCAAAGGGGTACTGTCGTATATAAATCCAGAAATGAAAGTACCCCAAAGTGTGGAATTTTTCTCCCTCATTTGATATGATAGAATGGTACACAAACACTTTAAGACTTCTGCACACATAATGGATTGCAGTGTTGTGATTACACAATCATAACAAAATCCAATATGTGCGTTTGAATGACAAATGGTATGTAATATAAATGTGGTATGTAATGCTTAGAACATGTTGTAAATTAGATTAGAATTTTTTTATGTATAATGATGTACCCATTTTAAATAATGCAGATCTAAATATTGGCTTTATAAAATTTGTTATTGAATCAGTTATTCCTACCATTTTATCAACAGTAATTAATGTGAATGGCACAGAAGTGATGAAGAAGATGAAGAAGTGAGACATTACCTTGGCAAGGAAAAAAGAAACTTATTTGTAACTCAATCAGCTGATCCACATCAGTTTGGATTCTTACTGGCTGCCGCACACACTGAAGAAGAAATCTGGAATCATACGTTGAGGGGAGACGAGTTAGCACCATGTTCTTTGACAGGCTTAACCCTAAAATAGGCTATTAAAATGTGTAATTCAACAAATATGTTTTTATTGAGCTTTTGAACAGAAAGCAGTACCGGTTAATCCTCTCTATAAAACCCTTCCAACATTTTAGTCATCTCTTGAGACAGACAAAACACTTGTGATCTGCTTTACGTTTGAATTTATACTTTACTATTATTTTTGTAAACACCATTTTAGAGCCGTAATTTTAAGATCGTGATATTTGTGCCTTCTTCAATTTATTTCACGTTCTAATACTAACTGAGATTAAATGTGAATAAGAACGTGATTCTGCGTTCGTGCATTCTCTCATCCCTGACTTGCAGTCAAGCCTGACTTGAACTACATTGCGATTTGAACTCTCAACCGCAATGTGTAACTAACTACAATGCAAAACATAAAAGTGAGAAGAAGAAAAAACAGAATCGCCTATTATCGCCGATTAACTTCAGTTGGCAGTCCAACACAGAACAAGTTTTGAGTCACCTCGCTCCCACCTCCAAAACAACAACGATCATTACTTGAAAAGTGAGTGAGTGAGATTGACGTGCGCCTCAGCTACAAGCACAAGTGGAAAACGTATTGTGAACATCTGACAGAAGCCGTGTAGCAAAATCACCCTGCATCCACTTCATCTCTATCAAATACTATCAGAGAGCATTTGGTGGCTACGTCGCCCTGCTAGCTAAAGCCTGAAGCCAGCCATGACTAGCATTAGCGAGGAAGCTGCCAGCAGCCTGACAGCACAGCACAAGTCATTAGCAGTCGTCACGGAGTCGCGGCAAGTTTGCCCTTACCGATCCTATGGATGCCGTATGTGTAAACAAACGCCAGGCCGATTAAAATCAACTGGATGCAAGGGGCGAAGGGGGCAGGACACGGCGAGAAAGAGCGAGTGCGGTGCTCAGCCTCTGTGGAGGTCTTCACCAGGTGCTTCCATGTCTGTTTACCAGACTGCATTCTGGGAATGTGACGTCACTGAGCCTTAGACGAGCGCTCCACTGTAAATAGCTCACGCACAGTATGGCTCGCGTTTCATTGTTTCAAGCGTGTTTAGGGAAAGAAAGTATAGATTTAGGACACAAGCGGGTAATTAGAGCTTTAGTCTATGCAAACATAAAAAACAAAGAGGTCACTTAATAATTTGCAGAGGTAGGAAGTGACGAGGTAAAATACTTTGTTGATGTATTTGAGTAGTTTTCTCGGGTCAATGTTATTTACCTGAGTTTACTTGATTTTTCGGATTATTATTTTTTTTACTTTTACTCCTTACTTCACTGAGATGAGTAATATATTCTGGTCTAACAAAGCGGAATAAAAATAGTGGCAGCAACGGCATATAGTAAACGTTGGCAATAGACTCAGAGGAGTAAGATATTCCCCATCTATTGCCTTATTTAAGTGATTTTGTGAAAATGTTATCAACTACAATTATGCGTTCTCTTGTCAGCCTTTAAATCAATCACGAGCAAGGCATTGGATATTTTCAAAAATAATTTAAAAAAAAAAAACTCTTGCATTCCAATAGGACAAAATTGTTTTTTTACGGATGACTGTGCTCTGAATCTTGTCCAGAAGGGGGCGGTAAAGCCTCTCTATTTGGTCTCTGCTCATTCTGCTAATGCGGTAGAAGAAGAATACGAACCGATGAAGACATGATGGGGTCTGTTACAGATGGTAGCTACAAATTTCATTGCTATTTTAGATCATTTATGTTACAAGACAGTCGATTTAAGTCGAAGCTCTAAAGCGAGTCGATATGTTTCTCCCCAACAACGCTGACCTTGTTGCACATATTCCAGATGCAACATTTGCAGCCCCTTCTCATGCAGCAATTTTAGCCGCTAGCGGCTAGCTACTTGACCCATAACAGCTTCTTCTGGTTCATTTTCAGATGAAGTCATTCGAAAGCGTCTTCTTATCGACGGCGATGGAGCAGGGGATGATCGGAGAATCAATTTGTTGTTGAAAACCTTCACCAAGTGGTGCAATTCACCTGGAAGCCCAGAAGAAAGGTCAGTGAACTTGACCGATTGATAAACCGACGCTGAGGCTTTCAGAAAAGTGTTTTAAAATGTGTTCTTTAAAAAAAAAAAAAAAAAAAAGCTTCGCACAGTACCAGAGGATGCTTGGGACTCTTGCCCAATGTGAATTCTCCCTGGGGAAGACGCTAATGGTCTATGATATGAATCTGAAGGAAATGGAGAATTATGGCAAAATCTACTCTAATATAGGTACATTTTTGTTGCATTATTTTCTCAATTGCATGCTGGAAGTTTATTTCAACTTCTATACTTGAGGTGTATTTACACACCTCGTTATCTGCACTCGACAGAACAAAATATAACGTCAGCACATGAGAAGATTGTGGAATGCAAAAAGGAAATCCAGAGAGCAAAGAGAGTAAGAAAGAACCGCCAAGGTAAGAATATTTACATATTTTTTCTCAAAATGAATGGGCCAAGTTTTTGAGCATATAAGAAAAGTGCTTGGTACTTTTTAACATTCTTGGTTGTATATATTTCTCCTGCAGAATACGATGCGCTTGCAAAGGTTATTCAGAATCACCCAAATCGTCACGAAACACTCAAGTGAGTTCATCAATATATTAAGTGGAATCTTTACAGTTAAACCCAGCCTGTTCTGTGAATTTGTTTTGCTTTATCTTGAATTTGAAACAGTTTTTCCCACCTATACAAAACATGGAAAAAAAAATATGAAAAACTGCATTTTGTATACATTTTAAATGCCATAGACTAGTTAAAGCAAAACCAAGTGGCTGCTCTAACAATGTAGTTATGTTGACTGCTTGCAGGCAATTGGAGGCACTTGACAAAGAACTCCAACAGTTGTCTAACATCAAGGAGAATGTGGATGCAAAGGTAACATGAAACTATATGCATTTATTTTGAATAAACCAGATGTGTTTTTTTGATTACCCGTGTGGTCTGATTTCAGTTGGAACTACGGAAGAAGCAGTTCCACGTGCTACTCAGTACCATTCAGGAGCTACAGCAGACACTTGAAAGTGAGTAAACAAGGACATTTTGAAAGCTTACTGCATTTGCATATTTAGAACTTACTTGTTCTGTCACCCTTTACAAGAAATGACTTTTTTCCTAATCATTTGAATCTGACCTCCTAGATGATGAGAAATTAGACATTGACGAAAACAATCAGCCAAGTCCGTCAGAGGCTGTCGAATGAGGACACCGTTCTTTCATTTTGAATTAAGTGAACCAATTTTGTAAGCTGAATTTTCTGCATTTTTGAATAAATGTGAAAACTACAGTTTGAAGTTATTCATGTTGAAAACAGAATGCAACACAACTGTTTTACACATTTTTGCATCGTGAGCTGTTTTATTACCACATGCATGCATAGAAGTCAACAATAAGGGTTGCAATTGTTGTATTCCTTGCAACAGGCAGTCTCTTTGAGTATCATTTCTTTAAATAAACACAAACTTCATTGATTGTCAGTTTAAAATACAACTCAGCCACCTTTGTATATAAAAACCCAACACTTTTTTGGGTCAGGTTTTGACACGTCAGTGGACACGTCGGCATGCTTTAATAGCGCTAAACCTTACTTCGTGTGTGTTTTTTTTTTTTCTGTTACAACTCTGACACAAGCATGGACAACATTCACAGTAAATTGTTGCAAGAGCACCCACTTGTGAACTTAAGGGGAACATAATGATCAAAACAAAATTACCTACATTGTCTAAATATGAGTTATAAAGTTACCATATAGATACTACATTAAATAAAAGACACTTTCTCTTAGTTAAAAAACGAACCATACTGTAAAATAAATTCCAAATATGCCATGCTGCCTGGTCTAATTAAATAAATTATTTTACAAAGATCAACACAGTATCACGCAAACATCGTATCATGCACACGGTCAACACTATTTCCAAATTTTGGAATATACAAACAGACAACGTCCACGCTTCAAAAAAAATATATATGACCAAGCAAATACATAGATATAATCCAAACAAGAAGAAACATAATACCCACCCTCTCAATAAAACAAAAAGAACTAGAAGCAGTTAAAAAAAAAAAAAAAACCTGACAAAACCTTTATTCATAGGGTGCAAACTCTTCCCGGTCATTTTTTTCCACCCATTGCCATGTTCAAAATGCAGCTGTACCACTCAAGGTATAAAAAGGCAAACTACATTTGATTGGCGTAAGAGGAGGGACCACCGACCTGACTGTACTCAGACGGCTGGTCGAGGTCTCCCTGGGTGTTGTAGCTCCCTGACTGATCAAAGCTGCCCTGGTTGTAGGGCTGCTCATTAACACTACCGGTCTGCTTCTCAGAAACCCCGCCCACAAACCTGCCAGCACCCTTGTGCCAACCAGTCTCCTTGAAAACAAACCAGATGTTTCCAGCCCAGAGAACAAAGTTGAGGAATCCAAACACCTGGAGAGAAAGAATGAGATTTATTTGGTGTACTTTCTGGCCATCTTATTACCTACCACTGAGGTGTTGAGTCCAGACCAGCGTGGTTCTTGCACAGAGCCACATTTATTTGTCTGATCCTTGCAGGCAGAGATGAGGAGCTGAACCTCAGCTGGATCTGTAGCTAGCTTGACATCAGACAGAGCTTTGGCCCAAGCTGATGAGCTGACAAGCCACATGAAGGAGAACACAACGGTCACAACAAAATCCTGCAAGAGACAGAAACATAAGTTTGCACACCCAGAAAACCAGACCTAAGCATGCAATCTTCACAAAAGTACACAAATGTACACAGCTAACGATACTCACGATTAGTGGTCCTCGGTTGTTTTCGCGGTACTTGTTCTGGAAGAAGATGTAGACGACAGTGGCGAAAAGGGAGTAGAGGAAAGCAAAGACCGCAATCGTAACAAAGAACTCAGCAGACGATGAATAGTCTCCAATGAGAAAGAGTTGCTCCCTCCTCATGCCCTCACACATGGGCGCTTCAAATGACACTTGGTGCAACCTAATGCAAAATGGACACAGTGATCATGTCAATAAAAACACATTTGCTCTATAGCAGTGGTTTGCAAACTTTTTATACAAAGAATCACCCTAAAAATTACTTAAGCCATCCAAGGACCATTGAAAAACAGAAGTACGTAGGCAGCGATTCTCTTAGCTACCGCTAGAGGTAGCTG
The DNA here is from genome assembly GCF_024217435.2 of Syngnathus scovelli. Lineage (NCBI taxonomy): Eukaryota > Metazoa > Chordata > Actinopteri > Syngnathiformes > Syngnathidae > Syngnathus > Syngnathus scovelli. The sequence continues at coordinate 6,343,145 of NC_090857.1, read as the reverse complement.
TAACACACTTTAAGAATCACTGCTGTAGAAAGCAATGTACATATGGATTTTTAAACTTCAAGTGAAGTAAAAAGGTAAAGTAAGTAAAACAAGAGCAATTAACCCACTCCAACTATTGCTTAGAGCAATTCAATAAGCATGTTAGGAGCTCAAAGGTGTTTAAGATGAAAATAAACACGTCTCACCTGAAAGGATAAGCAAAGTCAATGGCAATACTGAGGTTGCTGCTGGCCTTCTCCATGCAGTCCACACTAACTCGCAGCTGCCCAGAGTAGCCTCCACATGTTGCAAAGGCAAATATGGCAAAAAGCTAAAAGAGAGAGAGGGGTATGACTGTTTTGCTAAATGCAATATTTCACAAAGCACACCTCAGGAACCAAAATGCTAAATTCTCACACTTCCTATAATTGTTTTGATGAGGAAGTTGCCCCTGCCAACATGGCCGCCATGCTTTGGGCTTATTCTAATCAACTGTAAAATCTGTTTATCAATGAAAATAAATAATTATAATAATCTCTTTGAAAATATGGACTCTTCCACAAATCTCAAGAACAATCAAATCTGCTGTATACTCTGGCGTTCCCATGCCGATCTCAAATTGCCAGTTGGGAAAAGACAAGTGGCGATAGGAGGTGTATAATAAATGCTCTTAAGTGTTAGGAATAACCCCAGATAATTATCTCTTTCCTGCTGTACACCACCCACCTCCACCCTCCTGCAGCTGTCTCATCTTGCTGTGATTTATCGGAGGGGTTTAGCCCCTCTCATTTCAGGCAGGGTCCTTTGAACGGTGGAGTGTGGCATTGTAGCAGGAGGGTGGCTGCTAAGCCTCGCACCCTGCGTGTTTATCTGCCTCTCCCAGCTGGGCTCCTCAGGGAGCAAGCCATAAAGAGAGAGAAAAGAGAAGTGGAACGGCGAGAATGCGGCGAGATGTTTGGGTATCAAAATAAAAAAACAAACATCTCCCTTTTTGCTCCTGTTCCTGACCTGAATGGCTTGATATGCAGACTCACAGCAAGGTTTTATAAACAAATTTTATCAGATAAGAAATTAAAATTCTATGCAGAGAAAACCAAAAAATCCATCCAAATTATTTATAGATTAATTTCCCAACAGTACAGCAGCCTTTGCAAAAAAAAAAAAAAAATGTTTTAATATCACCTCATTATGGTTAGATAGATACTTTATTGATCCCCGGGGGGAAATTCAGGTGCCAGCAGTTAAATACAGAAATACACAGATAGACAATACTAACATCAATAAAACGAGATAGCCTAATATGAATAAAAAGGTAATTAAATCAAATAAATAAATACATTTTTGACAATAAGTTAAGACAATAATATTAGTATTATCTGGCAGATTGATTCTATGTGATAGTTTGAGTCATCTTGACACGTTCTAAATTATCCATGCAAAAAAAATAAAAATAATAACTATCCACTTAATCTGAATAAAAGTCCCAAAAGCTACCCGCTTTATGAACAGCAGCACACGGGTGAAATGTCCACACGCTTTCATGAGAGAGCTTGTCTTATCTTTTCACAGCAGCAGCATCACCAAATAAACTCATTTAGTGGCAGCTAATCCCTTCATGCACGGGGAGTGCGTTTTGTCCTGCATAGCTCCGATTCATCTACCCCACTAACTCATTTCTCTCACTCTCTCTTTCACTCTGCAGGCTCCACTGCCCACAAGCATAACAATCTCCATTAAAATTTTGTTACACTGTTTTTCTTTGATGGCCTTCTAATGTCCATTGCTTCTCATGACTATTTTGTCTAGGGTCCATCACCTAGACAATGAAGTGCCCGACACATTCCCGCTAAGTCTGCTTTGTACTCTTTAAGATTTGCGTATTAAGGTAAAAGAAAAGTCCGAATATTTTATCAATATGATACAGTGCCCGTGCAAGCGTGTGAGATGTTGCAACTATGATGATGCTTCAATGCATAAACAAATGTATATCATTAGCATCATGTGTTCATTCAGCCGTGCAATTTTGCTGCTTTTCTCATTCCATCGCTCTCGAGCACGCGCACACACAGACACACACATGCAGTGAAGTGCTTGGGCACATCTCAAGGGACAGCTTCTGCATGAGTTAGTCTATGGCGGAGGGAAGCGGACCTTACAGCTGTTTGGAACAGAATATGCCAACCAAAGATTGTGTGCCAAACACACACACACACAGAGACCATCATCAGTCTTTGGAGGCATGGCCGCTAATGACTTCCAATCTTATATGAAGATGTGGCAAACTCAGTGGAGTTCTGCAACAATAAGTATGGCTGACGTGAACATAGCTTCAGTGTCCACATGGCTGATCATCTGTACAGTTAAAGATTGGACAGGATTAGTCAAACCACATGCTGGTCAGTCAACCAGGAGAGAAAAGCTCTTATTGCCTGAAGTCACACAATCGACTCAAGTCGCAAACTTGTGATGCTTTCTAACGTGCAATGACATTTGGTTTTTATAGCCTACTTAATGTTATAAGAAAAATAAAAGTCCACACAGGCCAAGATGATATTTGAAGCCTAAACCTCAGAACTGCGAGCTCTAAGCACGGTAGGCTAAATTAATACAATATTGCAGAAGCTAAAATTGAATTAAACAAGGTTGTGTACTATATATTGTACATCCAAAAGGTAACCAAACAACATATTTGTGAATTTTCCCATTTGCAACAAACCAGGCAAACACACGCACAGATTTAAAAGGTTCATTTCAAAGCACATAAAAACGAGACTCAAATCTTTTTTTCCCATTTTTCACTTTATGTTGCATGATTTATGGACGAATGGTGTTACGTGGCGCATCAGAAATACGCACGAATGGAACACAAAAGTCACATGTCCCCCCCTTGTGTAAACGCCAAAACCATAATATAGATTCTTAGTTGGATTTTTTTTAACTTAATCTACAAGTCACCGCAGCATGTTTGTGATGTTGCTAATCACATCACCCCATAAATTATGTGACGATGATCAATTGAAGGTAAATTCAATATTTGACTGCAAAATGCGAATAGCGGCGCGACGTAAATGTCACCTCGCGTTCCATTTGATCCACATTATGTAACTCAACCGTGTTTAATTAAGTTGGCACATATATGGGATGAAAACAAAATGTTCCAACTCACCCATTCCAAAACACGGATAAATCCCAGAGGTAGTTTAAGCACCTGGAAGGTTCCCGCAGATGCAAGCTGCAAAAACACAAAAGTAGACCATAATCATATTTTTAATTTGATGCATTTTAATCCAGAAAGCAATTATACTATTAAATAAAAGCGCATTGTGCCATTTACTGACCTGATTTGCAGTGTCCATTCCAGCAGCGCGTCCTCGTGCTACTCGCTTGATTGGATGTAAACAAACGGCAAACGGAGACCCAATCCAGAAAATGTGAGGTGGTATCAGTCGGGGGGCTTTCGGCTCGGATTCCGACTCTATCCGAAAGTAACCGATCGAGTCTCCCTCTCGCTCTTATATGCTCTTGTGCCAGTCTCATTTGTGAATAATTAATCTCGCTTAAATGACAGAAATGTACACATTATTTGAGTATATATAGAGTAAAATGCCACACTATTGCATATTTTTGGATTTCGTATTATATTTTCAACATGTTGTAAATGGATAGCACATCTGCCTGACAACTGAGATTGAATTTTAGGCATGCATTCTAAGAGGTTGACTGAAGACTGCAAATTGTCAAACCCCCGTAGGCTAGGCAGAGCTCCAACAAACTGATTTTTGCCATTAAATGCGCATGTGTGAGTAAAACTTGGCCAATAAAGCTGATTCTGAAAACAGAATGGAAGTGTCTGATACGATTCCATTAAGTGCAAAGCATTCATTTTATCACATCTCCACTATGATTCCAGTTTCATTTCTGTTCATCCCGCCATTCTCTATCTTTTGCACACACGCACATATATACACAAACACTGCCTAGGGGGCTGTTTAAGCATCAGAGAGAGTCATTACATTCGATTGCTCGTACATTCACCATTAAATGTATGTGCACGGGGACAGATGAAAAAGTCTATGACATCCTTTTGGTTAGATCTGCGTCCTCCGTCAAACTGGAGCTGAATGTGTTCACATAGGAATAGATTGAATGAGAGCAGAGCAGCGGTATAGGAACAATCATTCTCGTTTGCCTAAGCCCATTTCATATTGAGACTCGCTGAGGAATTATAGTAGAGACTGGGTCAGCCACTTATCCATCTCATCCAACAACGGAACACTCCACAACCCTGCAGCAATTACTGCTCGGCTGCAACTGCTGCCAAAGCTCGTCTATACTGATGTTGATTTAGAGCAAAGCCAATTAAGAGCAAAAAAAAAAAAATCTGCCATAACGTACATTCACAAGGAGTAAGAACATAAACATATTTGATCATGTCACACTCAATTATTGATGAGGTCTATCCTCATATGCCATTGATAGCACTGATTACAGTAGATACCAAAACAAAAGATGTGCCTTTGAAATGTTTCTGGGTAAAATGCCACGAGCGCCCGTCTCGTCCCGCACCAGTTAGACGGCGTACATAATCGAGATTAACTGTAGCCTGATGGGAAACGAGAGAGAGAGATTGAGAAAGAGAGAGCAACAGACAATAGGAGGAAGAGACGACCAGTTAAATTGACTGGAACTGAAGCACTGGATGTATTCATGGTGTGTATTTTATCACTTAAAATGAAAAAGATAAATCTTCCATTATCTACTTTGGTGACTCCAGTCCAAGGGGACTTTTCCAGCATTTCATAACCCTACACAGAAAGTTCTTGACTTCGTGAGTAGTATATTATTTGATAAGTATTTTAATTCAATGTGCTATTTTGTGAGACAACAAGGACGCCATATTGAAGGTCATATACAAGATTTGAAAACCAATGATTTGAGTGAGCAGGGTGTGGCTCACTTGTTGATGCTACTTAGTCTCTGGAACTTTGGGTCGTTTGCCACTTCTTGACTGAGTTGTTGACGGTCCTGAAACTTTCCACTTTGCAATGACATCTTTTACAGTTGATTCTGGAATACTCAGGAGAGAAGAAATTTCATCAACTGATTTGTTGCAAAGGTGGCATCCTATTACAGAACCACGCTGAAAGTCAGACAGCTCTTTAGTTTCACTCATTTTGTCCACACGGATGTAAGCAAGGTGATATATTTGAAAAGGTGATCCACTTGAGCCTAATACAACATTGGAATTCAGTAATGGGTGTGGAAGAATACTTTGTCGTTAGGTGCGTAGGCCTTGGTCACTGGAAGAAAAAAAAAAGTGTTATTTAACAGGGCACGGCAATGCTACATTTGTGCAAAAGTATATCAATTTCTTATAACATTTTAATGTAAATATTACCATGACTATGGAAGGAGGTGTGCATGTGGAGGCAAACAGCTGTTCTGATGCTTGATCTGATCAGGAAAAAATACATAGATCAAACTGTCATTATCCAAGACAAAATCTTTTATACTTTAATTATTATTGCCAAAAGCTGCAAATCGTATTTTCGTGGGGTTGCGACAGGTAAAAACACATCGCCCCAAAAGCAGTCATAAAACGAATGGAAAATTATGCATTTTAAGTTTATTAACATAACACGTCACGTCATAGCGTTTTAAAAATGTCACGACAACTCGTACTTAAAGAAAAATAATTATTACTTACCGTCGAAGTACGAGGTACATTGATGTTTGAGTTGTGCTTCCTGTTTCCCGTAGCTTTGAGCATGCGCGTTGGCATGTTCTGCAATCCTTCCGACGAATAAACCGTTCTTTCTTCTCCCTCGCTTTACTTTCATCAACCATCAAAAATATTGTGGAATTTAAATACAAAAATAAAATAAAAATAGGTGCAGGTTAAACACTAAAACTGTCCATGCATACGTTGCATGTAGTGGGCGTGACTTTTAGTAAGTCTTTTCAGCATCATTCAAGTCAGACTCAGAACGCTTGAAGCTGCAACTGGGGAGACACAACTGTGATCTCGTGCCAGACAATATTTCAACATTTTTTTTTTTTGCTTTATTAGGTTTATTACACAGGTTAGTCTCTAAAAGCTTCACTTCACTCAGCACTCACCAACTGCCTATTGCAGAAATGTCAGTGTATATCACCAGTTTTCTCTTTTATTATTATTACTATTATTATTATATTAATTTATAGCACTTTGGAATGCTATGAGATTTTGCCTAGTAGTTTTGTTCCTCTAATGAGTCTTAAAATAAGGCAGCTTAAATTGGATGGATATGCCCTAACCACACTAATTAATACACCAATTATATTTGGTAGAAGCATCCATATTTTTTATAAAACTGGTCCTCATTAGAACTCCAGTAACTCATCACAGTTGATTTTGATTGAGCCATGGTACACCTCGACTAGTAACCAGTCAATCACATGGCGCATATAGATGACAAACCTTAGCAGAAACTGCTGACATAAAAGAAAGTGAATAAAAATTAAATAAATAATAATAGCAGGTGAGTATATCAACTGTGAGCAAATACGTACATTGTATGCATAGTTGCCGTTGGACAAGAAAATAATAAAAAGGTGTGTGGGGGGGTACATTTAAAAACTCAATCTGTAACACCATTTCAGCATACCACCTGAGTATCTTCGGACGCACTTTTCAAGATGAGTGTCATTTGTTCTGAGCATTATTGATCAATTTCATTATCATTCTGCAAAGTTTTCATTGCTAGACCCCAGAGAGTTACACTTGAGATGAAGTTACCTTCACTGGCCCGGTATAAGCCACTACTGGACCGAGTAGCACAGCAATTGTCTTGAACAGACAGGTAAGGCTTGCCTAACCCACCTCTCCCTATCTCACTACCCATAGGTCCAGTCTCCGCATAAGGCCCATATTCCACCTCTTGAGAGCTGTGCGGTTTGAGCAGCTTCATGTGATCCGGGCCAGGTAGCGCCGTGCTCCTGTCCTGGTGGGAGGAAGCGAGGAGGTGATGTGGCACAAGGGAGCGCAGTTCTGGAAGGGAGGTTGGAGTAGAAGCTGGACTAAGATGGACACTCAGAGGTGTTGTCTCAACGTGGGGTGTTGGGGTAGGTGGTGAAGGCTTCTCAAGTCCTGCGTGAGGCATCATAGCAGGAAAAGGCTGCTCGCTTGTGCCATCATCCTGGCAGACCGTTTTGGTAAGCGAGACAGCCGCATCTGAGCTACCAGTCTGGTCAGAGTTGTGTGTGACGGCGCCATCAGCTGGTGCGCCTTTGCAGCGCATGTTGCTGTGTATCCTCAACATGGCTGAGCGAGTGAAGCTTTTCCCACAGGTGTTGCAGAGGTAGGGTTTTTCTCCAGTGTGAGAGCGGATGTGACGCTGCAAATCCCCTGAGCCAATGAAGCATTTCCCTGCGCAGGTGGAGAACATACAAACATACTCGTACAGTGCATGGTTCTTAAACCCTAAACTTTTTTTCCCCATTTGCTGACAACTGAAAATGACATCACAGTTGCCGGGTCTCGGCCGAGCTCAACTTCAGAAAAATGGCGAGCTGATGCTGTGCCTGTTTGGATGTGATGCTTTCAAAAAAAAAAAAAGATGCAGACTTACCACAGGTGTCACAACTGTGTGGTTTCTCGCCACCGTGGCAGGCTTTGTGCTTCAAAAGTTTCCTGTGCGTGTTGAAGGATTTTCCACACTGGTCACACGTAAACGTCTTGTCTGTGACGTGTGTCCTCTTGTGTTCTTTGAGATTGCTTAAGTTGTTGAATCCTTTCCAATGTGAACAGTAAAGTTCAATGAAGACAAATGTATAATTTAGGTCATCAATAACAAAAAAAAGCCTGGAGACATAACTTACCTCGACCACATATATCACACAGATGTGGCTTTTCTCCTGTGTGCACCACTTTGTGACGTTGGACGTCTCCGGATGAAGTGAAGCTAGAGGGGGAAAGATACAATATTTATTTACGATGGATGTCTTTTCTGATGCAACATGCGAACACTTTTTTTAAATCTGTATTTGTTAAGTTAACGCAACAGAAAAATAGGTTTGGATGAGGCTGTTTACCTTTTGCCACATAACTCACAGATGTAGGGTTTCTCTCCAGAATGTCGTCGCAAGTGTGTCTGTAAATTTCCAGCCTGGGAACAAACAACACTTACGCCGCTGCAGCAAAACAATAAAAAAAAATCCAAATGCAATGATTTGATCATACCTGTGAGAAGTTCTTTCCACAAACGTTGCACTCAAATGGCTTCTCGCCTGTAACATAAAAAAAATTGAATTATCATAACAACAAAGCTGGCTAACGAAATTGACATTGACTAACCTGTATGTGAGCGTTTATGCATCTCCAGGTTGCTCGGGTGTTTGAAGACTTTCCCACACATGTTGCAGGAATATTTGTGGCCTGTTTGCTGCGGCGGTTCTGGCGCAATCTGCAAACCTTGCTCCTCTTGGTTTGTGGGTGGTGGTCTGGGGATTTCTGCATCTGCTGGCGTCTTGGGTGCGTCTTCCCTGACATTCACAAGATTTTCAACAGGGGCTTCTTGAGCCACAATCTGGGCCACAGAATCTTCTTTGGGGCAGTTAAGGATGGGCTCGCTGACCGATTCTGCAAACATTTCCTCTAATGCCTTTTGAGAACCTAGGTAGTTGTATTTCTTTAGGTAAACTGTCTTCTTTGGACGCACGGGCGCACTGAGCATGGCGTCTGCGTGCTCAGAGCTTGGGGTGTTTAAACTATCCGAAGGTGTCAACGCAGCCACGTGATTCTTGTCGGCTGCCAAAGATGTGCAAGGTGGGGTGGGCTGAATTGCGTTTCCTGAGCACAAATGCGACTGGTTGCCTCCCTGGGTGAGTCCGAGCTGACACTGGGACTCTTCCACGACAATCGAAGGTCCTGGACCCTGATTTGAGGCCTGAATGGCACTTTGCTTGAAGTATTGCTTACTGTAGAAATCACGGAGCTTATAACCGTGGACTAAGTGTTTTTCTACAGGTGCCTGGATGCTGCTACTTGAGTCACCTGAGTTGCCATTGGACATAGAAATAGGCATTCGTTTGGTTTGCTCCATGAAGCCAGGTCTGGGTACTTCAGCGGGACAGTGGAGGTCAACATCACTAGGCAGGCTGCTTCCTAGGAGGCAGTCGTGCTCTGACGTCAGCATGCCTGGGAGAGAAAACGATGGGATTTCCACCGCTGGGGGACAAGGCTTAAGGAAAGTGTTACACATGCTTTGGACGTTGGGAACTTGCAAACACTGAGCGATGTCAAGGAGAGCTTGTACGTTATCCTGGTTGATGTCAAGATGGGAGGTGTACATATAGTCCAATATTTGACCAATGCCACTGACATCCTGGATAACCAAGTTGAAAACTTCGTTTTTCTGACTGGGGGAATTCTGGAATAAAGATCTGCAAAGATCAAATAAGCATGGGTTTAGCACTTCAATTATTCATAATCCAATTACATAGCCAAAATGTCACCTGAATAAGCAGATAGCAGTAATGATAGATGTGTGCATTTGACCTTTTTTGCACCGCCAACTAAGAAATTCCTTGCACAAGTAACTTGATGTAGCAATGAGTAAGTACTACATACCTGAAATAAGAGCTGAAAGCAGCCAGTACATTTTTGTGGGCTTTGAAGCAGACCCCTTTGACCACCAACATGCAGTCACAGAGCATTCCCTGAATCCTCTGCTCCTGGAGTTGCTGCAGCAAGTAGGAGCTGTGGCTGGATAGTGTGTCCATGCTCACTCATCCGTACAAGCATTCAAAGCTGGTGGAAGGGGAGAGTAAAGTCAATGACAGGCAATACAATAATTTACGATTTATGTTTTTAACAATACAACCTCACAACATTGCCATTTTACAGAATGACATAAAACATAAACAACGGCGTTTGGTTTCGTCGCTTTGCATTTTTATATTAGCATAAATCAATAGACAGCTAGCATGCTATCTACGAAGCTTTGCCAAACCTGCGAATTGCAACAGAACTAATTCACTTATGTTATCTGTCAAGAATGAAAATCTATTTTAAGACTTTTTTGCTACTGTTGTACTCGGAACAACCTACTGAATATTTGGTGGTTTCTTTGGACGATCGGTCACCTTTCCACCGCTGTTGCCTCACTTCCTGCTACAGTTTGCATTTTGCATTTCTTGATAAAGGCAACGTTTGTCATTTTTTAGACAGCAATAAAATTATACACGTAAATATGCCCCTAACTTGCGTGTAAATGAGAAAACTACAACAAAAACGCCGGCGCCTCAACGTCACACCGAAAAGTAGCTTTGTAAGACAGGGCGGAACTTTGTTTTCATTACGTGTACACTTTCGGAAGACTAATAGCGACGCGATTATAAATTCAGGCAAGAAAACGTGTGTCTTGGTAAAGCTACATTGGTGGATCATTGTGGGGAGTTCAACTCGTTTTAGAACCCGAGATAATTTAACTTCTTGCTGGTATAAATCGTGACATTTTTTTAAAATAAATCTAGTTGATTGCAGTATTTCGATTTGAGTATTGTTGGCTATCGATTTCGGCTTAGCTGGGTCTCTGTGGAGAGGAGCTCCAGCTTTTGTAGGATTTAGTGTTTCTACATTACTGAGATTACAAGCCGTCGGCAAGGGCAGGGGCGATATTGTGCTCGCTATTTAATCCACGCGTACGTGGACAGAGAAGTCATTCATCATGGTGTTCTTCACATGCAACGCTTGTGGCCAAACCTTGAAAAAAAACCAGGTAGAAAAACACGTGCTGAAGTGCCGGGGATGCCAGGCTGTGTCTTGCATTGACTGTGGAAAAGATTTCGGGTAAATTTCGGTGTCCCTTATTCCTTTGAGTTTTCAAAACTTGCACAGCCTTGTAAAATTGTCTTGTGCTTTGAAGGGGTGATGACTACAAAAATCACATCAAATGCATCACCGAGGACCAGAAATATGGAGGTAAAGGCTATGAGGCAAAAGCAAACAAAGGGGAAGTGAAACAGCAACAATGGATTGAGGTAAAAGTCAACCTCCGACCTTGATTTTTAAGTTGTATCATTTCAGAAGAAGCTTGTGTACTCAAATTTGATCACTCTGTTACTCAAGAAAATCAACACAGCCATGAACAAACCTGGAATAAGTGCTAATCTGAAAGCTGTGCTCAAGCAAATCTGTGCCAATGACAATGTCCCAAGAAAAAAGGCCAAATTTGAGGTGGGTGCTTATATTGAAAATATTGGCATTTTAATGTCAAGGGGTATGATTTGTTTTGATATTCGTATACATTACCATGTGGGTAAATGTACCTCCTCAGTGTCTATGATCTAATCACTGTGTAACCTTCCATTAGAATTGGATGAAAAACAGTTTCAAGAATAGCAGCACAAAGCTGCATGAAGAAGTGTGGAACATTCTCAATTCATCATCAGACAGTGTAAGTGGTAATAGATATTTGTTTGCCCACTATTGTTTTACTTTACTCACCAGATCAAACAACATTTACCTATAAATTGTACAAGTATTCCTTGCACTGTTTCCAAGCTTTGTTGAAGATTTTTTGGGGGGAAATAACTGATACTTACTTTCCTATAACCTGACAGCCCCCTGATGTACCCCAGGAGAAAACCAAAGTGAAGAAAACGCTGACCGAAGTCAAAGTTGATGGTAATACTAAAGAAAAACAGAATGGCCATGGAGGCAAAAAGAAGAAGCACGCAAAACAAGAGCATCAAGAAGAACATCAAGAGCCAAATAGGAAAAACAAAACTAAGTCCAAAAAGACCGAAATAGCAATAGTTGAGGAAGGGCAGGTGGCCAAAAAGAAAAAAAAGGACAGAAAGAGATCACGGGCTTGTGATGAAAATGGGAATGAAGACCAAAATGGTGCTGCTGAGCAAGTGTCCAACAAAAGGATGAAAAGTAAGTCTTGTCATGGTCTACACAAGTCCAACATACATGTACTGTATGTGGACAGTTATGGAAAGAAGCCAAATACTGATATGTCATTTGTAACAATAAATTCATCATAAAATATTTTATCTGATTTCTCCCAGCTGACCAAACGGGAGAGACCGCTGTATCGGAACAGAGTGAGGATCAAGCAGTTGTCAAAGGTATGATCAATACTGCAGTTTTTTGTATGTCACATTAAATTCTTCCTTCAGGAATGGCTTGAACAAGCTGTAAATCCTGGAAAGTGCCAATTTAACGATTAAATTGGGGTTTTTACTGCAAAAAAAATGCAGCAATTATATTTGTCTTGCCCTGGATGCAGTTATCTGCTTTTGTAGACTTCTGTAATTGTGCTTCAGTGGCTGATAATTGTTTTTGAACACCTTCTAGGCAGTTTCAAATGGAAAGAAACAATCAAAGCAGTTTTGAAGAATTCACCTGACCAGGAATTGCCAGTGAAGAAACTCAGGAAAAAGGTAAGATGTTGATCTTGTTAAAATGTCTCTTTCCTTCTGACCACAATTTATTTTGATGCTGAATTATTTTGCGAATTTTGTCTGTCTGGCATAAAATGAAAGAATAAATTCCTCTCTGCAGGTCCTGGCAGCCTACTTCTCAATCACTGGTGATGGCAATTTCAAGACAAAAGAGGAGGTCCTGGCACTTTTCAATAATAAGATCAGTCACAATCCCAAATTTAGAGTTTTGAAGGACAGAGTTAGACTTGTAAATTAAACTAGCATATTCAACCTCTATGGTATGTTGGGTCGAAATGATTGCCTTGGTTCACTGTTCCATTTTTAATACCGGCAGGATCTTGATAATAAAACCATTTGTCATTTTTAGTAGTTTTGTACTCATTTCAGAGGTCACTGTCGATATATTACTGTCAAGCATGTCATTCACACAGAAAATGACAAATGTTGAGTTGGGTGCTTTGCCCAACATTCCAAGGGTGGGAATTGGTACCCTATCCGTGGGATTGGATGTTGCTGTGGGGGAAGGGAAATGAGAGAGCTGCACCTGAGGTAAATTTGACTCTCACACGGAACAAAGTTAATGCACATTCCTCGGCATCCGCATTGAGGTTCACTTGGCCAGCAACACAGAAGCTCCATAGAAGATGGTGGAAGCGTAAGGTGAATTTTTGATGCAGTCCGATTTTCCACTGCTGGAATGAGCAGCCTTCACACTTGCGTGCACACACTCGCACAAAAACACACACAGGTAGCTACAGCAGGAAATATGCTTTATGAAGCTTTGCTAATCCCAGCTGCTCTAACACTGATGCTCATTCATTGTTCTGCTTATCTGAAATTGTATATTGCATACTAAGGGGTATTAGCGGAGCTGTCAAGTGTGACAGTATTAAAGTTGTATTTTCTGGCCCAAGGTGGAGTGTAGTGTATTGTACTGAATAACCAAGAAAATTCAAAGTTAGGCTTACCTAGTTGCAAAACTTATTTAATGTTGCTATTGCAGTGATTATATATTTTGCAGTAAACTGATGTTTTCCACACCATAAGTGTTCATGTTGCTGCATATTATTTACCTTGCAGGCTTTTCTAACTGTTAAACATGGCCATATGTAGGTGCTATTTGTGGTGCTCATTTAATATTTTCCACATGTCTACACAATTATTTTCCACCAGATTTAACATAAAATAACTTTAGGTTCTTCCAAGAAAAATATAGAGTTACAGAATTAACATCAAATAACTTAAAGTCCTTCCCGGAAAAAAATAAATCATTAGAGTTCAAAATTATGACAACTATAGTGCTGTATCTTTTTGCATGACAGCTGTTTTTACAATACAATATATCTAAAGTCATGATGATTGAGACCTTATCTACTAAAAATATATATTTTAAAATGTATATTAAAAATATTGATACATTTCAAAATGTGAATTTCCGATTTTCTTCGCTCCTTTTCGGAACACAAAAACTACAATGGTCGCTTTCAGTGACGTCACGAAGCGCGACGTAAACAGGAAGTCGTTTGCTTCCGACGATCGCTGTGCAAGATGCTGAATGACAGTGAATTCGCAACGCTAAGAAAAAGATTCCAAAAAAATGCCGAGTTACTCATGCAGACGGGAGCTTCGTCGCCCGACGAAGACAAGAAATGTGAGTGGATATATTTAGATTCTCGTTACTTGTTCTGGCTCTTTTTTTCTTCACGGCTAAGTGTGTAACTCTTTAGCCCGAGTTACTGTCATGGTGATTAATGCTTCTGTTTACATAGTAAAAAATAAAACTGGTGGGTCATCAAAGTACGTATAAGGGCTTGCGTGACGTGATGTGGTGGTGGAGGTGTTTATAGAACCAGCACTATATATGACATTGCCAAAGTTGAGTGAGTTTTTCTACTAGTGAACAATATTGCCTTTGTGACCGTCACTGGCTCAAGTCCAGCAATTCTTGATTATTTTGACAGAGCAAACACTGTCAACTTTGTAACCATGCTCATAGGATCACTTTTCTATTCTGAGGCCATCTTTCTATCAATGCCCAATGTTTATCTTCCAAGGGCCACATAAAGAAAATAGAAAGCTGCAACAAGGCCACTTTCACATTCATCATCATTTTTATTATCCACAGGCCTTTGCAGTCCCTATCGGGGATCCACTGTATATTATATGCATAATATGCGATAAAGGGAAAAAGTCAAGATTGTGGCCTTGGGTTGTTTAGCGCTCGAAGTGCACACATGCACATTCAGAAATCAAAACAAGAGCAGTCTTTACTAAGATGACCTTGACACAGTAGAAATTAGAACAAAAAATCATGCTCACACTATTTTCCACAGGAACTTAATCATCTTTATTCATTGGAGTGTTTTGAATAGAAATGTTACTATTTAAGTTACAAATTGTTTGTGCATTCTTTCAAATCCAGGTTTGATAAGCGTCAGTGGCATCGTTATCAAAAATCAGTATGCCAATTTGCACCTATCAAGTGGGACTGACAAAACACATTGGCATAGTTTTACCTTGTACAAGAGGCGAGCCAAAAGGGATCGCTTTCATTTAATACGGAGACTGACTTCCTTTAGAGGCCACTGAGTTCTTTGTGAGCAGTGCAGCGTGGTGCTCACGTTTTCAGCAGCCAACAGCTGCCCATGATATGTTTAATCCACTTAATCAATGTCAAATAAAGATAAGTACTTCCCAAAGCTGTAAGAAATCTTTCAGCAAAAATGTATTTTAAGGCCACCTTGGAATCAGTGTACAAAATTGAAAATAAATGTTTAAATGGTAAAAAATTTTTTTAAATATATTTCAGATTCAGAAGAAAAAGATGTCCGACCTGTCCCTCCAATCAACAAGCACTCCGTCTTCTGGGTTGTGGCAGCCATAGGCGTCACCTATTATGCGGATTTCTTTCCCAACATCATTGCGAATGATGACATCAAGAGGTGAATGAGTTCTGAGTGAGAGACTAAAATGTCAGAGAGAAAAAAAAAATCTCATCAAGACTCCCATTCACGTCTAAAGTATTCTGCTTGATGATGTAAAACTTTTTTTTTTTTTTAGTTGGTGGTTTAACGTGGGCCTGCTGCTCCTTACCATTAGCCTGTGCCTGGCCATGTTCTGCATTGGGTATTTGGAGTGGTTCCGAGGAATCGTGCACTATGACCAAGAGTACCCTGCAATCCCTCCCATCACCACTGCTGCATTTATTGCCGCGTCGTGCAGGTATATTCAATAAAAACACTTAGACATTAAATGTGTCTGTAATACTAGACAGTAACCAGCAGGAGGCCCTATTGAGTCAGTCCCAACATTTGTTTGTTGGCCACATAAGCCAGACAAATAATTTGCAATTTCTCTTTTAAGTTGCTAATATTTAAACATTTCTTTGCAGCTTTAACATTGCGCTATGGCCAGTCTGGTCCTTCTTCACTCCGCTCATCCTCCTCACGCAGTTCATGGGTGTGGTCATGCTGATTTCTATGCTTGGATGAACATGACAAGTAAGATTTGTTTGTTTCCAAGCTTTTTTTTTTTTATTTTATTTTTTTTACATCTTTGTTCCAAATCTCATCACGACTGTTCTCTCAGAAATTAAGTCCTCTCACGTTGCTTCTTCATCCACCTCAGATCCATGGATTAACTCCCAACTTTCCCCAATGCAAATATACTTAGAGTCTTATAACCTTGAGGAAACTTTTGCGTTTCCGTAAATCACGTGAACTGATTGAAGAACTTCAAGACTGTTTCATTTGGGCTGCATATCTTAACTCTTGCTTAGTTAACTATCATCACATTAAAGCAGTTTTGTGAAAAGCATGATTGCGTTGTTTCTGAGGCAACCATGGATCAATCACCGGAGATATTTATATTATTTTTGTTACCTCACATGAGCTCCGTGCTTGATATTATTACTGTGCTTACGTTCGCTGCCTTGACGTTGTTTGTTTTGTTCTCACATGAATATTTGCTGCAGTCAATTTGTATTCAGGACCTGTTGGCTTAAGTCAATTCCATTTCTCATTGACTGGCAGAGGAGCGCCAGTGCAATTATTGAAGGACCTTATTACCTTTGCTTAGTGTGATAACATCAGTCACCATATTTTCCAGGGGTGGGATATAAATTCACCTCTCCTTTTTACCCACTTGTGTTTGTTTTGTACTCTAAATCCCAGGAACACATGTATCCAAACACCAGATAGCTGTTTCTAATAAAATGAATGTTACTATTGCTGACGTGCGGGTGTCTCCTGTGTAGTTGAGCAGCTGTTTGCTAATGCTATGATAAAGCTAAAGCCGAGATACAACGTGTCGAGCGTTCAAATGAATCTTTGTGTTCCAAACTCTGTACAACACTGATAAGTTAATGCTAAAATGAGCATTTTATACAACCTTAGTTGGAAAAGCACATTTATGTGTTCAACTAAAATCAATTCCACTTTTTTCTTGTGTACCAGCAATGCACAAAGGTCTTCAAAGAAATGATGGACTCCTGGAACATTCGACCAAAACAGCTTGATGGAATCCAGTAATTGTTCCTTTTCATTCTATATGACCATCATGATTTGAAGACTACTTTTTTTTTACGTCAAATATATGTATTGAAAAGAAAAGCGCCAAAATGTTTCAAGCTGAGGCTGATGAGCAGCAAAATGAGTGACACGCAGTTTGTGTTTTGAGAATGGTAATGCTCCATTAAGTGTATTTTTGTTCTTTAAATAAACATACTACTTTTGATATTTGGAGCCATCTCTATTTTAATCACTTTTAGTGATCAGCCACTGTGTTTTAAATCTCTCCCCCTTTTTTCATTTGGTATTGCAAAATCTTTGTTATGTATTAAATACTGTGACTTGCAAGCTTGAATACAAACGAACTAATCTAATCATTTGAAAATGTCATCAACATGTTCAGACATAATCAGTGGTTCATTTAAGTTAGTTGACAATAATCGGATGTCGTCTGTGTTTGTAAGTCCACCTACCGCCACCCTCCTCCCTTGAGGGCGACAAATGGTAATGAATAAGTTAATCAATCAGAGTCACTGGGAACGCGCTTCTTGGAAACCACATCATTAGAGCATGCTTCTATTATTATTATTTTTTGCTGAGAAATTGGTAGGAGCTCAAGGTAAGAAAACAAAGTTGACTTAGGACAAAAGAAGCAACAAACAGCAACCACGTAAACAGCAGTGTGACGCCGAGCTACTCCGCAGGGAAGCTAATGGACGGACGTGCGCAATGACGCATACGGTCACGCCTTGGCCAAATGACGCATATTATGTTTATTGTCCCAGGTGTTTAAAAAAAATTACCTCAATAAGCAATCATCACTTTTGCGCTACATTGGATGATTTTTAAATCAGATCTCTCGAATTGCGGTAAACGGAACAAATTATGAAGCGTACCCACAAAAGGCACTGAGTATTCCACTAAAGTTCACGCCCCACTAATCACGTCTCAACTTCACCCACCTTTTGTTTGACAAATTTAATCCCCCACCCCCGTTGAAGTCAAATACTTATCCCCTCGGACATTGGTACAAGCCCACTTTGAATCCCTCCATATGATCTTTAGCCCCCCGCCCCTCATCTTGAAAGCCTTGCGAACTACCACCATGACCATCACAGACTCGCTTGCAACCGGAGCTGAGCAGGGTCTTAGCAGTTTGATGCGCTTTTGGAACTCCTCAACAGCAATGATCTCGTGTACAACCTGATCGTCACATGGGGCGGTTGCAGCAAACTCTTGAGAAAACAGATGCAGTCAATAGCCGGATGTGTACATCATTCGAACTTTGTGGATAATTACGTCAGGGTTCGACACACGCGACAAGACCGTTTACAGTTTTAAAGCCTTTTTTTTTTTTTTAGGATATACCGCATTGGCAAGTGGCAGTTTTTGGAGTCTTGTATTAAGTTCGTTAAGGCGATATCTTGACAAAGTAACTGTGGTAGAAGTTAAGATTACCTGGTGGAATTATATTCGAGCAAGAAATATTAATATGGTCTATTTAAAAAAGAAATATTAAAAAGTCACTTTTGTAATATTAAATGTACTTAATTTGGAAGTGGATGTAAAAGTTGAAAAAATTAAAGCTAGTCGTTACAATTTTTAATGTTTTCTTTATTTTAATTGAATTTGTATTTATTTGAGCCTTTTTCAGTGGTGCGTTTGCTCTCGGTTAATGAGCGAAGTTAGCTTAGCGCATGTTAGGCTGGCCTTGACTTTATGCCCCAAACAAACTCATGATAACTGCAGTTATCTTTGTCAGCATCTGCTGCTGCAAATGTGTAGGCAGTAGGCGCTTCCATCGTAAATTTCATCATGTCTCACTTTGGACAGGGAGGAAATGTAGTGGTGCAAAAGTGAAAGTTGACAGAAATAGTCAAGTGTAGAGGAGGTGAAAATATTTTCACTCAATTACAAGAGTGCACCCGGGAGCCCTTCTGACACACCTTCAGTTTCTTTGACTCTTTGACCCATTTGCCCACGTTCTTTAGAACCATGTCTCCCACCATGGTAGAACCCAACAGCTTGGATGTCATGTGTCTGAACAAATACTGCAACAGCTCCTCTTCGTCGTCCAGCTCGGAGAACGAGAAAAAGATCTGGACCAAGCTGAAGCTGAATTTGGCCCAAGATTATCCAAGGAAGAACGCGGAGATCCTGAGTGGACAATATGGGACCAATTTGCTCTTGATTGGAGCGGCGCTCATGCTGGCCCTGGCCCACCACAGCCCTTCAGTCAAAGAAGACCACCTGCTGTCCTTCCTCACCTGCCTCATGATCCTCCAACTGGTCTGGATGTTGTGGTACATGCTGGTGCGGACCCGACACAAGAATACTCGTACTGAGAAAGACGTCCATGCCACCACGTGCTGGATCAGAGGTGAGTTTTACAATAAGCCAGGTATTTTTTGATCATCTTTTTTCATGATTCATTTTTGCAGCAGACATTTCTTTGAAAGCAAGGTCGGAAATATCTTGCTTCTCAAAATCGCTCTCCGGTTGACATTTCTCCGTGTTGCTATGGTCTCAACCATAGTTCATTATATTCTGCGAAAGCTGAAAAAAGTAATTATTTTGTCAAAGCCAGGAATGCAAGAATTTTCTGTTCAGTATTTTTCATAATTTAGATGCATATACTGAGACGCTGACGTCTTTTCTGATTTTCCCAAAGGTGGCTTGACTCTTCTTGCGCTTCTCTCAATGATTATGGACGTGTTCCGAATCGGATATTATGTTGGATATCAAGCTTGTGTGTCGGCCATTCTCGGGGTATATCCTGTCATCCATGCGAGCCACACTATAGCCCAGGTAAGTTTGAAACAATAATACTTCCCAGTGGAATTTAACCAAATAGGTCTCATCATAATGAGTTCTTTGCATTTTGGGTCATATTACATATAGCTTTTTTTTCTTCTGAAATGTCTTTGTTGTTTTGATTAGGTGCACTTTCTCTGGTTTCACATCAAGGATGTCATCAAGCGTTTTGAGACATTAGAGAGGTATGTTTATGCTAGCACGTGACATTCTAGCTGCCGTCTTGTCGCTGATCATCCATCTCGTCATGAACTTTGTTATCCACACTTTGCCCCCCGCAGATTCGGTGTCATCCATGCAGTCTTTACCAACCTCCTACTCTGGGCCAATGGTGTGATGTCGGAAGCCGAGCACTTCTTGAACAACCATAATAGAAGGCTCTCTGCCCTGGGCTATGGAAACCTCACTATAGGTAAGGCTTGATTGTTGGCTTGTACCATAAATCAGGGGTGTCAAACTCATTTTTGTCACGGGCTGCATCGTAATCATAGTTTCCTTCGGAAGACAATTATAACCCAAATAAATGTATGAACTCGTATTATATACAGTATAGGCTACACAGTAAACTGATCATTAACTAGTTTTGAAATCGGAGACTAGTAAAAAAAAAAGATGAATGGTAATAAAAATACATCTCTAAGTGAAGACCATTTGCAATTTTATTATTGACACAAAGTCGATGCACAATTTGTCTTTGCAAGCCAAATACAATTATATTGCGGGCAGTATTTTGCCCGCGGGCCAAAGTTCGACACCCCTGACATAGATGAACAGTACAATAGTTCAATTGAGAGTGAGTGGAAGCAAAAAAAAAAAAAAAAAAAAAGGGAAGGGTTAGAGAGGGGAAGGCAGGTGAGCTCGCCAACCCTGCAGGACTTGTTCGTGTCCAAAGTCACTTGATTAGGTTTCAGAAGACGCACTGTTAGTGCTGAGGCTCCCTCCCAAGGCTTTACAACACACTTCAGCCAGGGCCACCCTCCTTGGCAGCCCCCCACCCGCTGCTTGACCTCACACGGCTTTATCCCAGGCTGCTTACTCCCAAGGGTGCTGCAATTACAGTAACTGATACATCTAAGCCGAGGGGTTGTGGGGTTTAGCTACTCCTCCTCATATCCGGCTGACTGTCAGCCTGACCGTTGTTCGCTTTTTAATTAAAGGGTGCAGGGCTGTTGGGGTGACCCTCGGGGGGAGGGGGGGGATTGCGGTCGCTGGGGACACATAGCTGAGTGTGTGAGGAGGATCTTTAGCAAGGGTAGGGATGCAACCATTGCGGGGTAGTTAAGGAACAGGTAGTTGAAAGTTTGGGAGGAACTTATTTGTGGGAGTAATAACCATGACTTGGCAAAGCGGGAATTTGGCTCACATTTATATCTAAGCACGTCTCCTTTCTGATTAAGATCAAGCTCAATTTCACTCCCTGCCCTCGTCAGCATCAGTCATAAATAAGCTTGTCATTTTGCTTTATTTTAATGAAGAAATATGAGAAGAATTTTAATCATCTCTGCCTCTGCCTCGGTAGGAATGTTATGCTAGCATTAACACATAACTGATAAAAATAAACGATAATTGAGGAGGAAATTAAACAAAAAATGAAAAAAAAGTGTACTCCTAACACTTAATGTTGAATCCGGTAACATGACATCCGTGATGCTTGCATACAGCCTTACCAGAACCAACGAGAATGAATAGAGATGATTATGTTCATGATTAACATGCGTGTTTTAATTCTGTGTCAGCATCCCGAAATCATTATGTATGCATTTGACTTTTCAGTTCACACCGAGCTTCACTGTAACTGCACCACCAGCACTTGCTCCATGTTCTCCAGCAGCCTCTACTATCTGTATCCCTTCAACATCGAATACCACATCTTTGTCTCCGCCATGCTCTTTGTCATGTGGAAGAACATTGGAAGGAACATTGACCTTTCTTCAAACCAGAAACGGCTAGCTACCAAAACCCAAGGTTTGACCTTGGGCCCTGTTTTGGGTCTAGTCGCCCTGGCCAGTACCATCGGGATTCTGGTGGTTTACATAACACACATGGAAGGTTCCGTTCCAACTCGGCGCTCGGCCATTTCCATGTTCTACATCTACGGCATCATCATGCTGGCGTTCATGTGTGCCGCCTGCGCTTCGGGTTTGCTCATATACCGAGCGGATCGCATGGCACCGGACACCTCGAAGAACCCCTCCAGACAGCTGGACACAGAACTGCTTTTTGGATCATCTATCGGCTCCTGGTTGATGTCCTGGTGCAGCATCGTAGCCGTGCTGGGAGTTGACAGCAGTCCGCCGTATCGCTGGACCAATTTGGTCTATTCTTTGCTTGTGGTATTAGAGAAGTGCATCCAGAACCTCTTCATCGTAGAATCCCTCTACCGCCGGCAGGACGACACCGGGCGGGGTGACCCCGAATTAGTGGCTTCGTCTGAAATCTTCTCAGTGACGTCTTCTTTGGCCCCACCTTACAATGGCATCTTCAACCGAGCCTACGACACACCGGAGCGGGCTTGCGTCGCCATGGAGAACGAGCAGGAAGAGAGCGGACAAGTGTACAAATTAGCGGAGGTGCCACAGCCTTTTGGAAACCAAGTAGCCGACGCTCCAAATGTCAAGAGGCAAATCCTGAAGAACATCGCCATCTTCTTAATTATGTGCAACATCTCGGTAAGAAACACTTCCGATCGTCGGCTTTTTAATCCCTTTGAGATTGCTACTGTATGTACCCTATGTTGTGATGTGAAACCAAGATGGCGCCAAAGCAGTATTTTTGTCTTAAAAAACATTCCTCAACTCACTTCAACATAGTTCTTTGTTCGTAAGTTTGCCAGGGCTGAGCAGCTATTATTCATGAGTTCACTCTACGTAGCAAAAAAAAAAAAAATCATATGAGGACAAGCAGCTGGCTCTGCCAAATGGTAACAGATATCTCTCCAGTTATCGGCCGATATGAACTCTGAACGGACATTTGGACACTACAAAGTGAATCAAGCTCTGGAAGAATAAATGCGTCAGCACGCTTATGGTGAATTTCGATGCTATCTGACTGAGCCAAGATATCAGTTTCCCTATGTTGAGCTGTATCTCAATGAAAGGCTTTCTTTGTTTTGCAGCTCAAACTATAGATGTGCCTTGTTGTTCATTTAACAATTCCTCGAACTCGAAAATTTGCCCTTTTTTTTCCCCCCATCCAGGTGTTTTGTTACTTCTAGCAGAGTGGATGTTTTTACTGGAAACTTTTTTTTGGTTCTGCATAGGGAAAAGCAGTGTTGGTTGTTCTAAATTTGCTGGCCTATGTAACATTGGCTGAAGGGAAAAATATTATTATTCATCTTTTGGCAAAGAGAGCTGAATACTAAATACATGTCCATTGTTTTTTTTCTTGTTTCCCCCCCAGCTGTGGATCCTCCCCGCCTTTGGCTGTCGGCCGCAGTACGAAAATGGGCTGGAACAGGAGGCCTTCGGTTTCAGTACATGGACTACAACGCTCAATTTTGCGGTTCCTTTAAACCTTTTCTATCGCATGCACTCGGTCGCTTCTCTATTTGAGGTCTTCCGGCGCGTCTGACGGAAAAGCCCAAGTTGGACAATACATGATAATGCTTACCGGAGTTCTCTACTGAGTGTTTCCCAGCATGGTTCATGATTCACCAGTCTTGAAAGGAAATTGTGGCAAAAAAAAAATATTCCCGAAGAATAACAATTCCCAAATTAATTCACAAAAGGGCTCATGTGTTTGGTTGTCACACTGCAGTAGGCTTTTGATTAAATCCTATGCTATGTGACACATACGTACACGTGATTGTATTTTCAAAGCGTCAACGTACCAGAAAAAATGATTTAATAGCATGGATGATTGTACAAATGTGCACGCATTGACCCGTAGTGATATGCATTTCAAATATGCATATTATTTATGGATGATGTTCTCATTTATTATGGTTTTGTGGAGCAAAGTTCAAATCTCAGCTCAGAACCAACTGCAGGGTGTTCTAAAAATGTTGACATCATTTGAAATATGAATGCAGTATCCGAGAAAGCACAGAAGCTGAGGGGTTATAGTTTATTCTGTCTTCAAAGTAGTCAACATTTACAATTATAATTCTGTTCACCACATGATGTGTATATTGCCAAGAAAGGAAAACCGACCGTTAATTCACACACACCATTGGGGGTTCGGTGTCTTACTTCTGGATACTTAGCCGGAAATTTGTGGGCTAACACACTTTTGCGATGTATATAGTAGATGAATTGATGTCTGGTGAAAGTTCTCACTCAGGTGCTACCTACCATCATCTCAGTAAGTGCCAACATGTATGTAAATTTTGTTTTTCATTGAATATATTGCTTGTGTTCAAAATCATCATTTCAACATTGAGACGGGATCTTTGTGGAAGTCACATGAACTGGTGCTCAAGTGAAATTGTTTTTACGGTAGTAACGAAATAAATATTAGATTTTGGTCATACAAAGTTGTCGACTAAGACTCGGGTCTCTGACTTTTCAATTCTTAGTAAACAAAACCACCACACGATGTCGCTACTTATTTAGGCTTGTTGTAGTCGGCGTTCAATTCGTCCAACTAAATAAAGCGTGCATGCAAATAAAATCGGGCACTAAAATTCATAATACAATTGGGCAGTGGAGAAAACAAATTCATAACACCAAGACAAGTATTGTAAAAAATAATCACTGCAATGTTTTTTCACTGCTAGATGATTTGTTGAGTACGTTTTTTTTCCTACAGAGCATTTTTTTCGATGTCAAAGTTTTTCGATATTGGAATACAAACTCTTATACAGTAAAACAAATAATATAAATTGCCAAGTAATGTAACTCGGAGAAAAAATAGGCTTGAACCTTTTCAGACGATAAGTAGGCTCGGGTGACTTGACGTTCGGTTCACAATCTCTATCATTCACATTTTCACTTTTCACAAACTGTTTTTCTGAATGTTCGGTACACTGCCTCTTGACCAGACATCCGAGATTAGATTACTCCAGAGAATTTGACATTGGGCGTCCAGGGGATTATTTTGACGTAGTGTCAGACCGATATGACAAGCACACAGAGGGGGGCTAAAAATAGCAATGACGTGGCCAAGCTGGTGACTTGTTGGCTGCTATGGCGTAAACGTGCGGACGACGCCGCGCGTCATTGTGTGTGGAGTGTGGATGTGACTCACCTGCGGGTATGGCGCGAGCACGCACACACAAAAATGCCTGTTTGACCTCCCGTCCAGACGCTAAAGCACATTGCGGCACAGAAGTACTGTAAGCGTAATGTCAATTTCAGCACCATGGACAGCTCTAGACAAGTCTCACCGTGTTTCCTGCATGTTTATGACAGTCTCTTCCAACCTGTTAGTGGCTGAGGCACAAAGAAACCAAATAAATAAATAAATAAACAAATCCAAATAAGTATGTTTTATTTTATACAAATTAAATTACTAAATTGGATGCTTGTGGCACACCTGATGATCTCACATGGCACGTTGGAAGGTGTGCTCTTTTCCTGAATTGTTTTCATCATTGTCAAGTGTATCTGCTCTATTCCGTTGTTTACTTTTGTTATTAACTATCCTGCACTAGATTCTATCACTCCTGTCACTGCATGGATGTGTGCACGGTGATACATGCCGGAGGGGTTAGACACTCACCTCAAGTGGAAATAAGCCTCAAGTGTTTGTTTGTTTTGTTTGTGCGTGTGTGTGGGTGAGGGGGGGGGGGGGGGGGTCCTTCTGTGAAAGAGTAAACTCTGAAAATGTTGCAGCGTTCCTCACATCTCCTTTCCAGCGCAGTGCCTAACACTTCACACAAAGGAGAGGTGGTGCACCTGACAGTTCTAAGTGATGAACCGATTGTGGGAATTCTTTCTTTGCAGTTATTGTTATATTGTTCTTCATCCGCACGCTGCACACTCTTGTTTGACTGTGTTCGAGTATGTTCTGAAACACAAATTGCCATTTCAGTTGTAGTGTACATCCATTAGGGACCGTCAAACGACCATCATAGTTTTGTGCTGCTCACGTCCTTCGCCCCATTTGCACGCCCCTGCAAATTGGTTTTAAACCTCTCATTAAAAATTTGACCATTTGAGAGAGGATACGTTATCAGACTACAAAACGTGTCTTTTGGGGTAGGGGGTAACAATTTATACCAAGCTCTGGGTTTCAGTAAAATATCACCCCTAAAAGTTATTGTAGAATGTCTAACACCCCCGAATTGAATTAAAACACGAAATGTGTTATTGCCAGGAGGAAATGTTGAATAATGCACACACCTGCTACTATAATATTGGTATTGTATTCTAGATTGAAAATTGGACCAACCCAGGAAGTTGGGTCAAATTAGTTGGGTCAATTTGACCCAGCTGTCTTCAACATATCCAACATATACATAATCATACGTGACACCGTGGGAGTGCTGGATAAGAAATGACTACAAACCTCCAACCAAATAACACGCTGTGCGCTCAAATGAAACTGTTCCAAACGCAGCGTCAAACTGGACATCATGGACAGTTCTTTCGTGTTGTTTTCCTTCCTTTATTGAGCCAAAGCACACATTTTCGGAGAAAACCCTAGAAATGTTGCAGGTTTCCCCACACCCCTTTTCTAACGCAGTGCGTACTACACCCAAAAGGGGCGTGACGCACCTGACAGTGGTTGGTGGATGCACGGTGGGAATTTCTCCTCACGCAGTATGAGTGAGTGGGTGGGTGACAAGGTGGCTGGGTAAAGGCATTGTGTCCGGCAACGCTGCAAAATGAACTCGCCGATGCGTGCTGAGTTCCAGTCATTGAGCTGTGCGCCAGGCGCTCACTTTCAACGCGCTTTTCCATCACTGCTGACGCGTCGCGCGCAGCACACTGTGGCTACGTTGCGATGTGAATGAGCGTGGCCGTCCTTTTTTTTTTGTTTGTTTGTTTTTTTGACGTGAGGCTGCGCACATGGAAATCCCAGCCAAGTATCTGTCGTCGGTGCAAGGGACTGACCTCGCACCGGTGCGGCTCCGGGAAACCATGTGGAACGGCACAGAGTCCGAGGCGACCAGCGACGGCGAGAGGGACAGCGTAGTTTTGCGCACCGTGACAGGGTGTTTGCTTTTCCTCCTCATCTTGTGGACCCTGCTGGGGAACATATTGGTGTGCTCCGCGGTTTTGCGCTCACGCCACCTGCGGACAAAAGTGACCAACATCTTTATTGTGTCCCTGGCTCTGTCGGATTTGTTCGTGGCTGTGCTGGTGATGCCCTGGAAGGCTGTGGCGGAGGTGGCAGGATACTGGCCGTTTGGCACTTTCTGCAATATCTGGGTGGCTTTTGACATCATGTGCTCCACCGCCTCCATCCTTAATCTTTGCATCATCAGCGTGGACAGATACTGGGCCATCTCGAGTCCATTTCGCTACGAGAGGAAAATGACTCAGAGTGTTGCGTTCGTCATGATTAGCATCACTTGGACGTTGTCGCTGCTCATTTCATTCATACCGGTCCAGCTCAACTGGCACAAAGCCAGCGGGGGCGTGGCCAGGACTAGCAACGCCTCTGTGGGTCGCCTGCAGACGGAGGAGAACTGTGACTCCAGCCTGAGCCGAGAATACGCCATCTCCTCGTCATTGATTAGTTTCTACATCCCTGTGGCAATTATGATTGTGACTTACACTCGAATATACCGGATTGCCCAAATCCAAATTAGGAGAATAGCTTCTCTGGAGAGAGCTGCGGAACACGCTCAAAGTTGTCGGACGAACAGATTCGAGTGCCAACACCACAACACTTTAAAAACCTCCATTAAGCGAGAAACCAAAGTGTTGAAAACTCTTTCGGTGATTATGGGTGTCTTTGTGTGCTGCTGGTTGCCCTTCTTCATCCTCAACTGCATGGTTCCCTTCTGCGACAAGGTGCCCTCAGACCAAGACGCGGGCCTGCCATGTGTCAGCGAGACCACCTTTGACGTATTCGTGTGGTTCGGCTGGACCAACTCATCTTTGAACCCCATCATTTACGCGTTCAACGCCGAGTTCAGGAAAGCTTTCGCCAACTTGTTGGGCTGTCGCTACTTCTGCTCCAGCACGCCTGTAGAAATTGTGAACATCAGCAACGAGCTGGTCTCCTACAACCAAGACACCACATTCCACAAGGAGATCGCCAACGCCTATGTCAACATGATACCCAATGTAGTGGAATGTGAGGACGCTTTTGACAGGATCTCACAGCTCACTGTCAACAATGACAACGCCACCGACTCCGTGTGTGACTTGGAGGACTGCGAGGCTGTTATCAGCCTCGACAGGATGTCGCCATTCACACCCAATGGATTACATTAACCCCCTGCCTCCTCGCCATGCGTTATTGGATGTACTGGTGGTCACTTTATTGTTCCATTCTCATCCTGGCAGGTCAAAAATTCCATTTCGGTGTGCACCATAAGGTGTTTTCTAAAGCTTTCAAGGTCACGCTCCATTCCATTGTAACCCTAAGGTCACCTTTTTTTCCGAGTGTACTTGATTCTATGACTTGCTCATGGACACTTGGGGCAGGACGTCTGTGTTTGCGTCCATCCAGCCAGACTGCTGCCGCTTTGCCTCATGTGTGATGTAATGTTGTTGTACTGGGGAAAACAAAAAAAATTGGTGTCCATTTCCATGACCAGTGAAGTCTGTGTTGATTTGTTCAGAGAGTCAGTGTCGTTTGAACCAATGTTTTCTGCAAGGTTTGTCTGATGTATGACCAATGTAGGAAGTGGAAATATTTCTAAAGAGCACTAATCATTTATATATCTATAAAAAATAGAATAAGAAAAAAGGAGGAAATTGATAAATCTGATATTTTTAGCAGACTTTTTAACTCGGTATTCCTAAGAAGATTTCCTATTTTTACATGTCCAGTCCTATTTCATAACCTTTGCTGCTTAATACCATTAGATAGCTAGAACCTGTCTTTACACTGAGGGCTCTTTTTGTTGATGGTGCAGCTGCGCTCAGTCAGAAAAAAAATAGTGCATCTTGAGTTTTGAACTTCAATGTTTTCCTGTATATAGGACTTATTAATAACATGATCAACTTTACTATTATTTGGCGTTTTTAAAATCGGCTGTGATCATACCCAGAACATTGCAAAATACTTTATTTATTCATTTATTTATTTATTTATTTATTTATTTATTTATTTATTTATTTATTTATTTATTTATTTATTCATGTATTTATTTATTTATTTATTTATCTATTTGGCCAAAG
The DNA here is from genome assembly GCF_024217435.2 of Syngnathus scovelli. Taxonomy (NCBI): domain Eukaryota; kingdom Metazoa; phylum Chordata; class Actinopteri; order Syngnathiformes; family Syngnathidae; genus Syngnathus; species Syngnathus scovelli. The sequence goes on along the minus strand of NC_090857.1, from coordinate 6,314,167 downwards.
ATACCAAAACCCAGTCTAGCCTGCCACTGTGCACATTTTGACGACGCCTCGCACTGAGCAGGAAAATAGAGCCTTGAGTGTGAAAACTGAAGACAGCCTTACAGAAGAACCCGAACAATTGAACCCAATGCAGTCATCATCTCAGCGCCTTATCAAAGAATGAAATGTGTTGCATGGACTTCCATGATGCCAAAATGCAGTATTAAAGTGTTTACCTGTACCCACCCCATGTGACTCCTGTAGGTCACCATGGGGACTTAATTGCAGTTTGATTGCAAACTTTGATGGAGAAATGTATTATTCAGTTGCACAGAACCGACAACGTCTCAATTTATAATCGTGTCAGCGATTCAAATGAAGCAGCAGAATCAAGGGTAGCTGTCATGTGACCTATTGAACATAACAATCATATGCTGGGTTGAACAGACTATCCAATATGACCAATGATTCCAAATCACTAATATGTACAGTACAATAAGTCAGACCAAATGGATGACATAAGCAAGGCGCCTGGGCCAGTGCAACAGGATGTCATAGAAACACTTCTCCATCATTGTATTGTATAGCTGACTTGAATGTATATTAAAGTGAACTGTGTCATTATTTGCTGAATAAAATGCTAACACACTTAAAGAACAGTGTGTGTATATGTGTCATATTATGCTCCTTCCAGTGCTGTTGTTCTTATCCATTCACAATTCAGCTATCTTATGTTGCCAGGCTGTATGAAATCTACCTAAACCTTGAGAATCAACAATGCAGGTATCTGTGCATTATAGGAGTGTAGGCGAACGGGCAAATTGATAAGTGCGAGAGCCAATCAGATCACAAGTTGCGTCAGTATTGCCCTCACCTTGAACGTGACATTTACGCGTCCTGTGATTGGATATGGATACTTAATAGTTTGAGCTATTGCAGTGCTACGCAAATCAACAGAGTCTCACCTGGAACTTTTAATAGTTAAAAACTTTTTTAAACGGTTTGTCCGCTATTTCCAAGCAAGCAAGCATCTACGAGCGGCTTGCGGCTTCTGGATGGACGCTGCAAACTGTTCTGCTGCGAATGCCTTATGTTCGCAAAGGATCGATTTGTTGAGCTACGCTGAATTTGCAAATTTAAATATTTTAACTAAGGCTGCAAAGAAACACCAATGCACGTCTGGACACTTGCAAGCTACGGTGCTTTTAAAAACTTTTGGGGACACCAGAGTGCACTCAGATCAGGTAAGAGCTCATTTTGTACAAATGTGAGAGTCTCAACGGGCTCATAGATATTTCAGTGATGTTTCATTTATTTATTATCTTTCTGCGTGTTCACAATCGTCATCATGGTGATTTTTTCTGGTCATTTCTTAACTAGGTTGGATGTATTTTATTGTTAGCGTTGATTTCTCTTACTGCTCTTAAAGGCACTACAGCGATGAGTATATTGCGTTCAGGAAGAGGAAAAGAGGGAAGTGAATGTAGAGGAGACGGCTCTGTGTGTGAGGGAAGTTGGAAAAGAATAAAAACACCCTTGCCCCTCGTCGTGACTCGTGACTTGGAGCCGCAACACACAATTCAGGTGATGCAATGCCTAATAGTGCTTAAGTGTGTTTCTAACTACTCTCCAGTCCTGGTGTTATAAATGCTGGCTGGTGGCATAATGATAGGGACATCACTGAAGGCTGAAATGCACCTCCCGCATATCAATGATATGCATCCTGTGCAAATGTTTATTATTTCATTTGACGCCATATCTGGGCTCCTCTCTAATGTGGACCAATTGGCTATATTTGCCAAGACATTATTTGCTGCAGAATTCACATGTGCCACATTAGAATAATGAAAACAGCTGACGTTGGCGCTTGAATTGTAATCACAATGTGATTAAATAGTAACTGTAGAATGGACGTGTAAATGTACATGAGCGAGAGCCATAACTCTAAATGTCACTACTGTTCAATTAGGACTTTTCACCACAATTTGGCACCACAATTTGATTAAAAACAATTTGATTAAAAGTAGTCATGCTGAAAGCTTGTTATATTAAATTCAGAGGCCCTGCGGTGATGTACAAGTCACATTTCCACTTTGCTGCAGATCCCGTGGGAAATGAGGGAGGCAATCGGGAGATTAGTGTGTCCATCTGAACTGAAATGTAAGCGTTAACCTGGCTGCTAGTTCTAATTATGGTCACAGGGCAGAGACAGCCAGAACTGATTTGTATAACTAAGTGTGTGTGTGTGTGTGCGCGCGCGTGTGTGTGTGTACCACGCACGCACACACACATGTGTATATATAAAAGTTTGGGCATCCCTGATCATTTTCAAGATTTTCCTTTATAAATCATTGGTTGTTTGGATCAGCAATTTCAGTTAAATATATCATGTAGCAGACAAAATCAGTGATATTTGAGAATTGAAATGAAATTTATATGATTTACACAAAGTGTGCAATCATTACCTAAACAAAAGTAGGCAAGTGTATCTGTGTGTGTGTTTATAAGTGTATATGTATATACACACACGTATATACGTATGTGTCTATATATATATATATATATATATATATATATATATATATATATATATATATATATATATATATATATATATATATATATATATATATATATATGTATATATGTATATGTATATGTGTATGTATATATATATGTATGTGTATGTACACTATATATTTTCTACGAGTTCTGTGTCCTTGCAGTACAAAAAAAAAGAAAGGTGACTTGACATCATTATTCAGTCTTGACAGGAGGGCTGGAGAGGACACGAGGGCAGGCTTTGGGGGTTACACCATCCGTCAGGTCACATTTATCAAAAGAATCCTGCACATGAAATACATGCACAATACATACACAAGTACACACGCTAGCATGCCTGCATGCACAGGCGTGAACACGCACACACACTGAAAACATACACCGTAGATGCTTTTGAGATCTTCTCTCAATGGATTTTTTTTTTCTCTTTCCCTAGCATACCCCTTGCTAGGTTTGTCTTTAAAGCAATATTTTTGATGTCACATGTGGACAAGCATGTCTCAGAGGAGATAGGTGTGTGTAGTGATTGACATATCTCTTTGAGCTTATTGCTGCACCGGAGGCGGATTGAGTGGAACCTGACTTTCAACAAAAGCAGACCTGACAAGATTGATCGATTGACCTGGCAAAAGCATTCACCGGTGGGGTCTCAGCACTTTTATTGATCGTGATCAAAGTTTTAAATGTGAGAACCAAATCATCACAAAGCCAAAATAGACAGGTGTGCATTTGATTGAAAACACAAAATCCCTCTCCACTGACTGACGGTTTATAAATTAGGGAATCTTGCCGAGTATGAGAATTCTCCAGCAGAAATAGCTAGAGGTCAACACCCAATGCACCTACATTGGAAGTTAATCCGTCACCTTGAGCTTGTTTAATTGAAGACTCAGGAGTTCTTCTCCTTCATCAGTCAGGCTGTGATGACTGATTGTCACTCGGCAGGAAGTTAAGGTGCTTCCGGTCTTTGGCTGTCTGAATCATTAGAGATTGAGTCTCTATGCTGATTGCTAATTGTGAGTTTAGAATATTAGTTGATTTACATCCAGGATGCTGGTGTTCATCACTATAATGTTTGCCACTGTCTCTCTTGTGTGATATATAATAATTCTCCTGTCAGAAAGGTAGTTGTAATGCTTTATGGGATATGACAACCTTTAGATATTGTATATTTGTAGGCAAATGATACATTATCATTAAGGACATTACTCATGGCAGATCTGTATGAGAGTTTCTCATTTCTTATATGCGCTTACTATGCACAGCCATCCTTATTTCGGTTCTTTTTTTTTTTCAACTGAAAAACAAGTGTATAACTTAAGATCGCTGCCCACATATTGAATCCAGATATTGCTTAATGGAAAACAGCTCTCCTCTCGCCAAATATGTGCATAGAAATGTAAGCTCACTGCAGCTCAACAACCAAAAAACCCTAAAATATAGACTTCTTGTGAGCAAAGTGGTAGAGTTCAATAAATTAGATGCGCAGCAATTGTGACATGAATGTTAAATTGTCACGCAGGAACACATCAAGATGTCAAGTGCCGATTTGTATTTGCGAAGATCATCATATCAAGACTCACCCATGCATACAAATTGATGTAATTGTTGTAATCTGTGTCGTGTGATTGTCATCAATACCAAACTAATCTTGTCATCTCGAGGATCTTTTCCATCACATCTTATTGTTGCAATGAACTCACGCTTGAGAGTGTCCACAAAAGAATGTCATCTTTACTGAGTGCTTTGTGTTTGAAATGTCAAATTATCTTCCAACAATTGAGTCTGTGTGAAAGACTGCTCCATGATGATTGATTGTCTGCACCGTCAAAACGGTCCTTTGAGGCAAGCCGGCGCTCCAAAAATGACACTCCCGAATAGTCTTAAATCACCAGATTGTGTCGACGATCCCAAAAAGGTCGACATTGACAGACAGGTGGCTTTAAAGTACAACCCAGAAAAAAAACATGGCCTAAATCCGTGCTTTATAATCTGTTAACACGGGCTGCATCTGATGCTTCTAGGGCAGTTTCCCCCCCAAACGAGACACATCCCGCAATAGTATGAGGAACAAAGACGGCTTTTTTGCTGTATTAGATGAAGTGCAGTGGCTCGACAACTTTGATCACCACCCCCCCCCTTTTTCGCCAGGACTCATCCTGACAGCTTTTTGGAATGCTAGTTATTGTGTTTATTCACTGTATGAGAAGGCCATAAACATGTTTTTATAATCTTCCTCTAGTGGCTTATATGGATTGCACTTCGCATGGCGCCTACAGACTTCCGTTTCAACTTTTTCCAGTGAAAGGTTTCAACACCCACACTTTCTTTCTACAGTAAGAAAGTGTAAAGTTGCTTCGCATTATTGATTAAATTACAGTTCGACAGCACAACTTGATGTAAAATGTGGAAATAGTTCAACACCATGTGAAAGTAGTGAAACACTGAAAACTGAAAAAACTCAAGTGAGATCATATTGTTTAATTGTGGGACCAGTTTTTACTCGTCTGAAAACGAGTTATTTGTCCGTTTGTTTTGTAGCTTTTACTGTATATAATATGAGGTGCTCATACATTTACAATAATGGCCCTCCGAAAGAAGCTATGACTACAATGCGGCCCGCGAAAAAAATGAGTTTGTGTTAAGAGGACGCTGATGAGCGACAAGTCATCAAAGCTGTTTGAAAAGGGCTCCTCCAAAGTTTTCTAATTTGGCCACTCAACTAAAAACCGTTTGCATTTGTTCTCGCCCGTTAAGACATCCCAGCAAGGAGGTAGCTGAGTCATCTTGCGGGCTGGAATAATGGGGAGTGAAATGTCAGGCCTCCTGAGTGGGGGTGCCGGAAGGTGTCAAAATGACTGCGGCAAACCTCTGACATTTGTGCTAAAATTTCACTTCAGCCCAACTTCTCTAGTCAAATATTCTGCAAGGAAGTAAGCAAGAAAACGCTCCATCCTGAATCTGTAATAGCAAAAGGTAGTAGAAAAATACTGTTGACATTGTTGCAGATTTGTGTAGTATTTTTTTCATTTGTTAGATGCTGCTATAAATTTCGGTGACTGTTTAGGAAAACGGTGGAGCACAGAGTAGATTGAGCAGGAACTTCAAATGTCGCATTAAATGATGAGCTCATCAGCATCTTGGTACCGCCACTGCACATACTTGTTTGGGATGTGACATTCAGATTGTCCCTCCAGTGGATTAATCACTTACAAGCACTTGATACTGTATTGATTTGACACACACTCTGGTTGCCTACCAAGAAACAGTCATTTGGCTCCAATTTCCGAGACATCTGTTTCAAGCAGCACTAAATGAAAGCTGAGATCACCTTTAGGATTTGGTTTAGGTACATTATATATAATTTAGCAATTTATTAAATCATGTCATCAGAAATACAATATAGGGGAATGGCTTGAGTCATAATGTGAATTGTTTTTTTTCAGCCAGATCCCTAACAACAGAAGTACGTTTCAAGTGCCCCAGAACAGTCATAAAATGTAAGTGACTGGGTACCTAAGTGGGCACAAACCAAATGACTGCACAGTGCACACCGGTGCTGAGCTCTTTTATAGCCGCAAGACAGTGGACATCACTCAGAAGCTGTCCTACTTTTACTTTTGGGCAACATTAATAACTTTGGGTTAACTAACGCCACGGTAAAGATGGTTTTATCATCTACTACAAAGTCACTGGCGGAGCTAAGATATTTTTTCCTGGGGGGGGGCAGATATCTCAGGGGGTCTGCAAAATAAACAAACCCAAAAAAATTACAAACCTGCAACATTCTTCAAAAATGCTGATAAATTTTCACTGTGTTTTGTTTGGTTCAGGTGGAAATGTGGAAAATAATTCCTGGAAAATTCAGAAAATACTCCCCCGCCCCCTACCTCTGGCAGTGTGCTTGGTTATAATTGGAACTCAACAAAATTGATTCTTATTATCTTTGGACACGCCGAATGTTTGCTACGGTTCTTTGTTGGTTGGTGCGGGTGTTTTAGCAAGTCAGTTATGTATTTCATGTAAATACAATTTTCATGCTGTATAGTCACATCATTATCCTTACCTTGCTTCACCCACGTCCATCTCCTCACCCATCCATCTCACCCCCACCCCGCTGCTTGTGTCCTTGTTGTCCTCCACTGCTTGTGTGTACCTCGGCCTGAAAGGCTTTGTTGATGTGCCTTCGCTCAGTTAATCACTTTCTGGTACCCACCATTATTTTAATCTGTGTGTTGCGGTATTCTCGTGCTTTTACGTTAAAGGAAGTGAACTTCCTTTTTTGGAAATCAAAAGTGGTACTAATGTTATTGGACTACGCCACAAGCCAATGTTCTTTAACCATAACGTATTCAGCGCATGGCCAAAAGAGCAGCATCAAGCAGATTGATTCATTCATAGCAGGAAGAGAAACTTTAATAATAAAAGTGTTTGTCAAGCAACCCTGAACCGAATCACCTCTTGCCCTCTATCAACTCGTCTGTTTCTTGGATCTGCCTGCTGAGAGCACCACACATCAATCATCTCCTTATCGGATGATTCTACCTGTCTGTAACATCCATTTCCTCATGGACCTAGAGCAATGGTTTTCCATGGGGAGATTTTTTTTTCCTCCTCAAAATCATAACGCCAGCCACACATACTGGACCTACCTAAACGCCAAAGTTGTCTTTTTTTTCTTTTTCCAAGCTTAATATTCCTATTTTCTCATTTTATCCAGTTTGGGACTTAGCACTTATTTTATGCTAAAGTACTACTTATTATATATGATAATATATACTTACTATTTATTGTATTTTGGCCTGTATCCATTGTGGGTAGCGAGAAACGCTGCACGCCAAGGTATAATATAGGGGTGACTGATGAAGGGATGACAAATTTCCAGAATTTGTTGCAACTACTTGAAACTGGAAACGAGTCTTTCACATTTCTTTGGGGATATTTTCATCCACTTGTACGGAAGTGGATAGAAGAATTGCTTTAATTCAGCAACACGAGAGGGTTTGTGAACACAAGTGACCTTTTTACGATCATGCCACAGCATTTCAATCAGATGCAAGTCCGGACTTTGACGAGGCCACTCCAAACCCTTTTTTTAATTCTTTTTTTTTTTTTTTTAAAGCCACTCAGAAATTGGCCTTCCGGTGACTTTTGCAGAACCTAAGTGCACTTCAGCTTCAAGTCACAAGCCAACAGTCAAGCCTTCTCCCTCAAGATTTTCTGTAAGGAGCAGAAGCTTGGTTCCATCAATCACAACAACTCGTCCAGGTCCTGAAGTAGCATTGCAACCCCAGACCATCGCAATACCACCACCATGTTTGTCTCCTAGTACGAAGCTCTTTTTTTCAAAGTAAAGTGGGTAGCTGTAACTGGTTTACTATATTTGATTCATCTGTGGGTCAGACCCCTTATGGAGGAATGCAATTGAGCGACAAATGATTGAACCATTTTGCACGCCCCCAGGGCACAGCTTGAGTCCCCGGATGCTGGTTTGAGAACGCCTGACCGTGAGGATCCAATCAATATCAAGTCACACTCGTTTCAAAGTTCAAACAGCTCCAAGCTCAGGTCTCCCTCAACTCCAGATCAGCTCAAGTCAGGGAAAAGCAGTGAGATACTATGTGTCAGAACGAGATAACAAGGCTATCCCCCTCTCACTACTTGCATTGAATTTGTGGAGCAGCTTCACATATTTATTCACAATTTTTCACTGTCAGCGCTGGGAAACAACAAGGAATGTCGGCTGCCCATTAAGTGCTGTTGAGGAGCAATTAGGTGACACACTTAACCTAATTAATGTGACCATTTCTCAGGAATGGCTAATTCTCAGCAATCTGTCAGAATTCCAATTAAACATAGCTTTGAAGGTAGCAGAGACTAAACTATTGAAAGCAACCAGTGCTGCTCTGGAGAATTGTTGTCACCTCCTTGTGGGAAAGATGCTGCTTGTGTCGAGAGCAGCAACAGTGCCTCAAATCGAGTCCTACCATTTTTATTTATTTATTTATTTTTGTATGTGGGAAAATGTAATCATGGATAACAATACATTTCGGCTACACTATTATTTTGTTTGTCGAAAATAATCGTTTATCTATGACAGCTCTGAGTCTAGCATAGCATAATGAGGACATTCTACAGCTTTTTTGAAACTTGCTAAATTATCAAGTGTAAAAGCAAGCAAGGGTGTCTGTCTCCTTGCTTAATCCCCATTTTATGGCCGAGTTTTTCTTATAATGTCTGGCTTACGGTGTCATTGTCAGGTTATCCCTGCATGTCGCTGTGCCCAAACCGATGATTATTTATTTATTGCATTGACCTTTGTCAGAGGAGCGAATTTATTTATTTATTCAACCCAACAGTGCACACCTTGTGATTATTTCAAATCAAGATTCAGCTTGACACCTCTGGACTGCTTGTGGTCACACCATGGTCCAGTTGACAGCCCATCTTGGGGCATATATCGACAAACAACCATTCACACTCACTCACTCACTAAATTTGCTGTTTGTGTGTGAGTGTGTGTGTTTGGCTGCTTTCTCGTAAAGCATTTCCTCTCCACTCCTTTAATCAACCTCCCATTTTACTGTTGCCAGCTTTTAATAAACACACTCAAGTGTTCTAACAACCCTGTAAAGGTTGCAAGGACGGTTGCTTGTGTCAGCATTTCTTGTAGGTGAAGACGAAAGACTCTTCCCATTAACGATCTGCAGGCATCACAAGGACAGATTTAACGCCCACAGAGAAAGTCTACAAATAGGCCATTTTTCCTCCAGCGAGGTGAAAACCAAATTCGTCACCTTTCCAAGCACGGGACAATAGACGAAATTTAATGCAGCATGTTTGACTGTGGCCACGATCCATAATGGGGGTTAATGAGTGCCGCAATGCATCTGTTCTCCTGCAACATTCCCAATATGCCATCATGAAGCTGCAAATGAATTTGGAGATGAGGCAATCGTTAGATGTTGTCGCGTAGTGTGTCAACATGCCTGGTTTCAGAAAACGACAGCGATCCCCAATGCCCAGCGAGTGACACCTCCGGTGTTCCCAATCAAGCAGTCTGTCAATCAACTAGGTGTTTGATCTGCCACTCAACCGTATTGGCTTTTTGTCACTTTAATTGAAATACAGCCCAGTAACAATCTGAAGTATACAAAGTGCATTCATTCAATCCCATTTAAAATGGACATATTGAATGATTATCAAGACATTATCATAATCAGGCTTCACGAGTGTTTGTTGTTTTAGTGGATTATTAACAGCTAAAAGGTTGTGTGGATTATTTTGGTTTGCTCATTTCAAATTTTTTTTTCTTTCTTTTTTTCCCCCTGATGCTAAATTTAAGCTTCTACCTACAGCATCTGTTAGCACTGAGTGAGACAAGTGCATGTAGGTCACAGCGGGCTAGTGTTTTCGACTCATCTCTTGAAAAAGTTTCAAATGACAGCGTGCCCAGTGCACCATCTGTATAGCGGCTGATTATGCCGAGCTAAAAAACAGAAGGTTAATGTGGAAGTGGGCCACATTAGTTCTTGCCGTTCCACAAATAGACTGATGTGCACTGGCAGGGAGTCTTTGAGTCGCTGTCCCCACTGATGATGCTTTTGTGTGTATCACCCCTCCCTCGAGTCCATTTCATCATTTGAAGAATGCCCAATCAACAAATGTAGCTTTCAAATGAAATCAAAGATCTGCACTAATAGCTTTAAAAGCTCTATCTGTGTCTGATGAACATTACTGGCCTGCTTCAGCACCATCTGACTAGGGGCTCTCTCTGTAATTACTCAGGATCAACCACGATCTACACACCAAATCCCTGCAACGTGACACGGGGCCGTAATTACACTTATAAATAGCTATTGAGCGCATTATTTTGTGCTAATAGATCCCTAACTCTTTATTACGTAAATAATCATACGTTATCTTGAGCATTCCATCATATAATCTCGATGATACAATAGTGAGTGACGATTGTGCGCAGCAGGCGCTTCATGTCCTTTGAGTTTTGTTCGAAGGGAGACAGAGATGTGGCCGCACGGTTACGTATAGTGTCCCCGCAGCATGACCACCAGCCTGATGGGCTCATTAGCGTCAGAACTCCCACGAATGCAGTGGTGAGAGGTGGCACATCAATAACGCTTCTCAAACTTTAAGAGGTCAAGCTGGTCTCTGAGGAAAAAAATTCTACCTGAGAGTTTGTGTGATTGACGTCAACCTGTTGATTTGCTATGTTGAAAGGCCTGGCATTAAATATTGACATAAAAAATGAATCAGAAGGGGGAAATCAATGACGCAAGTCCACTATCTCCCTCTTTGTGTTCCACGTTCTTCTAATAAAGAACTCTGTAAAATAACACAAGCATCAAAAGGCCCAGCGGTGTTTTCTGACTCAAATTGTAGGGTGCCGAGGGAGCCATTATGGAAGTGCCACCTGCTTCAAGGCCGCTTTTAGAGTTCTTGTGTTTACTACTTTAGTGTATCGTTAATGGTCTCTTACTGTTATTCCCGAGCACCTCTGGAAAAACATGGGTCTCCTGTAGCTATTTATATTTTTTTCCACATTTTCATAATTCTTTGTTTTCCATAATGGACATACACATAGTCCTGAAAACATGAATACTATTTCCATATAATTGTTTCCATTTTCCATACGCTACATTCTTTTCTGTTGATATTGAGCTTCATGTTTATTCTATCTATATTCATTCTCTGTTGGAAACCCTGTTTGCTTTTTTTTTTTTTTTTTCACGTCCTATTTCTATGGAACATGCATTTGTGGTATGAGCAAGAAAAGCATAAGTGAAGGCAAGCGAGAAATAATTTTATTTGTTTGACGCAATAAAAATTGTCTGTGGAAAACATCATTAAATAATTATAATAGCAATAAAGGTATGATCGTGATCAAAGTCAACAAGGACAACAGGGATGTGAAAGGGAGAACTAAAAAACCAGGGCAGGCTGGGATTTAGTAAGTGGGTTGAATGAGGAAAATGGACAGATTAACAAACAAAACAAGCCCCACTCAAAACTCCTTTTATTGCACGCAGACAAGGCTGTGGCCATATGTGGTTTAACCTCGTACTAGCTAGTAAGTTTAGAAATACTGACGATATCCAATCCTCCAGGGGGGAACTACATCCGCTTCCCTATCTCACGCATGTCTGCTTCCAGATCACTTCCAGCTCACACCAGGTAGCAAAATTGCCTTTTGGGTTTTTGAGAGGCGCCATAACTGTGCATGTCAGAACAAGTGCTCCCCCCTGTCTCATAGCATATTTTCAGCTGCATCTGTCAGCTTCTTTTACACACAGTAGTTGCCCCAGCATCACACAGCAGCTGAACACCAACCAAATTCAAGGTTTTTGACACAACTGGATAATATGAAAACAGAAACTATGGTAATTTTAGATGCCGTTAATTCAGGATGGCATAAACCTTGAGATTGGGTGGTCGTGTAATACTCTTGTTAACCAATGTATGTTTACGTGCATCTAAAGTAAGATCGAAAAAATTGCATAAAATACCTATAAAATTTAATTTAGCATTACATTTTCTTCATCACAAGATAAATCTGTATAAAAAAATAAAATAATAATGATAACATAAATCTGAATGCTCCTTCAAGACAATTAGAGTTGAGTTTAAAAAGAACTCTCCATCTTAAAGTCATTTTGTACTTTTCCATTCTTATCCTGCCCTGTACACAGAACGAGGTTCATTTCATGGTTGGTAGAGGAGACCGGGACTTTGTTGATCTTGGCAAAACTCTGACTTATGTCCATGAAGGTTTTTCGTTTGGTTTCAGGTAGAACGATAAAGAGGTAGACAGCCGCCACCACGCAGAAGCCCACAAAAACCAGGAAAGCAAATGGCCCCAGCGCCTCCTACATAAAACACAAAAGAAAGCCTAAGACAAATCCGACGCATGTTTTCCCAATGGGTTTAAAATAATTCAAATTAATTAGTCATTTACAGGTTGTCACAAAGAGTAGTAAACATGCTCTAATTAAAAACGGCCACATTGACAATTAATTATCTTAACGAACATATTTTAGGCTTGTGATAAATACATTGAACTTTTTGACATGTAACCGATTTTGATTACCCAAAGTGAGAATCTGTGATTCAAAAGTCTTGTTTGGGTGTTTTGGTCTGACCTTGAGCGTCGGTGTACAGGAAGACCGAACATAATTACTGCCGTATGCGCGTACCTGCTCTAGGTGATGATGAGACCCTAATAACCACGACTGCAATGGAGCCCAATTTATTGTGTGAGCTGTTATATCACTCCGGCTGTTGACACAGTTTGCCCGTGTTGAGTGAATTTCATAAGAGCACTATTAAACGACATCGTGCAAAAGGGCCTGCCCCACTTTGCATTTGGCCACTGTGATGTAATGCTCATCTGCAAAGTTAGAACATACAACAAAAGCATTCCCTTTCTCTCCCAGCTGTTCTGGACCGTGAGGCCCCACTCAGCTCGTGTGAAACCGTGTCACGATATCCGATACTGAGAATGAACTGCGGAAGCCGACTGTCTGGGACAGCATGTCCAGGGCGGGATGGAACGCGGAGAAACCCGACAGGATCCAAGTGCGAAGCCCTGCTGAGTCAGGACACAGAGGAGGTGAGGAGGTCCTTTTAAAACGGCGGGACAAATCCCAGCATATTTACTCCCATTGTGGCCAGTCAAACGATTTGCTTTCTGGGGCAGCACTTTGTCATAATCTGTGGTGGAGGTGTGTGCTGTAGACTGCAGAGGATTATACGCATGTGAGAAGGGTTTTATAGATTTACGGCGTCCCACTGGATGCCGAGTGAAGGACAGCGCCTGTGGAGCATGAAAGACTTAACCGTACACCACATGACAGGAGCATAACTGCAAATATCCGCAGTGGGCTGTTTAGGCGGTTTATGGATTATTGCGTTTCCATTACATCCTCGCTGCCCGATAATTGGGAGACATACTGTCGCTGCTGAGAAAGAAACACAATTATTAATCATAACAATCACTCGCCACTTTGCCTTACATGTGGTCAGTATATATGTGTATATATATATATATATATATATTTACTAATATGTATACATTCAGTTTCCATGCTGCCTAACCCAAAGCGAACTTCTTTAATTACACGCAGTCTGGCCTTGTGTTTTTCACTTATGTCACTTAGGTTAGTTCTGCTCCAGGAGACTAATAAAGTCATCCAATCTCATCTCTGGATGTTAACAAGGCTGCTGGCAAATTTGCGACATTCTATTCCTGTGTTAGTGGAAGTTTAATTACACTCATGCTGTGAAGAAAGAGAGGTTCAAGTCATTTCTCGCCGGTGTGCAATTGTAAAAATAGTGAATGTCCTTCTGGGTTAAATACTGGTATGGTTTATAGCATGCTGCTTTTAAGTTTGACTTTATAGCCCTAACCTTGACCGCAAAATACATTTTGCAAGAACGCATGTTGATCTTCAGTAACATAAGATAAAAGTTATGATAAAGTAAATATAGTAGGACGGTTATACACAGCCATAAAATACGGTTAAATCATCAAAATTTCATATTTCTGATATTGTTTTATACTCAAAGCAATGTTGGGATCCCATCACCATGGGCACCTGTACATTAAAAAATAATTATTTGGACTCAGGTGTTGACTTACCTGTATAAAAGGAAACAGGAGACCCACTGCAAAGTTGGACAGCCAGTTCACAATGCCCGCAATCATGAAGGCGGCCGGCCTGTAGGATTGCTCAAACAGTTCACCGGTCAGGATGAACGGGATGCCACCTGCCAAAAAAAACCCAAGAATGTTGTCAGTTATCAGTGGAGCAAACGCAATGACATCACGTGAAAGAGAAAGTGAGTAGTTCATTCTGTTCTGGTTTGGTTACGCACGATTGAACGCAAAATGATTACACAAGAGTCTCTGGCGTCTGTCTCAGTGGGACTTACGGAATTGTTCTTGTGGACCTTTGCTTCTAATGAGCCAGCTGCTGAGCAAATACTGCCACTCGCTGCTATAGAACCGTTAGTGGGAGCCTGGAGGCCAGCAATTTGAAGATCTTAAAAAATGTTCTTTATGCTCCACAAACATCGCTATAATTCGCATTGTCAAATAAGCAATATAGCAAATAGCAACAAGCTATATTGAGCTATTCAGCCCAAATGAAAAAAAAAAATCATTTGTTTTACGTAAAACATCTTAACCTTTACAATTCTGATATTCTGTTTTGTTGGGTTTTAAGACAAAATACAGCCCATGCCATTAAATCTGTGTTACCATGGCAACAGACAGCACACAATATATATATATTACCATGGTAACATCTGAAAATACGGGTCCCACGAAATACTTCCAACCATGCGTTCAAAATTAAAAGGGTATTTGTTCATCCCATTAGCAAAAGTAATGGAGATTCATTTAAATGTGCTCCCAGTTACCTCGTTAGTGTGAAGGCGAAGTTATGTTTTTTATTTTTTTATTAACAATACGTTTCTTACAGCCCATGCTGTGAGTCACAAACAAATTTTCATTTGTTTCATTATTATATGTGGAGCCAAAACTTTTTTTTTTTTATGCACAAACAGGAAGAATTTTAACAGTAATTGCCTGAACTTAACACTTACCGATAATAATAATGACAAAAAAGGAAGCCACGATAATGATGATAACAAAAATGATAATCATCATCATTATCGTCATGCCTTTTCTTTGAAAGAAGCTTTCAGACCACACAAGGGAAGTGAAAATGAACGGCAAAACAGAGGTAAAAAATGAGAAGGAGACTTGACACACAAAAAAATGTTGGCTTTAAGAGAGACTATTGCATGACACAAAAAAAAAGTTGGTGTTAATTTGTGGTAAGTTCCAGAGCTGTGCTAATACATTTTAAAAGAAACTACTTTAGGAAAAGTCTTCAAATTAGACATGTATTGGCAAATGAACATAACAAAAAATGTGTTTACCCCCGCCAGGGATGTAATGAATGTGCGTACTTGAGGAATTTTTATCTGAAGCGAGCACCCCTGCTGCAAAAACAAGCCGTTAACACGAGCCAACCGCCTTCGCCAGCGGTGTTTGACTATGACAGATGGTTTGGCACATGCTTCCTATTTTTCAACAGTGTATTGTGTAATCATATGAACAAAGCATAACACACTTCAAATTGCATTTTTAAACTCCAATCTCACTGGGCATGATGTATTTAATAGAAAAAAGCGGTGTCGATAACAACTATCACAGAAATGATTTGGCAACCATAAATTGCGTCTTATCTGCATTCTGTTTTATCCGTTTATCTTGAAATGCGCTGCGGCTTGAAGACAATAACTGTGAGAATGTTTCATGTAAGAAATGAGAATTTTTTTATTATTTGATCAAATGCAATTCATCCACTATCCTGTTTTGCTCAAGATCACTTGTAGGCTAAATCCTATTCCAGCAGACTTACAAAGAACGGCCAGGAATGCCCTTGCCAATCAGCTGTCAATCAAGAAAGGCTTTTTCCAAATTGTTCCCGTTAAAGTAGAAGCAGAGAATTTTCACAGCAATATGTGTTTATACACCCTTGCACCTGTAGATACCCCCTAAAAGCTCAAGTGATATAAAGTGCTTATACTAAAGTCTGCGGTTGAATTGGAGGTGGCAAATCGAGCCCAGTTTCTGAGAAAATAGTTGTCAGCTTAAAAAAGAAGGGAAAAGAAAATCTAATAGCTCTCATTTGGGATGACAGAGCAGGTTCATGCTGCAGGCAATATGATATACATGAGCCAAATTCCCTACCCTGCGTCATTTGTGGACACTCAAGTGGGATGCGGGAAAGGAAGACGCTGCCAGGATTTTTTTTCTTTTTCTAAGGAAGCTCAA
The DNA here is from genome assembly GCF_024217435.2 of Syngnathus scovelli. Taxonomy (NCBI): domain Eukaryota; kingdom Metazoa; phylum Chordata; class Actinopteri; order Syngnathiformes; family Syngnathidae; genus Syngnathus; species Syngnathus scovelli. The sequence goes on along the minus strand of NC_090857.1, from coordinate 6,297,762 downwards.
AGAAATTCTCAAGTCTGGTATCTAACGCCTCCTCCAAATTTCTCACAACATAGACACCACCCATTGGGTCTGAAGGTACAAAGTTCAAAGTATTTTCAGAGTCCTTTAAAGGACTCGGCAGTTCTGATTAGACAAAAATATGACCAGTAGAAACGATAAACGTAGTTGGTTAACCTGCAGATGGTCTTTTGGCGCGCTGAATTAAAAGAACAGCCTTGAAGCTCCAAGCACAATGGTGTTAAATATGGCCCATTAAAATCCTGCGACAACAGGCCCAAGGATGTTTGGGTCAATATTTTGATGTGTTTGTGGAGAGCGCAGAGCCTCAGGTCACACAAGGATTGGAATTAAAATGGCTCCTTGAAGGTGACCTTCACTATAAATGTTTGTCAATTCTCAGGGTGAGCGAGTGTGGGCACAAGATGAAATAGCGATTAATGTCTTGTGAGAGCCTGATCACACAAATTGTTTGAAAACAAACCTGGCAGATGAAATGTAAAATACATTTCGTTGAATAATTATATTCTATTACCACTGTATGCCTTGTGAGGACACGCACACACACACACATTTGTTTCTTACACTCCCCGCTTCATTTCTACAATCCTTTTAATTAAATCTCGCAACAATTGCAACCACACATCATTAAGTGTCACCTTGGCTGTGGTTCATTCCACAGAATCTCCATTAACATTTCGAACAATTGATATTTTATCAATGTTCTTGCATGATCACCAAGGTGACTCGAACAAAAGTGGAATTTTTGCATGTTCAAGCAACAAATAGATTCTACTGTTATATTACAAAGGGCTATTAGGGAAATACAACTGAATTGAAAACTGGTGACCCCGCATTATCATCATTGTCATTTAAATTCCTAATTTACTCATTTTACCGGTCTTTACCCGGCCAGGCTCCATTAGATTTATAAATCACGGAAGCTACCAACAGTTAATGAATAATCCTAACCAAATTATTCCCTCTGTTCAGATGGGAAGAGCTTTTATGTTGTCTTTTTTTTTTCTTCTGCCGCTTCAGCGCTGTTAAAGAGCCATTATGACATCTGGGATTACTTCACTAGACTGATTTATCTTTATCCCTTTGAAAACAGTCACTGATGCAAGAATTTCATTAATATGATTTTTTTGATTCACTTTTAATGAATATTTATGATCTAAAGATTGTGACTGTTATGTTTGCCACATCTTGGATAATAATAATAATAATTTAATAATAATTTAATAATATTAATTTATTAATAAAAATAATAATAATAATAATACCCAACCACGAGAGTTTGTGAGGGGGCGTGGGGGGATTCAGTCCTGAACTGGTCCCAGCCAAACTCATCCTACGGGCGTCTTGGCTGTTCCATTTCTGTCTAATTGTAGAGAGTATGCTCAGACATTTGTGTCGTGAGTTGATGTGTGAGTCAGCCAAGTGATAATTTCGACTTGCATTTTCGACTTGCATTAACCACTTTTGAGTTGCTGTCATGTTGAGGGCCGTTCCGTTTGTAAATCTCGCCGTGGATGCAAGGAGTCGGAATAATTTGAAAATGGTCTCCTCGCCTCGCCCAGATACATGGTCCGTCAATAACGTCTGCTTCTTTGCTTTTGTGTTGATTTTCATGGACCCACAGTGGGTTTGCTTGCTTTCTTTTTCTCTTTTAATTCATGCTGGCCAAATCATTGCCCAAGGATGTGTAATGTTCTTCAAATTAGCACAGAATAAAAAATGTTGTAACTCATCACGATTTTCCTGACAAATGAACATATTTCTAAGAATGCTGAAAATGTCTCCCACACTTTGTAGATGATCACTCGAGGGAATGCGTGAATGTGACCTTTGTTTGAGAACTAGGCCAACCAAGGACTCGCCACTCAGAATAGCTTTGCATACGTTTTGACAAAAACACTGCTGCATATGTTGTTGACACCCAATCACTTCTTTAATGGTCAATAGCAAAATAGAAAATTAATTATCATAACTGTGATAATGCTATTGCTGGAAATATAAGAAAAACAAACATCCTAAAAAAAAGACAATATGCAAGGGGATTTTGTGCATATACCATTCAGTCTGCTCAATTTACATTAATTAAGAATGAACAGATGGCTTGTTTGTTTCTTCCTCACTGCTTGCTGCTTCATGGTTCTGAAAGTTCTTACCAGGAATAAGTACCAAAGTTATGGACCAATTTAGGTACAGAGTACCTATTATTGTGAAATCAAATGGTATATCAGTACCTCCGCTTATGCATGTACATCCACGTCCTAAAAATACTAAGTTTGAAATCCAAAGCATTTCTTTTTCCAAATGACTCGGTGCAAGAGTCTATATACCACAAGTTCCAGTTCGAGCCCCCAGCAGTGACATGACCCAATTAAGTAGCCTCCCTCAAACTAGACTTTCAATCACAGTCGCTAAGGGAACATCAACAGGTCGATTATCAAGGCGCTGGTGAAAAATACACTAACGAGAACAAAAAATGTCCGACCAGACCTTTTGATGCCATTTTTTTGTCATTTCTGTTGTCTACAAATTAAGGTTTGAAATTTAATTCAGTGTCTTTGAATCTCCAAAGTCCAAAACAAAGACAAGCAACTGTGATGTGATTTTCAGTCAACAGCAAGTGGCGAAATGGCCGCACATTTAAGATGGATCAAAATGGGTGGATTTTGCTACTTAATTCACATCCCACAACGGCAATATTAATCATAATGGCATGTTTATACCAGTGGGGAGGTCAGATAGAACATATCACTGGAACGATTTTCTTTACTGATGTCCTCTTTAAATGCCTTATCCAACCGGGATGAAAAAAGTGTCGTCTATTTCATCCGTATCGAAAATCAAATTTCCCAGGTTGATTCCATGCTATTTATTAATGCATGATAAAACACTGGCAGTATCTCACCAGTGAGGATTAATGTCAAACCAGCTGCACATAAAGAGCAGCAAGGAATGCTAAATTTGGATAAAAAAAAAAAAGGTTTAGGTGAAATGAACGATCCTTTCCGTCATGTCTTAATGTTATTGGTTAATTATGGGCAAATGTGACCACGATAGAAAGACTTCACAGTAATTGTGGCTCGTGGCTCATAATTGGAATGTAGTATCATAAGCAGTAGACGGCTTTATCTGCTCCAATATGCTATGAATCTCTGCTGTGAAGATGATATAAGACACAATTTCTATTCTCCTACAAATGCGTCGACCCAATGTATGAAATCCTTACAGTGTCAAGTGGAGCTGAGCTTATTGCAAGTGTGTTCGTGCATACAAAAGCAAGAGCTCATTGCCTGTTATTACAGTTTGAGTAAGAATTAAACCACACATGGTGAACAGCCAATAATCCGGCAAGCTGTAGTACAATCTGCCCATTTTGTTTACATCAAAACGTTCAAATGTAATGAGGCGGGATCATAAGATAAAAGTATTACCTGGTCCAGAGCAGAAGGACGCAATCACTGCCAGTAAGCAGCCATAACTGAGGTAAGGCATCCATGATACACGGTCCTAGGAAAAGAAAGGGAAGGTAGCATTAGCATTAATTCGGCAAAATGAAAATCCTTATGTGCATTGGTACTTGACAATGTAAAAAAAAAAAAATTCTCACGTCCCTAATTTTGTTCAACTGTCAATTCAGGTTTTTTTCTTTCTTCGTAATGTTGCCGTATTACAAACACAATACTGGGACAAGACTAGATAGGGAGGAGAGCAATCCAAAAACAATCTTACTTGAAAATTTAAGAACACTGTGAGTAGACTGAAGAACACTGCCATGGCGCAGAATCCAAATATGAGCAGAGGTTTCCGCCCAATTCGTTCTATCACTAAACCCTGCAAACAGGACAAAGACAGCTTTCAAGTTATATGGGAAAGTCATTTGCTATGCTATTAGAATTTAAAAATTCAACCCTGCTACATTTATAATTCTGTGTGTTTAAACGCCAGAATAAATTTTTAAAATATAAGATGTTTGTGCCCTGCCACGCTATCCATCTCATCATGGTCAAGCTAGTCTTTTTATCCTGTCCTAGATAATGTTAGAATAATGCCGTTGTCGCTTCACTAGCAACTGAAACATTGAGCAAAGTAATTCAATATTGTTATGTACGCAACTAGTGTAATTGTTTTTACCAATATTGTTGCGGTAATTGTTGAACACAATGTCAGCAGGCATCACTCCTTGCATGGTGATGTCAATCATTCTTGGCAAAGAATCCCAAGAGATTCTATTTGGATGCGCTTGACGTGAGATAGAGGCTGAATCTGTAAGCTGGTGGTTCCATGCATTCCTCCAGCTGCCAAAAGTAGCTGTCGATGCACGTGGAGGGGGCATTATGGTATTCAGGATTCTGGTCTAACCTTACTGCTCGGAGGCTGTAGAAAAAGGTCATTGCTGTTTGTACAATATTGTACGTATTCCACCAGCTCAGCAGAGACAAGGTGGAAAGGGAACACGCGCGTGTGTGTTTGGGCAAGCTTACACATTATAATTCATTGTGCGAGTGTGTCTGTGTGTCCCATTTGCCTTGAAGACAGAGGACATTTCTCAACCAGACACACACACGCATAAAAAAAATATCATCAGCAGAGCTGCAGCCCATTAAAAACCTTAAGGGTGTAATTCCATCCGCCTGTGTGACTTGGTTTGGAAGAGGATAGAACCTAAAAGATTGTGTATGGTACATGGGCAGAAAACGTGTTTTGTTCTCAAAGGGAGGCCAAAATCGTCCATCCGAATTATTCCGAACAAAGTCAGTTGGAAGAAGCCCCAGTTACCCGTGACGCGAGTGAGAAAAAGACATAATTGCAGTCTACAATGTCCAATTCTTCTTCAAGCTGTTGTCTGTGCTATTAGAAGCAATCTGAGTCCACTAATTTTCTTGTTGGTTATGAAATTATTATTATTATTTTGATTACTTTCACAATAGATAAGAACAAAATGTACACCCCGGATAATTTAACACTGAATGAAATAGGCGTTCTCACAGAGCATGTCTCATCTGCACTTCTTGGCAGAGGCAACAGAGGTCAAAGCTGTGACTTTAGCGCTCATGGTTGACAGGACTAAAACGTCTCGTCATTATTCATCACATCAAGAAGTAGACGAGCCATTAAAGACAAGTAGCCACAGCTTGAGGCACCACTGGCCCTTCATATGCCGTCGCTTCAGCGCCATCCCCAGATAAACCCTTGGGAGAGGCGTTGAGTGTGAAAATGTACTTTGTTTGGCTTTCATAGTCACACTGGTGACAATGAAACACAAAGACATTAAGAGGACATGCAAAAGTGTGGGCAAAGACTTTACCTGAACTCTTTTGGAGCTGCACCGATTAATCGATTAATTGACAACTAACCAATCATCAAGTTAACTGTCTTTATAATCGACGAGTTTTGAAACTTAATTTAATTTAAAATGTCCAAATTCTGTCTAATTCAGCCTCTCACCTGAAAATATATTTTTTAGCATTTTTGTCCATTTTTTTATGTTACGGACCAAATTAGCAACCCCATTTTAGTTTATTTATGTAATTGCACTGTCGATTTAATTTTCTATCCAGTTTCTGAATGAAGGGACAGAAATGAAAAGCTGTAACAATTTCTTCTTTTTGGAGAAAGTCGAAAGGACTTCCGTCACAAATATAACTAAATAAAAGGAGACGTACAGATTTAGTGGAGGACTTCATGAGCTATATAATAGTAAAGAAAACAAGTGAGGGATGAGTCATAAAATGAGGAAGTGATGGAGGGCAGTTTACACAAGCGTCTGAGCTCGTACACACAGACACACACACACGCACACACACTCAAACACATCAGTTGTATAAGCAACTACAATTCCAATGTAAAAACAAGATTTATATACTGTACAAAAAGCACTTAATAAATGTCAGCAGTGCAATGCAAGCAGACTATCAATAGTGCATTGACAGCAAAGTTACTCAAGCAAGAAAAGTGGTCATGATTACACAAACGTTTCTGGAAATGTTGTGCTGTAACCCAGAAAATGAAAAGTTTGAAAAGCCATATTTAACAAAAAATAAATGAAATACACTAGCAGCCAACGGTCAAAAAAGGTCTTGTATTATAATTTACAATGTGACAAGTGAATTGAATGTAGAAATGAACTGAAATATGTATTCGACTCCAATCATTGGCTTTCATTAGATCTAAAATTCACAGTTCATGACCACAGCCAACTTTATTCAGAGCTTGAAGCAGCTTCTCTCATTCCCTTCAATCAATGAAACCCACGCTTGTTATTTTAGCTGTTTTTGAGGGGCTCACTAACACAAAGCCGGTGAATATAAGACTGCATATAGTGTTTCTGTATATATTTACATTAAACTGGATTCAAGGCTTTTCTTGTCTGACAATTCACTGGTTCAATAAATAGTATAAAAAAAAAAAGTGCTCCTGCTGTGTCAGATTAATGGTGGAGCATGGAAATGCTTGCTGCTTGTTTAAAATTGCCAAGTGGTAACGTTATGTGTAGATTATTGGAGAAATTGTTCGAAAACTACAAGTACGTCTCCATGCACTCTTTACTGTGTATAATGAAACACTTTTTGGGCAATTACAGCCACTCCATAATGATTTCTGGAAATAAACTCACTATTGTAGTATATTTTTTTCTTATTCAAAGGGTTCATGTGGGGATATTAAAGTAGCTCATGAGCTCATATAACCACCAATGCAATAGAAGTACAATGATGAAAACCACAACAAAAACAACAACAAATAGGCTATAAACTGTATCTGCTATTGTGTGCTACCAGAGAAGATGTACTTGGAAATTACTAAATTATTCAGCATCATGGTGAGGCACCTTTAAACACCATTAGACATATCATGATTGACATTTAATACAGTACTAAAATGTTTACAAATGTGAGGTATGTAAGAATAGAAAAGCAGGTTCAATGTGGTTTAAGTCAAGGGAACCAAAAAACACAACCTTGGGTGTTTATGAATGATTTAAAGTGGCAATACTCACAGAGATGATTGCGGAAAAGGTCTCTATTCCTCCTGTGCTGAGGGTTATGTACGGAATAATATTTGGAGTAAAGCCTGCTTCTTGAAGGATCCCATTAGTGTAGTACCAAATCTGTAAAAAAGTTTCTAATGGTTCATCACTGAAATTAAGTTTAAATTAATCAAGCTAATGTCTGTAAATGGTTCACAAGTTGCTGTCCATTTAACCAAAAATGCAAAAATATCAAATATGAGCTGTTTTGTTTCTTCATAAAACAGCACCTTGGAAAATCCTTGACAGGACGGCGCATATACTTTGTTTTGTTCCATTGAAATAGGTGCAAACATTATTTTAAATTCCACTAATTGCAATCATGCGATCATTTGAAAAGCTGATGATAAATAATCAAATCAATTCAACAAAATGCATAATACAACCTTTCAGCTATACCAAGGTGGTAATTAGCAGTTCAGACATTTTGAACTAAATTACTACTTAGTCATTTTGAAAAAAAAAAAAAAAAAATCATACTGTTATTAAATTTGAATGACAGAGTGAAAGGTGTATCTTACGGCATTGAGGCCACAGAGCTGATAGCTGGCCATGGTGACTATGACGGTAATTAGCTGCCAGCGAACCGCCCGACTCTTCAGAAGCTGTAACATAGAGACCGTGTGGAGATTTTCCTGAGCTCGTGCCTCAGCGTGGACCTCTTCCAATTCTAAAGAAACATCATTTTTTCCAAGGAATTTCTGAAAAGCTGATTAAAACATGCACACACAAAAATAGCATTAGAATAGGTGAAAAAATAATCATTAAAACCATCATAATGTTAATTGCATGCTCACATCTTCATCTAATGACAAATTAATAACTCATTTATCTTTGGTAGTTTTTCCAAATAAAAAAAAAAAATGACCACAATTTCAAATAAGACAAGGCGAGGCAATTTCTTTTATACAACACGTTTCATACACATAACTCCATATATTTCACATAAGTATAACATTTAAAATTATTTACAAACAAAACGAAGACATTTAGATGTAAACCGCGATTAAGGGCTCTTTGAATAAATTGGGTTTAGCTCGGATTAAACTGCAATTACACTGGGGTTGACTCTACGTCTGTTGGCAGCTTATTACAAATAAGATAGATAACAGAATTATATGAATGTTTGAAATGTTTAATCGTGTGTGAAATATATTGCCTTGCCTTTTTGCACCTTTGTTTCCGAACTTGTCAAGTGAAATACTAGAGGGAATTTGTTGGGGTGAACACAACATTTTCTTCACTTCATGTCATGAAATTAAAACCTGGCGGTGACAGGACCTCAGGGTGTGTGCAGATTGAGGGCACAACCTAGTTTGGGAAACGCTTCAAACAAAATGAGAACAAAACCCGAAAAAAAAGAAAAGTTTATCTCTGATTGGTACGGCGATAAAAGGAGTAACTGTAAACATCGGAAAGCACAAGAAATGCTGCGGCCATGGAGCAACTTTTGTGTGTCTCAAAAAATGTTTATGACGTCAAAGTTACCCCGAGATATTCACCCTCAACATTATCCTTTTAAAATTCTTTCAATATCAGCCTGGCCCACAAAGGCCAATGAAGGGAAGATTATTCCTGTAACCTCGGCGGTAATAACAAAGCCGCTGTAATAATGGCAAGATGGTGACATAATAAAAGAACATTGTAGGGAGGGGAAATATAATCCAAGGATATCATTTAGCAATCCAGCATGAATCATGACAAAGGAATACGCTTTAAATCAGGTCGACAAAATAATGAAAATATGTTCTTATATGTGATTATCATGGTCAATGTAAATGTAGCCAGAGCCACTCGAGATGTGACCTACTTTAACTTCCCTGTGAAGGAGGAAATTTGGGGCATGTCTTTGCAGTGGCCGATTTCTTTACAATACTTTGAGACGAGCAAAGAAAGAAAAGAAATGCCATGATAAGATTATTTTATTTTATACAATTATCTGTAGTTTAGCTGAGTAAGGCCGGAAGTTTTAAAGATGCTGGCTGGTATGATTAAAAAATAAAATGACATCTGTGTGCAGGGTTGCAAAAGACCAGAGTCACTATTAATACTCATTACTAGTGTCAACGTTTATCACTGCAAGGTTCTGCACCATTTTTGTTTCTTTTTGTGTTTTTGTTGTTTTCAGCAAAAACCTAACCGGAAAGACATGATCAATATTCTATACTGTATTCTCCAGCTTTGAGACCGCTCAAGGAGCAAAAAGTTACCAGACTAGTGGGATGTCGTCGATGCGAGTATTGCAACGCAGTGTGAGTTACCTCTCTTGGCTGCAGCCTCATCCCTCCTCTCAATCAGTAGGTAACGAGGACTTTCTGGGAGGAAAGGCAAGATGCAGAGCTGTAGCACTGCGGGCAACGCCAGGAAGGAAAATAAGTAGTTCCACCTCGATTCCTGCAGTCACATATCACCAAGCGATAATGGAATCAGTGTTGTCAAGTTTGGTGTTGTATGCTCAGGTGTGTTTGAATTACAGTTCCTGCCTATTGCGAGCAACAGTTGTTATGAAAATATAATGTGTGTGTGTGTCAAAGTAGCTGTCATGGTTTTATTTGGGTTTTTTCCCATCGCTGTGTGCTAAATGAAACACAAAATCAGTTAGTGATAAGGCCAATATAATAAATTCCAAGAATCTGACTTTTATTTGTTATTGTATGCAGTGGAAGTAGCGGCAAAGATGAATAGACAAACAAAGATAGATTTATGAGAATAGTAGAGGCAATTTACATTGTCTCAGTGCGCCATGACCCACAATCTTTGAAATGTGCCTTAGAAGCTACATATTCATCATTCATTGGCTGGTAAATTTATAATAGTGAATATGACGCATCGTATTTTCAAGGGACCATACAGATAATGTATATTTCAACATTGCGCAGGTTGTTACCCAAGCAAAATGTTCCCTCAGTATTCCATCCATCCATCCATCCATCCATCCATCCATCCATCCATCCATCCATCCATCCATCCATCCATCCATCCATCCATCCATCCATCCATCCATCCATCCATCCATCCATCCATCCATCCATCCATCCATCCATCCATCCATCCATCCATCCATCTTTGATATTCAATTCTAAATTTTACTTTTTCTACTTAAGGTCTCATAATAACAGTGGGATCATAGTAATAATGGTAAATGCTGCAGTAAAGTTACAGTAAAAGGACTGTAATTAATCTATAGCAAGGCGCTGCAGGTGTTTTTTTTTTATTGCCGCAACAGGCTACGACTGCCATTAAATGCACCACGGGAAAATGAGAGAGATGGAGAGGGAGAGACAGTCAGACAGAAATAGCGAGAACCAAAGAACAGATAGCTCGTATAGTGTTATTAATGTTCAACCTGGATAATTTACCTTCTTCACCTAAGTGATTACTCCTGGTCCCTTAAGACAGGTCTTTAGGTAGTGGAAGCTCAGCACCCCAATAATAACTTTAGTGTTTGGACTATTATTTATTAGTGTGTTATAATGTGCATTGCGATTTTTCATTGTAAGCTGAAAAGGCCCAAGACACTCACACGTTTATCTAATGAAAATATAGTGTGATTTTTCAACAAAACAAAATTATCTGTGTCCTCCTGCATTTTTTAAAATATTGTGAAAATATTAGTTATCAAACGTATTTTATAAAGACATGTTTTTACGGTCATAGCAATTGGTCACCATGTTGTGACTTAAGCTCAATTTAATAATGTGCTCTGTGAGGCTATTGTTGTTTTTTCCACTCTGAGTCGTCACATGCTACATGGCTGAGACTGATGGGTGCATTGTCATGCTGTGGTTGAATGCAGATAAAAAAAAAAAAGAAAAAAAGGTTTTATCTTATGGCCTTTGCTGACAGTACAAAGAAAAAGTGAAAATCTGTTTAATGGAAGCTTCCCACAAATAGATGCAGGAGACAAAAATGGTTTCTGAAGTAGGTAAGCTCTAATGGAAAGGTCAGAAAAACCTGAAAGTTTACTTCTGCATTTATACGCCGGTCTTCATTGCTTTGCCGAACCAAAAAGGACAAATATAATGTACTCTAGCAAGAAAAGAACAACCTGGTTGAAAATCATCAGTAGCTGATCGTTAATTGAAAATCTTTAATTCAACAGCAAGCTGTGAGATGTGATTGGCTGTCACTTATAGTCGTTTACAGTCTAATGCATGATGGATTACACTGTGCACTGCAGTAATTATCTGATACATGCTGGCATAAACAACCAATTTTTTTTTTTTACATCTTTGAGTTATATTGATACTCATTAGGTCGCATATCTTTTCGTCCTTCATTTATACTTTAAAATTATTTGTACGGTTCAGCTACCAGAATCAAGAAACAAATTGACAAGTCCATTCGCTCAACATTCCTCTCATGTGAATTGATTTCTTTATTCATTTTAGTTTATTATAGTAATTACCAAGCCTGAGAAAAAAATTACATGCCGACTTGCAGACAAGGACTGTGGGGTCATCAGTGCCGTGCTCAAGGACACCTCGACAGTGCTGAAAAAGCAGACTAGCCTCCCTGCAGCAACAAAGTGAAATTTATGGGAATACTCTGACCCTCTGATCTGAAGTGAAGCTCACAGAGAGAGTCTCGGCCACCCTACAATCAATACCAATTACTGAATTAAAAAAACATTGCTCGGCCTTGGTTCAAAGTGAACTTCACAAAAGAAGACACAGTGTTGTATTAACGTAAACCGAAGTGTGCAATAAAATACTATGCACCATTTCAGTGAACAAGCACATAGGCTAAAATAAAAAATAGATGTATTTTCCTGTTATTGTTTATCTTTCGACTAGGTAATACAAAAAAAAATTCCGTACAAATATTGATTGAGCTTATCAAATTATTATGCGTTGTTTAGTGATAGACGCATAAAATCAGTCGGTGTAGTCAAAACAAAATTCTGTTATAAACTGGGGGGCACCCCCTTTAAGGTTCGGTGAGCATTGCAGCAGCTAAAAATATACACACGTAGAGACAAATGTCATTTTGAAGTTTGTGTGACAGCCAGATGACTTACAACTGATTTATTTAGTATGTTCAAGTGATGATAAGTACTGACATTTTCTATGCGCTGTAAACAACCCCCGACAGAGCGTCGTGATGGATTTTAAAAGCAACAGTATGAGTGAAGCAAGGCCCATTGGCTGTGAAAGAGCCTACTTGAGAAAATGACACGTTCTGTGAAGAGTAGAACTCGGTAAAGGATTATCGAGATTAGAAGATTCATCCCCGCTGCTGTATTGGAGTAAACACGGGAACGTGCATTGGCTAAATGTGATGGTCAGAAAGAAATAGCATTTGTCAAAGCTTATTATTATTACATCTTTGAGTCCTAATAATAGAAGCTTTCACCAAGACCACATAAGTGTTTTGCATTTTATCACCATTGGCGTTATTTGAATATGTCACTCATCATGCATCTGGTATGCGCTTCTGTAAAATTACTGCCAAGCAGAGAAGCCTAAAGGGTGCCAGATAGGTCGTATGAATACATTACGTGTGGGACAGGTCACTATTCATGAATTACAAATGAATTGTGCCGTGCTCGTGTGTAAATGTCAATGCAAAGGAAGGCTGGATTTGCACTGCTTGTTTCAATTCAGATTTATTTTTTTGCAATGTAAAGGACGGGCACACAAACATGCCTAGGCTAATATTTTAAGACAGGATTTGTACTTGTTGAGTATTGTTTTCTAGTTTCGTGAGTGTTTTTGTAATTTTCACGCAATTTTCAACCATAAAACTACTGTGAGCTTTCCTTTTTGATGACTATTGATGTTATTATTATTGGCAGAACCTGAAAAAGAAACGACAGCCATTTGTCTTTGTATCTGTTCTAAACATTGGCACTATTATGATTTAACCAAGCAGCACAGGTCAGCGGTGAGTGAAATAAGCCAAAGTGGCTTAACAGCTTTTACAGATCAATGCCCAAGAAGAGAAAAAAAGTTGCAGAGCAAAGCTGCTTCTGGAAAGTTTTATCAAGGGGGATGAGTCCAAACAATGTTCATCTTCTTTGAACACATGTTGTCAGAAAACATTTAGGTCATTTGGGAACAAAAAAATCGGAAGAACAAAACGTGTTAAATAGTGAGCAAATATCACAATAGTGCCCTTTGGGTTTTTCCTCCTGCTTCTTGCCCAAAGTTACTTTAAACGGGATAAGTGGTAGAAAATGGATGGAAATATGAACATGGTCTCACATTGTCCAATTGGTACTTGCCCCAGATTTCTTGCCCCACAACCCCCCTGAGATTTTGCTTCTTTATTCTTCTCAGGCTGCCGCATCGTAAAACAGCTAGAGCCTTCAGATGGCCTATATTTCATTGGCACCTTGTCTTTATGTATTTTCTGCTCAAGAAAATGAAACTTGCAGCCATTTCCAATCATATCACACCATTTTTGAAGCAATCGGTAAAATAAGTACCGGGCATTAGACTTTTTAATTTGTGCAAGATCTTGCTATGACATCATCAACCGAACTTCGCCACACTTGAAATGAGCCGTTATGGTTTAAATCCATCACTCACCTGGCCCAACAGCTCAGGTAGACCCAGCACCTGACCGACAAACACTCCGAGACAGATCAGAATTGAGTTGAACTGACCGATGGAACCTCGGATATATCTTGGGGAAATTTCTCCAAGATACATTGGTAGTACGCTGAGAGCTATACCTATGAAGAAAGAAAAAAAACAAGACATTCAAATAATCAGAATACATTTTAAAAAAAAAAAAAAAAAAGGGCTGTTGAAAGTCTTTTTTTGCTGCTGAATTTGCCCCCACAATCAAATCAATTCAGTTGGAGTCACCATGGTCAACTACAAAGCATTGCAAGGCGAAGGTTATTAGATGAGATATGTAAGCGGTGGATGCTTGTTAGTTTATTTTCTGGCGCGATTTTGAAAAGAAATGATTTTTTTTCCCCCTCCTCCTTCAGATCTGAATCAGCTAAGGACACGATAAACAAATGTTTTATAGAACATCATTGTTACGACACGTATTAGTGTATGTAAGACTACAGCTTCCGATCCTCCATAAACAAGTCTAGAAGCTTAAAATGAATTGGCGATATTGCTTTAATGTCCCTATTTATTAATCAGCTCTTTCCAACATCTAATCAAAGTAGCAATTCTTCCCTATTACAGAAACTCAGTGGAGTTGATGATTAGGACTAAATGCTAATTTCATGGTCACTGCACAGCCAACAAACACAAACACACACACAGGTAATTTCAAATCACCTGCTTGATGAGACATCATTGTAAGGGTGCAAAGGTGGGCAGAAGGGGAAGTTAGTTGACAGAATATATATCGGGTCCTTCATTTCTTTGATCAAAATCAACTTGAGCTCATGCTGTAGATGTGAAAAGCTAAATTTCAATTGATTCTGTATTTACTCATGCAGGTGACACAGTAAAATGGACACAAAAAATACAGACGCCGCCAACGAGAAAAGTCATCTGTGTGGGCTGAGCCGCGGAACGTTACACTTACCAGAGTCCACTCCCATGATGAATCGACCTATGATGAGCATCTCAAAGGACCGGGCCCTCTCTCCAAAGGTCAGCAGCAATGCAGCTATCACAGCAAAGATGTTATTCAGTAACAAGGTTCCTTTTCTGTTTAGAAAAAACAAACAATACAATAAATTACAATCCATTGAGACAATAAATAAATAAATAAAGACTACAAGACTGGCATGGTATGGCTCAAAAGGTGAACGATCCGTCTTGACTATTTAGTTTATGGTTTAATTTGTAGGAAAGAAGTTCTAGAAAGTTTGTAGGACTCTTAAGTTATGAAAGTTCATTGCACTTAATATCTTTAGAAGCACGTCTTTTTCCAAAGCTCAAGCAGCACCCCCCTTGTGGCGTTCATGTTTTCGTTCAAGCGGCGCAGTAGCATTTTGTCAGAGAGCGCCGACTTTGCCTAGTTAATTTAATTTAATTGGATCTGCATACAGCATCGCCTGGAGGGGTTTCCCCCCATTTGAACATTCCCCCAGTAAATGTTTTTACCACTAATTTATGATCTCCATTGAGATAAACTCGTCTGCTTTGAATAATTCAGGACAATGCTGCATGAAAAGCGATGACCACTTGGGAACTCTTAATGAGTCAGTCGACTGGATTTACATAGTCTTCATAAGATATTAACCACTCAACTCAATTCCTGGTCTGAGATATGGATTTGAGCTTTTTTGGAAACTATTTTACGGTGAAAAGAAATACCAGCTCAAGCAATGGTTCCAAACTGAGAATTAAGTATGAATAATATATATCTCAAATTGTCAGCAATATGGATCAGAGGTTTCAAGTTGAGATAGCCAAAAGCCATAGTTAAGCAGCTTTCTTACCCGGAATGAGTGAGAATAAATAATTGACTTAAAGTTCTCTCCGAGTGACATCCTCGTCCCCTATGTATAATTGTTATTATATCATTGCCACAAAATGAATAAATTAGGGATCAGCCGATACCCTTTATTCTTTCCTGAATCTTAAATCTCATAAATGTTCCAAAATATTTAGATTTTTTTTTTCAGCCTGGTGATATGATACAAGTAGAGAAAAGAAAGCTATTGATAACACATCAAAGATGGAAAAATGTATCCCAAACACGCTGAAATCATCTCACCTTCCTAATGTTTTTATTGGCCAAGAGACAGCAAGTGTTCCACAAAGGCCCCCAATAGCAAATATGGAGACTGTGATGGACCAAAGTAGTGTGACTGTCTCTGCTCCGGCAGGTTCATCATATCTCTCCATCCATGTCTGATTGTAAAAAGCTTTAATGTACTGAAAAGGAACAAAAAAGAAATCAACATTTAGAAAAGTGTTTCCCAACATCTACTGACCCAAGGCACATCTTTTAAATTAGAAAAAAAAAAACTTCCTCGACAAACATACAGCAGAATGAAGATTGAATTTTCCTCAAAGAAATTGTGTGGTTCACTCACCACAGTCTCCTGAATGAACACTTACAAGGCTTTTGATCGGATCAAGCTTGTGACCTCACTGATTCAATGAGGCGAGTGCACGAGTGTATTTTAATGCGATGGTTGAGAAATGAAAAGCTTAGAGCTTTAGAATAACGCCACGAAATAAGATGCAAAGCAGCTTGATTGACTGTATAAAGCGCATTTCATACACGTATTAAAAACAAATACTGAAAGGCATATACAAATAAAATAATTTAAGAAGACACACACAAACAAAAAAATACTAAAACGCTAGCGATGCTTTAGAAGCCTTCAATCATAGGTATGCAGGTGTGGGGTGTTGTTTTTACCTTGGAATTAAAAGCATTTAGAACAAAGAAGCCCATGAAATATAAAGGTTACTAACCTGACGTCATCCTGGCATTTTAATTCCTCATTAATAAACAGAAAAATGTTCAAATTCAAACAACTGAATGAATTTCATATCCGGTAAATAGACTTGCATGACCCTCAGCTTTTCAAGTGACTACACTTTGGACTTTTTGGAGAATGGCAAAGTCAGAGATGTGGATTTGGCTACTTTCCCATGGGATGACTCTTTTTTTTTTTCTCCTTTGAACTTTATTATTATACAGTAATGATCCCTGAGTGGATAGTTTGAGGCCCTGGGCAGTTTGGGGGCACCTTGACAGTGCTCACAAAGAATCTGGCATCTCCAGTCCTTTATCTTAATTTACATATTTCTCACTCATGGCAGGTCTTGGATCTGTGACTCTCTAGTCCTCAAGCCAATAACCAAAAGAGCTAAGTGACTTCGCCCGAAGTTTAAAGACTCACTGAATCTGCTTACTCCAAGAAAAGAGGTGCAGGGGTCTATTTTTTTCTTCCCTACCGCCCCTAGTGCCATCACCATCATTTTACTTTGACAGTTATAAAACATTTATTCTAGCTATGACCCCCATCTCCTCCTCTCACTGCATGGCAATGACCTTCTGTCTCCAGAGCGTGATAAAAATCACAGCACGTTCAGTTGGTTTAGCCGATGGGAGCAAAGACGAGTTCCCTTGTGCCTGTTTTTGACGGAATGATGGGAAAAGAATGGCGGCTAGTAATCAAACGTTAAATTTCATTAATCAGCTGAAGTGGGCCTATTTCTCCCCATAGCAGCAATTCTGTAGTTGTCTTCACCTCCGTGACATCTCCATCGCTCCTTGAAATCCTCGTGGGATCAACTTGCGTGATGCTCAGAGCCAGGGAGAATTTTAGGATCAGAATTTTAGAGGGCTGCTAACTGTTTTGCTACCAGAGCACACTCGGTGGGTGGGAGCTTGCACTTTTGTCGGTAAAATATAACATTGATACCGACATCTCGAACTTATTTAAAAAAAAAAAAAACTCTTAAATATTGGGAGGGAGAGCTTGGATTTAATTTAAGGGTGCCTTAGCACCTCCCAAAATGGTCCAGACACACTACTCAACCCTTTCGTCTCATTATAGCAGCCATGATTACATCTTACAGCAAGATCTTCACAATAATTCAGCGATGCCTGCTGTTTACATATTCATGAATAAAATATGTTCCGCTAGACAGGCTGTCTACCAACAACCACCCACTTAGCCAGTCTGTAGACACAATTTAGCAAGAAACTTTTTTTTAACTTTAATATTTAAATAGACTTTTTCTTTTTACTTTTTTCCTGGCGCATTAGCTAGTCACAATTATTTCTTTCCAGTGTGGGAGGAAGTCAAATAAGAGTCAAGTGATTATGGTTGTGTAGCTAAGTCAAGGGCAGTTTGTCTTACCAGTGCCGGAGCATTGACGACTGAGAGGTTGTAGCCATAAAGGAAAGACGAGCCCAGGGCACCAAAGAAAGCTGCACTTAGAAGACAGGATGTGACCCGCTTCTATTGAGAAAGCACACAAAAATAGAGTCATGTGAACTCAAATTGGAGTTTTTTGTGAGGGCAGTCAAAATGTTGTTGATCAAACTCAAGGTTCATTGAAAAGTCAATGCACACGCTTTTAAAGCCGACCTAAGTCCATGGAGGGAAATGTTCACTTTCCATAAAAATGTTTTACATGGTTTCCTATACACATAATCTCCACGGCAACCTTTGCACCTTTCACTGCCTAAACATTGAACAGCTAAGTCTTGCTTGTATGGGATTCTATACACTAACCTTTTTGTCGCCGCGGTTCTTTTCAGGCGACTCGGCATTCTGTGGTTTATCCATTTTAGCGGTTCAGTGAATCTTCTGCTGATACAGGACACTCATATGCAGATAAGGTCCATTTCACAATCAAGATGAGGAAGTGGGAAAATCTAAAAAAGATATATCTGGATCCTGCATATGACTTTGCTATATTACAGCACCATGCATGCTGTCATATGTTTGGGATTTATTCTTACAGAGGAAATTATGACAAATGATCTATACAACCAACATAAGATCTGCTTTAATTTGGAGGACGTCAGGATAATGACACATAAATACATAAATCAACACAACTACGGAGAGAATATTCTAACTCCACCCAGGAAGGGCTGAGCTAGCACGTCTCAAGCTTCAGTGCAATAATTATTCTTTTTTTTTTTTTCTTTTGCATATTTTGCAACGATCACCAATATGACGTAAAAGACTGATTCTGCCACCAAGTGGTCATAAAAATGGAATGCAAGATTTGGAATGGCAATTTAGGCATAGGTAATTACTTAGAGCTTTGAGAATGACTCGCTCTTTCATGATAGTTTTTTATTTTTTTTTCCCCTGAGGACTTTGGAACAATTATGCTCTTGTATGTATAGTAAACGGTGGTGGCCAGTATCCAATTAAACCATTTCCTGTTATTTCCTTTAGCACTAAGCTTCCAGAAAGTAAATTTGTTTGAGTAGATAAGCAGAGGGAAAACAATTTAGGTTATTATTCATCAAATAGCAAGTCAGTCCAATAAATGATTTAGTATTTTAGGGGTATTTAAAGCTGTAAGACATTTTATGTTTTAAGCTATTTTATTTCACAAATCAAAGCATGGGAAACACACACTCACACACTTTTCTTGCTTATGATTTAAGATCACCAAAGCAAACAAGTATTGTTGTAATTACAATTATATTATGTTCCACTTGTTTTTAAGTAGATTACTGCTTTACTGTGACAATTATGACAAGCAACAAAACTAGCGCTGGCCTACCTGGATTGTATATTTTTTCTATTTCATTCTTTGCTGTGGGAATACTCACCCACGTGTATATCCAATGCGTGCGGAAGGTCCACTGACTTGCTCACTGTGTGTAATAAGAACTGCACCAAAAGCTCACCAATTATTAACTTGCACGGGTCTTTCTGGGGGTATGTCTCGGTATCTCGTGTTACCCAGGAAACATCGAATGGCTCGATTGTATCTATAACAGTCCACTCATATAAGGACGGAATTATATTTATCATGATCCATAAACACTATTAGATATTGACATAAAATCGAGTCCAAATGTACAGTATTTATTGCCAAAATCAAAGACGTAACTTTATGGGCTTATAGAGAGATAAGTTATCATATCATGTTTACAGCACGTGACGAAACGGAGCTGTTCCGAGATATACCAGTAAATGCTTTCCATCTGGGAAGCAGATGTGGGGAAAAATTTAAGAGGGTAAAATTTTGGGTTTTTTCCCTCTGTTGTGTCTCCCCAAACACTTCCAGTTATTTTTAAATGATGACATCGTGTTGTTGTCTCCAAAAGCATAAACACAACCTTTGTGCTTTTGGCGGCAAAAACACTGATGAGTTGATACCCACGTGAGTTGACGAGTCGATCTTAAAAGAGCAGAGCTGAGTATTCACGGAACAAAATGGCAGTCCAGTCTCTCCAGTCCAGTGTAAAAGAAATTCCTGCTCGACAGAGGGTGCAGCTATAAAGGACACACAGTAGTGGTTTTCTTGGCCAAAAAAAGTTCTCCCCTCGGGCGCTTTTCTCCCGTCAACGACTGCTTTATCCTCACGTGGTATTTTACCGTGCTTACAGTATGGAACAAATCTAGGAACAATGTTTAAAACGCATGGAAGGCAACCATAAAGATGTGGCAAATATGACATGTCATAAAAAGTAGCTCACCGCACATGTCTGCAAATCTCAACAGATACTCACTATGAAGAAGTAATGGAACTCGGACTTTTCG
This sequence comes from Syngnathus scovelli, assembly GCF_024217435.2. NCBI lineage: Eukaryota > Metazoa > Chordata > Actinopteri > Syngnathiformes > Syngnathidae > Syngnathus > Syngnathus scovelli. The sequence goes on along the minus strand of NC_090857.1, from coordinate 6,277,600 downwards.
GGTCGTCGCCCCTGAGAGTCATCCTTTCTCAAGCTCGGAGCCTAGGTAACACGTGTATTAGATTTCCCCTTGTGCGTAAAAGCAGTGGGAAAACAGTTGGACTCCACCACAGGGTGCTAAAGAAAACATCTAAACAATGTTTGCTGTCTTTAGGCAACCGTGTCGTCTGCAGGTTATACTTGTTTTATTTTTCTTACAAAATACGAGGCCTTGCCCTGAAACAGGAGGTGTTTCTGCCTATTGCCTATCTATCCTTTGATAACATTATCGAGGCAAAGGTTCATCCAATCAAACTGTTGGGTTAAAGAAATATAGTCCTAGATTATATTATGTCATCAGATGAGGTGTAAAAACACCTATCTGTCATGGTCAAGGCTTTGTGATAATCCTGACCCATATTTTAGACAAGCATAATAAATTTGCTATCTTTATCACACTTTATCAAGTTAATTAACACTCACCAGACTCTTTATCATGAAGATTCCTCCGCTAGAAAAACTGCAGCTAAGCCACTAGGGAAAGAATACTCACATGAGAATCAGTAAACTGATTCAATTAGCTTGCAAAATGGGAAGAAGGAAGACACGGAATTGCTATCCTCCCCGGACAGATGGCTCGATGAGTATCAAGTTTTTGACTAAAACGTGGCTTAGTAGCATGCGATGTTGTTATCGGCAGTATTGTTTTCTGTTTTGTTTACTTTTTGCTGTCTGCCAATCGACAATTTCTTCAACCAGATTGATGAGTGGAATAGATCATGTGAGCTAAAAATAAATATGTATAATTGAAATATTCCTATATGTACTGTTGGATTTGGTCCACAATTATCCAACTCACTGCGTGCTCGTTTTAGTTCTTTCGTTTTTAGGACAAAAATAAGACCGAAACAAAAATTTGATTTACACGGGTTGGTTGAGTTCAATCACAGTTCCGACTTGTGATCAAGCTACATTTAACAATTTCATTAATACTCAATTTGTTTAATGTTTTCTGACAAGTTTTGTCTATTTTCCGTGCCAAGGTTTTACTCACCGCATACCACGCTTTTGTTTGTTCTTTTCAGAACATTCTCCAATAATATACTTGACCCCTTCTTCCTTGGTCATGGCTTCTCTCCCCTCTCTGCTGCCCCTGATTACTGCCATCATCTATTCTTTGCTCACCCTTGCCCTTGTCCCTTTATCTTTCAAATCTGCTGCTGTTACACCAACTCTTAAGAAACCCGGCTCAGACCCCAACATCCTCAGTAACCTTTGCCCCATCTCCAACCTGCCATTTCTCTCCCTAATTCTCATTGTTGCATCACAGATCCACACTCACAGAAACAGCCCTCATTAAAATTCACAAATGATCTCCTTATTGCCTCGTTCTCATTCTCCTTGATTTAAGCGCAGCTTTTGACGCCATTTTTCACTCCATTCTCCTTGACCGGCTAGCCTCTATTGGACTGTCAGACACACCCCTGCACTGGTTCCACTCATATCTCTCCGGCCGCTCTCAATTTATTCAATTAAAATCATTCACATCTCATCGCTCCCCCTGTACTCTGGTGTTCCCCAGGGCTCTGTCCTTGGTCCAATCTTATTTATCATTATTATATTATTTAGGATGTCAATTTAGTATAAATCAGAGTCAGTGTTGCACAATACAATGAATCAGAGAGAAAATGCAAAATTGTTTTATTTCCAGCAATATTATTAACAAATGCATAGACAAAACATGAAAATAGTGAGACAAGTGGAACTCAAAAGATATAACAAAAGATCCTTGAATGAATGGATTTAATGATTGTTTTCAGTTGCTATAATTGCTCCCTAGTCCAAGTAGATCTATGAAAAGCAAGGTTTTAGCCAAGAAAGCAAAAAGCTGCACCCACTCACTGCTCCATCCCCTTTTAAAGAAAATGTGACATGAGGGCTTCTCATTTCAGAAAAGCAACCAAAAGATTCAAATATCTTTTAAACGCATTACTAGTGTTAAAACAACACTTTTGGTTCATCCATCAATTGAGGATGCATTGAGCCCAACGACTATTATTATGGAATGTTGAGCAGTGTGCACACAATTATTAATGAGATGCCTAAAAGACTCTCTGGATGTTGCACTTATTTGCAAAAAGAAAAAAATATTTTGCCTAATTTATTTATTTTTTATGTTTACACCATAACCATTTTCAATTCTGATGTTTACAGACAGCAAAAGACACCATTTAGATTGGGGGGAGGTGATTGAACTCGACAGTAGTCCTTGTTCCAGGGGATGTGGATGTTGGTCAGCATCCGTCTCAGTATTTAATAGTCCACTGCTTGACGCTGGCATCGTGAGAAGTGGTGACCAGAGTATTTGCGTCGATCCAAGACAGGCCGCTGACATGGTGCAACTTGTGACAATCTGCAGACATACAAAAAAAAACAAAAAAAATAATGCTATTTTCATCTTTCTTTTTTTGGTTACAAACAGGAGGACCTACCTGGCAGCTTGACCCGCTTGTCTTCATCACCAATTGTCCAGATATAAACCATCATGTCCATCCCACCAGTGGCAAAGTGCTCATTATCAGGTGCCCAGGCTAAGCTAACTGGTTTTGCATGGTGTCCATAAAACTCATTTTTGACCTTGAACAAAATAACAGGGAGAGGGCAGGGGTTAACTTTGAAATGTGTGGATGATAATTGATTTAAAAAAAAAAAAAAAAATTACCGAGTAGCCATCTGCCACACTGAAGGCTGTGGCCACCCTCTTGTCATCTATGACTGCCAAATAGGCGCCATTATCAGAGTAACCCATATCTGTAATGGCACCTTTAACCGCGATGGTTTTTCCCTCATCCTTTAGAGTATTGCCTTGCACCGAGTACAGACGAATTGTACCATCCTGCGGAAAAGAAGAGGGAGAGTAAAGGTGAGTCCTCCTTTACCAGGAGCAATTAAGACATGACAGGAAGCTGTTCACATGCAGTGCTTTTGCTTCCCGGACACATACACCAAAGCCCATTTGTGCAACCAAGCAGCTCAGAACAGCCATTAGCTAAACCACCAGCTGTCTTGTTTCGTCACTTCAGGCTGGATAAATGAACCGCTCTGGCGAGTCTGCTATTTGTGACCGGCAATTCTTAGATGTTCACTTACTGTCCCCCCTACAGCGGCAGTGTTCCCCGCTGGATTGAGAACTCCAACTTCGGGTTCGTAGTCAAGGTTTTCCAGTGTGAAGACATTTCGCTTGTCCTTCTGTAAGACTACCTGGAAAAAGCAACAAAGTTTAATGCATTTGTTCATTTCGAGTCTAACATTAAATTCTAATGTACAGACTTGAATTAAAATGGTGTATTTAGAATCCGTAATTAAGCTCAAGCAGAGAGATTACCTGGCCGATGCACACAACCAGTGTTAGGCCCCCGGCAGCTGCTGAGATGCTTTTTGGCTGGGAATCCATTTTCACCACAGCAGATGCACTGAAAATACATACCGCTGCTTATTTATACTATTCAAACAAACAATTTATAATCATTATAGACTCCTTAACTACTTTTAACACCCCAGTCTAGCAGTCATGAAATATGTCTAATGCAATAAACCCAGTGAAAGGATTAAAAAAAAAACAGTGACTGCATCTGCTAACAATGTAAAATTGCTTACAGATGCACAAGCAATGAATGCTTATTTGATAAACGTGCCTACCTGTAATCTTTTTTGTTGATGCTGGTGTAGCGCGCCGTGTCATCCATGCTGCACGTCACCACTTCATCAGCAACATTGACAACCATTTTGCTCACCTGGTTGCTATGGCCCTTTCCTGAGAAACAATCATTCTCCCCAGTTTCTGCATCCCAGTAATGTGAGTCGAAGTTAAGTGAAAATGATAGCAGAAATGTTACTGGGAGGAAATAAACAGTTCGTTTGTTGTGTTTTGTGGCACTAATGCCAAAATTTAATTTAAAATCACATGCATCATGTGTATTGTGACATCTATTTTTCCACTTTTTATTCAAATTTAGTGCCATGACATTTTAAATTTTCACCAAAAGTGAATGCATCTAAGCTGTGGAAATGTGCATTTGGTTGAGAAGGATATTGATGTGCCCATCATGACTTCCTGTGTAGATGTACGGTCGTCCATCACTTCTGTGAATCGTCACACACTGGATGGACTTAGTGTGGCCCTGTAGGAAGAACACGTGGATCAGCCATATGGAGAAATAGCACTCCATATTAGTTTGAGCTCATAAGAGCAAAACAATAAACTGGCCAGATGGCGGCTCATGTCTCAAAAAATAAATAAAATCATAAATTAGGTCGCTCATATGTCAAGGAACCAATGTGAATCACAAAAAGTTTAAATTCTATTGGGCTGACCTTGATGGTACGTATAGGTCGGTCAGGATTGTTCTTGTCCAAGTAGTTAATGTAGCCTGACAGGGAGATGCTGAGGAGATGCTCGTTCTGCCACAGACAGCCCAGCTGCTGATCCGCTACCTCAGATCCCATGTTGAAGGTGGTGACCGCCGTACCGGCGCCGACATCCCAGAGCTTGACAGTCTTGTCCCCCGAGGCAGAAATCAGCTGGGAGCTGTCTGGGCTCCAACTTATCTAAGACACAAAAGGGGACAGGGGGGGTTGGTTTTCAACATACGGTAGCTCATCAAACATACCTAGCATACATAACTAATACAGTAATCAAAAGTTAAAACGGGCATCCTAAAAGTGAAAAGGTGTCAAACTTACAGCATATATTCCTCCTTTATGAGCCCTTTCTCCTCCCAGGCCACGGACATGCTCACCAGTAGCTCCATCAAAGAGTAAGATCTGAGGAAAAGAAAATGGAATGAAATAAATGCTATTTGTTACTTTGAGCTAAATCTTGTATTTGAATAATACATAACACTTTTCTTCAGGTTTTGAGAATATCTCATCGCCTTATTGCCTACCTGGCCGTCGGCACTAGCTGTGGCAAAGTAACTTCCATCAGGAGCGAACCGAACACAGTTGACAAACTGGGTGTGGTCCTATCAGCGGGACACATGTCAAGCAAAACATTTCTTGTCATGTATTGATGTTGCATTTTCCAGATATATTTCAGTTTTCATAATTGACAAGATGAAAAAGATGAATTATTAGAAACAATTCTAGGTATGATTTAGTGGCAGGGGTCAATGCCACAATTAACTTCAGGTTAGAATACAAATAACCACGGAATTTTTGTTGAGAATTAAAAAAACACTTAGCAGTCATTGACTAACTTACTAGGAAATGAGAAATCAATACAAGTACCTTAAGAGAAACAAAAAGATCTTTACTCACACGTATTGCGAACTTGAATTTGAAGGGAGGCCCCTCGGAAAAAGAAGCAGAGGTATCATCGCTGCCAGTGATCATTCGATAGGGACGTTTCTGCCGAATGTCTACGGTGTTGATTAATTTGGAGTGGCCAGAAACACTTCCTACTGAAGAACCAGTGTCCCACAGAAACACAGACCCGAACCTTTAGAAAGAATGCAAACACAGGTTTGGTTTGTGTAAATCCGTTATTTCGAAATTGTGCTGCCAAGACCAACTGCCTGAAATACAAAGTGTAAAGCAAGAAAAAAAACAGCCTGCACGAGATGGTGGTTAAAGATACACTTCACCAGTTCATCTAAAAAGGAAGGACAGATGCTTACTTCTCTCGTCCGTCCCCAACAACAGCAAGCCTCTTGCTGTCCTCTGTCCATGCGATGTCCTTCACCTTGCCCGATAAAGGGGTGTATTCGTACTTGAGAAGGTGCTCCTTCTGCGTGGTGTCCCAGATACGGATCTTTCCTGATATATCTAACACAAATATTATAATTTATAGTGAGTTTATTGTGGTAATGCATTAAAATGGTCACTGAGTGCAGTATTTCAAACAGACTTGTTACCTCCAGATGCGATGTAGAACCCACTGGGGGCGTACTTAGCAACAGAAACGGAATGGGCGTGTTCTGTGTAAATGTCTGCTATGGCTGGGTTCTTCAAAAGAAAAACAAAACAAGATATCAATTAGTTTGTAGCTACCTGTTGATTGTTTTTGTTTGTTTGTTTTCCTTGCATTGCAATGGCATCTAATGTAATGCCCATTTTAGATGTAAGGTAAAATGGTAGGAGACTTTTTATGATGATTCGCTTAAAAGGTCAGAGAGTGGATTAATACATACTGAAATTCTAGATTTCCTGACATGACAAGCAGGTTACACAAAAGCATGGTATACATCAACGACAACATTTATCAAAACAAATGTGTAATTTTAAATACTTACATGAATGTTCCGGATGATGACACACTTCCCGTTGGTATAGAGGAAATTGTTGCCTTTGGGATCACCACTAATCACTTTGGCAACTCCCCTTTCCATCTGCGGCAGACTGGCAAAAACTTTTGCTGAAAGTAGACATGACAAGGGAGACATTGCTTGATGATAATAATAATAATAATAATAATAATATAATAATAATAACAGTAATAATAATAGTAGTAGTTGTGTCATCATCATCATTATTGTTTGTGTGAGACTTTTGATTATTGGTGCGACTTTTTTTGAATGAAAATGGGTGCCTCGGCTCATTAAAGGATGGTGAAACTGATTTTGAACAGTGTTCAAGCATGCTTGAGGGGGAAAAAAAAGAAAAAAAAATCCGGCACGAGTTGGTTTCGGCATGCCAAATATTGCAGTCATGTAGATGTGTTCGTTTTCACCAGTTTAAGAAACCAGAAGCAATGCATTTAATCTGCACGACAGCTTCCGCAACTGTATTTTGCTTAGGGGTTGTCGTTTCTTTTAAATTTATTTTCGTTGTCATTTTTAAATAGTTAAATTATTAACCACCCCATAGATAAGGTTTCCCGGAGGAGGGATTGTGTTCCAGCCTGTTAAGGCATGTCATAACAATGAGTGAGCACAATAACAGTATGCCGTGCCACTACGCGAGCTAAATGACAGAAGTTTGAAGACGCCAAACTACTCTAACTGGATCAATTAATCATGATAATAATCACACACACACAGACGCCCACAAGAGTGTTGCATGTGTCAGGATCATGAGGGAGGATGTGTCAAAATCATCAATTCGTCTGCGGGTGAGGCTAGCTAGTTAGCTTCGTGCTAACCGAATGACTGGCTTGAGCGAAACCAGACAAATGAAGACCTTAGTTAGATTTCTTTTTCACCCTGGCAACTCAACATGCATACTCACTCAGTTCGTACGACATAGTTGCTGTTGATCACTTGCTTTTCTTAATATCAATGAATTAGAGAAGCCAGCAGGCTGAGCACTCCCTGAACCCACAAACCAGGAAGCAGGTAGCGCCCTCACGTCGCTTGCCTTTGACCATATATGGTAAACTCACATACCACGCTGTCACTGTCATCCACTGAACACGCACTGTTCGTGAAATAATTTGTCCCCGAATTTGACTTCACAGGCTCTGGGATATGAGCCCCGCCCACATAAATAGAGAAATCAGAATCACCAATTATTTCGCCACCCAAATAAGATTTATTTTTTCAACCTGTTCAATAGAACTGTATTTTAGATTATAATTATATTGATATATTCAACTGGTGCCCTCATTGAGAAAGCGATCAGTGACGTCAATAAGAAGCTGGGAGTCCCCCAAACAGAAATCAGTGTTGCACAGTATCTTCACTTACATAGATGACCACATAATGACTGATTCAGTTTTACCCTTCCACATAGTGACTGTAGAATCATCATGTGTTCCAACAGTTAGTGTCACTGGACTGAAATAGGACTGGGAACCCCCTGACCTATTTAGGATGAGCCCATGTCTACTGATGACACTGCATGCATCTATAATATCAATAGAAAAAAAGTGCATCGAGACATTACTAAACAGGGAAATGTGAGATGTCCTAAGCAACTCTGACTGATGCATCTAGTCTCAAGATGCTTTATATACGTAGATTTCTCAAGCAGTGTTTTAAGTGTTGCAATGCTGTTTGTAAATGGGGCGTTTCCTGTCTCGCTCTGCACCTTTACCACTGGGTGGCGCTGTAAGGAGGGTTTTCTGTAATCTACGAAGAAGAGACTGTGACCATGGCGGCTGTCATGAGAAGCGGATTGGTAACATTGATCAAGGTGAGTCCAAAGATGTATATTAGCAGATTTATTTCATATCAGTACACCCGAAGTATAAGACATACTGTCGAAAGTGTATATTGTTTTATTAATGATCACCATAGTTTATTGCCGGTGTCCCATACGGGTTTGCGCTAACCTTTTTCCTGTTACTAGCAACACACCTGCTTTAGCAACTCTGTTGTGGCTTCCTTGCTCCTTAGCTGATTTATCGAATTTTGACAGTCCATCCACATCTCAACTGTATTTATAAAACAATTAAAATCAACCACCGCTGCACACAAAGTGCTGTACGGAAAGCAAAAATAACTCGTACAACAAACTGCTCGTCACATACAATGACACTAATAGGTCTATTGTCAGTTTTTTTCTAGGGTCTAACTATACTACCAAATGTGATTTATCCAAATGATTTAATTACAATAAAATAAATAAGCAATGAAAATTCCTCATTCACTTGTCATATTTAATATGCATGTATTTTTGATGCTCTCAGCTACATTCCTACTAACCTTGGTATTTATTATCATATCATCCAATCTTCACTGTGTCCTTTTTTTCTATCTTCAGGGTCTGAGCGGCCCTCAGTGGCCGCAGCTCGCCTGTCGACCCTTGAGCATATCTGCTAGCTTACGTTCCGAAGCGCCGCTGGCTCGTGCCGATGCAACCTTTAAGGTCACAATGGTTCCAGGAGATGGTGTTGGACCTGAGCTGATGTCTGCAGTCAAGGATGTGTTCAAAGTATTTTCCCCAATGACTCGAATCAGTTGATAAGAATTGTATCCTCTACCACGTGCTTTGCTAACACTTTTCTTCCATTTGCTCCACCACAGGCAGGAGATGTCCCTGTGGAATTTGAGGAGTTCCATTTGAGTGAAGTACAAAACATGGCTAGCGAGGAGAAACTGGACCAAGTGTTGACCTCTATGAAGAGCAACAGAGTAGCAATTAAAGGTATTACTCATTGATTAGTCTTAAGTGAGATTTGGTTATGAAGGAAGACAAAAGGATCTTGCATGTTTTTCAGGAAAGATCCACACACCCATGGAATTCAAAGGGGAGTTGGCCTCATATGAAATGAGACTGAGGTTAGACAATATTTTCTTGGTGTTATTATGATTCATTTTTTTGAATGGGGGAGAAAAAAAGCCACCGCCGTGTTCTTTCATCAGACGCAAACTGGACCTGTTTGCCAACGTGGTTCACGTGAATAGCTTGCCGGGCTACACCACGCGCCACAACAATTTGGACCTCGTGATCATCCGAGAACAGACAGAAGGAGAGTACAGCTCCTTGGAGCATGAGGTAAACATGAGTCAAATCACATATAATTTGTGAAACTTGTAATGTCAGATGTTGTGTATCGAAATGGTAGCCCCAAATCACTACCCAAGAAATACTTCTGTGGTAATAAAATGTTGATGAGCCCTGATGTAGTTGTTGATGAGAAATTTTCTTGCTTTGCAGAGTGTAACCGGTGTGATTGAATGTCTGAAAATCATCACCAGAGAGAAGTCGAGGCGCATCGCCAAGTTTGCTTTTGATTATGCCACCAAGAAGGGGCGAAACAAAGTTACGGCTGTTCACAAGGCCAATATCATGTGAGAAAATATCAAATATTGTTTCGACTCCTTACCCTTGCCCTAATTTCTGTGTCCAATTACAGGAAATTAGCTGATGGCCTTTTTCTGCAGAGCTGTGCCGAAGTGGCAGAGCTGTACCCCAAAATCAAATATGACACCATAATCATCGATAACTGCTGCATGCAGGTAATTATACATTTGATTTTTATTTTCAATTTAATAATGATTTGATTGTGTTTACACTGTTTAAATTCCTGAATGCTTGATATCTATGACATTCACACCAAGCAACTGTCTAACAATATAACATCTATCAAACTATGGTATTTGTCAATATGTATTTGACAACCTAGATTTATGTATATTTCATCTAAAAGTTTGAGTTTTTATTAACTTTAACCTTTTCTGTAGAAGTGTTATGTCTTACATTACATTTCTTAGCTAAGGATCATCAATTCAAAATTAAAGTCAGTTGAATCTTCATCAGCCACTAATGTTTTTGTTCTTTCACTTTGCTCACCTACTTTTTGTTGTTGCTTTGTTTCCCCTGCTGCAGCTGGTCCAGAACCCATACCAGTTTGATGTGCTGGTAATGCCCAATTTGTATGGAAACATAATTGATAACCTGGCAGCGGGACTGGTGGGAGGGGCGGGTGTCGTTCCGGGCGAAAGCTACAGTGCAGAATATGCAGTCTTTGAAACGGTAGGAATCTTTCCCTTTCTGATTTGCTTAACATTTTGTGGCTGGTTGATCCCTTGTCGTATGTATTGACAGTTTATCCCTGTGTGACAGACACCCTAAAGCCTTTTTTTTTTTTTTAATCATCATCCGTGTTCTCTTGTAGGGTGCGCGCCATCCCTTTGCACAAGCAGTAGGCAGGAACATCGCCAACCCCACAGCCATGCTGCTGAGTTCTGCCAACATGCTCCATCACCTCAAGTAAGTGAACTTCGACAATCATAAGTAACGTTTCCCACATCTCAATATAACACGTGTCATTGTTTCACAAAAATATTCAGTGCTGTAAAGAGATATTTTCCCCCTGTCTTGAATAAAGACTTTTGTCATTCTTGAATGCTTCATATGATCAAACCAGTTTTATTATCCTAAGACAATGTACTTTAAGTAAATGCAATATGCCAACTTGTCTGGCCCCACGTATGTGAGAAAGTAATCACCCCATGTACTTGTTGTGCCGCCATCCTTCACAGCAATAGCTGAAATCAAGGACTTGTGATAACTGCTGATGAATCTTTCGCATAACATTGAAGGAATTTTGGCTCACATTTTTGCAGAATTTTTGTTATAGTGGAGCATTTTCAAGCACAAATTTAACGTCATACCACAGCACCTCAATTGACTTTGACTCTCTGCCGCTCAAAAACCTGAATTTGTTTTTTTGAAGCCATTCAGAGTTGAGTCATAGCCCAATAGCACTTGAGAACACACAAACTGAGGGCAGCACAGCAAAGCAGCCAAAAACTCCTCAGAATATTCCTGCAAATATATATATTTTTTGATAGGTACTGTTTTTTGTTTTTGCGTAGCAATATTGTCATCTTGTCATTGTTACCACACGTTTGTGTTGCAGTCTGGATTATCATTCCCAAATGGTGTCAGATGCTGTCAAAAGGGTCATCAAACAGGGCAAGGTGAGTGTGCATGAGCTTATATCCTGTCTCTTGAAGTGCCCACCACTCCCCACATCCTCCGAATGTGGCAACACAATGCATGATCGCAACATAACACTAACATACACTGGTTGTGAAAATGTCAGTTCAGCCGACACCAATGCTTCTGGATGGCTATGTGGCCTTGTGTTCAACATTCTTACTGTGTGTCACCCACAACGTTCTGATAACTGGGAATATCTTGCATTTCTTTTGTTCAACCTTTTGGACTTGGTCTCTTTCTCTTCTTGAGATGGCTCATAAGTGGCCTGTGCCACAACATTTCTAACATTCACTAATGGCCCAGCTTTTGTTCGCCAGATGGCATCTTGGAAACATTCGGACTTTCAGATCTTGTCGCTTGTCTTAAGGAGTTGGCAGAAGGTGTGTGTGTTTGGCACGGAATGGCAATGAAAGCCTCACAGAGCTAATCAGAGCTACTAACTGCAGGAACCCAACGCAACAGCGTCACCTTCCCCTTGCCTTATACCCACACACTCCTTAAACCTCTCTGTATGTGTGTGTCTGCATGTCCCAGGTACGGACACGAGACCTCGGCGGTTACTGTACAACAGGCGACTTTGTGCGTGCTGTTGTGGAAAACCTGCGATACCGACCTATTTAGATGTGTTCTCCCATACACACACACGTCTTCATGATGATCTTTTCTATGGACACTCGGACATTGACATGTCATGAAATGGTTATTTAGTATTTGTCACCTTGACGAAATGGCACTTGGAAAGATTTTCTACCACTGGGTTTATCAATCCTGTTAATGGGTTACTACAACCCAACAATGGTCATGGGGCCGCTGCTCAACAAGGTATACACTAACCGTGTCATTTGCGAAGCTGTACCGGCACTCTCCACAAATGCCGTTTAATGCTTCGCCCCGAACCCAGAATATTCTAAATCAGTTTATACTCTTTATCTTTGGCTGCTCTTACTTGAAGCTTTTTTTTTTTTTTTTTTTGCCACAACACTGTCAGAGAATGTTCATGTTTATTTCTGCAATTTAGCTAAAAGTTTTTTACCTGTACAATTTGGTCAAACAAATAAAGACAACTAAAGACACACACTCTTTTAAGTTGTTCTGCTCTTATTTGTTTTCTAAGCATGTTAAGAGTTCAAATCACCAGTGGAGCAGAGCAGACCAGACCATCTCCACATATATTTGTAGAACTGTATTGTTTCTTTCTCTGCTGAAATTTGAATGATTTCCACTTTAAGGAGCAGTTTGTCAATGCCAATTTTAATGATTATAATGCTAGATTTTAATACATTTCTGAACAGTACATACACTCACAAGCCACATCACTCAGATTGCCACCATAGACTTGATCACAATAGTTGATGCTGTTGTACATAGACTTTCTATTGAGTGTATATTGCAAGCTCTATCTGCTGTGGTGTTGTTTTGAAATGCACTCAAGCATGCTGGCTTTAATACCGCTTGTAGACATGTGCTGCTGCAGCTGTGCATACATGAAGTAACACACTGTTCTTATGCTTGCAACAGGTGCGCACTGGAGACCTGGGTGGTTATGCCACGAGTGACGAGTTCACCCGAGCTGTCATCGCTAACCTGGCTGCCTAATCGCATAATCATTTGCAACTCTCAGCTGCAAAGGCAGACACGGGCATACTCCTTTGCTTCCTGCGGACCTAGTTTCTCCACTGGTCCTGCTCACACTTAAAACCATGATAAGACACCAAAACGCACAACTGTAATATCTAAAAAGTCTTGATTTTTATTTTGAGTATGATATATATTTAGGCTTTACTTGCAGTAATTCCTACTTGAATGTCCCAAGTGTGGACAGCAGTAAATGTCTTACGATTTCAGATTATTTATTACATCAACTAATGAAGGTATAGTGCCTCTATTTATAGTGAGATATGAATAATAAAATGGGTGCGACATGACAAATTGTCTCAAAATCCTTTTTTTATTAATTGTTAGAAGAAACACACCCCTTTACAGTAGCCGATTCCCAAAGCTTGCCCGTTTTAGCATCGTGGACGCAGAAGATCTCGTAGGAAGTTCTCGGCTCTCAATGCAGCAGATGTGCTGCAATGCCTCCAAGAGCCAGCGGATGTCGCTGTTGTTTACAGAGGAGCAAATGGAGAGTAGGACAGGGCCTGCTTTGGGAGAACGCCGCTCGCTTCCCATTCTTCCTCAAACAGACACACAACATGGCGGTCTAGAATGGTCGACCGACGCGCCCGTGCGGACCAACTGTGGGATTTAGCCCCGAATATGCCCGGAGGACACATCTTGAAGCGGCGATCCATGAGGGCGGATTGAGGAATTTAATCGGAATTGCGACACTTTTTCTTGGATTGACCACGTCAACTGACAGCGGAGTGTTGGCGGCGTATCCCAGATCTCGTTCGCCTCCCTCTTCTGATATCGCCAGGTCCCCCACCCCGCTCTCCCTCTAGGCTCCAGGGGTGTGGAGACAGGGGCCGGGGCCGATAGCGTGGACAAGCAATCGGGCCCACATTCCGACTTTCTTTGGCCTTTCCTCCCTCCTTCAGAGCTTCCTTTGGGCGTTACTGGAGTCTTGGTGAGTTTTGTTGTTTGGGTTGTTGCAAGCCTGATTTACACATGTTCCGATGTCGGCTATCATCATGTTTCCTTTTGCTTTTTGTCAACCTTAGCCATTACTTTTTTCCACAGGTACCCTACTTATTAACTAACATTGAGGAGACTTCCCATGTTTATGTTTGGAAAAATCCAGAGACCTCAAGTTGTACGACCTCTTTGTTACTACTCGACGTGTAGCTCGGAGGCAGGGAGGGAAATATTAGTGAAAGGGGGGGGGGGGCTGTGAGGAAAGAACGATCCACAGATGATTTTCGAACCAGAAGTGATTTGCCGTGCTGCAATCACAAAAGCCAGTTTAGAGAGATCGAGTTCTGTCCCGCTGAGAAGTCCACTGTATCGATCACCACTGTGTTTATCTGCATGTTTGGAGAGGGTGCGAGTGGAGATAGTTGAGTGGGTGGGGGGGCCTTTACACAGGGGCCACAAAAGGAATAAGGTCACCCCAACATTAGTATACTAGCACTGTCAAATCACAGCGTCCACGAGGGAAACTGAATTCCCCTTCAGATCCTCTTCCGAAGTTTCCCCCCTTCCCTGTCTTGGCTTGTCGTTTAACAGCCCCTGGAACAGAGCACACTATTTTAAATAGTTGCTCGCACTTAGTGAAAATGTAAGGTACAGGGTCTTCTTTTGAGTGTTCACAAGTCTTGTCAAAAGTGATGCATGATCAGGAAGAATGCACTCGGAAGAACCTGGAATGCAACCACTGAAAAAACGCAGTTTGCTGTGTCGACAGAGCTTGACTCATCACATCTGGGTATATTCTCTGAGAAGCATAATGTACCTCTCTATCATTTCCACTAGATCCCGTCATTTTGACACTGTCCAACAATCTTAACTTGGGAGTGTAGGAGTCTATCTTTACTCAAATGCACTATGAAGTTATTCAGCCTGACACCAACGATTTGCATTTGTTTGCATCCCCCTCCGTCACAATGGCGTATGTAGAACCATCTGTGTGCACATTATAGCGCTTCATTGTATCAACGGACGAGTGTGCCAGCATCATCTCCCTTCTGCTGTCCATACGGTTTTCAAGCTATTTATAGACAATGTGTTATTTCTGTCTTTTGCATCTCCAGTGACCCTCCCTCACATCATACTTTTCAGAATTGGCCTCGTTTGGGGATAAACGTCAGTATCAAATGGACAGCTAGAGTATACCTTGGCACAGTGACAGGAATTGACTTTTTGGGAGGGACGTGAACTGTATTTTTGTTTCCACCTGTAGGCGTACAGATTTTTCCATGGAGGGGCACTGTGCTTCTGCCCCAGAGGAGACAAATACAGCTCCATCCAGATCATTCTGAACACAAACGACTCATAAATATCGGAAGAAGAAACGAGTCCTTTTATTGTGCATAAATTACGAGTATTTATTTCCCAGTTCAAAATTTGAAAGGAAAATGAAGTACAGCATACAGGCCTTGAAATCACCGTTTTTGTTCTAAATATGTAAATAGGTCATTTGTGGAGTGCTTTTATGAAATATGCTGCTGTCAAAACATTTTTATTGCTTCAGGAAAAAGGCGAATACTAACGCAGTCTACGCTTAGTAGCGAGTTGAATTTTGGAGTGATGAGGAAAAAAAAGTGACACCCAAAGTCGGTCAACTCACTAAACCAAGTCGAAAGAAGTCTGAAACGCGTGCCAGTAAAGAGGCTTTCTGTGTACCAGCCCACAAAGTGAAAGGATATTAAGTGGATTTGGGGAATGTACTGTCATCACACTGCCATGTTGTCATGTCCGTGATGTCTGTTCGTCTTGCACAGGCCTCTTATCTTTTCAGAGGAAAAGGAGGAGACAAGTGTGGTGGGATAGTCTGATATGTGAATTTGCGGTTTGGTTCCCCATTGTTAAAGACTGTGCTCATTGGTGGTCTTTTTTTTTTTTCTTTTTATAGAAATAGGAAGCAGAAGTCAAACTGGTACTTGCAACACCATCTTAAATGCTATTCATAGCTTTCACATGATTTTTTTTTTTGCCTGGGTAGGAAGTCAAAAACTTACATGAGAAGATATGATGTCTTAGTTAAATTCAAATTGGAGTGAGACAAACCGACCGGGCCTGTCTTTGGCCTTCATCTCGTCATTTGGCCCCACATAACGCTTAAGGGTCACTGTGGCTTCTGTGGGGAGCCTTTGCTTTGCACCTCCACATCCTTTCTGTGTTCCGTGTGGTGATGTATGAGAGGCTTCCCACATGTTCCCTAAGAAATCCGCAATGAAGAAGACGTAGAGCAAAGCCACTCACTCACTCACTCATTACTTTAACTTACTCCAGTGATTTTTATGACCCCCCGGAGCCCGATGCCAGCCAATCACCAATTTAAGCTTCATAAGTTAGAAAAAAGGCCACCCATGGTGAAATTAGCCCAAATAGCAGCTCTGTGTTTATCCTACAAGCCACCGACTGATGAATGAAGCCAGCAAGAGCCCAAACCACACCAGCACCGAGTCGCATCCTTCAGCCAGGGAAGTCCAGACGATTGCGGCTGTTGTATGCGGCACCGGGGACATATAATCTGTGGTCTGTTTCAAAGAAAGCGTCCGAGCTGCCCCGAGTTAGGCTCACGTCTGCCTCCTGTGAAGAGAGCCATTCACAGTATCCCTTGCTGGCCCAGACACCCCTCCCTTCTACTCTCAAGACATAGAAAGTGTATTAATATGCAGTGAATGGACAGAGACAGACCACCATTTTCTTATTCTGAACCCTCTAGTTGAGCAGAATGCCTTGCAAAAAAAAGCCAGAGGAAAAGATTTTGCCGAATGGAGCCTTAACGTACATTTGACCTTTGGAAGTATTGCCTGCGCCAGGCCCTCCAGCAATTATAATTGACCTTTGCTGATTTTGCTACATCAATATTGATAGCGTTCAAGTTATTCCCGTCAACGCAGTACAGTTCGATGTCCCGAACCGCCCGTCTGCTGCCCAGTACCGTGTGAAATAGGAAATGGTGCATCTTTTGTTTTGTAACAATACGAGTTCTTTTGACTCGGTGAATGAAATGGCATGTGAACAGTCCGAACCTTTCACTGCTGGGTGATTTCACTCCTATGAGGTCTACACTTGGCCACAGGCAGCGAAGCAGCTGTCTTCATTAGTTGTTTGTGGGCGGACTGGCCTCACTTGGCGTTTAGGTATCAGGTTCGTTGCACAGGAAACTCATTTCAAGTTTCATGTTAAAATGTCTACTGTGATCAAATGAAGGTCATTGTTGTCAAGAATAGCTTCTGCGTTCTTCTTGGATCGTCCTAAATAAGCAGTATTTTCTCAGTGTATGCCTTTTACTGGGAGCAAAACCGAAAGGTTTTAGATAAAAGACTAACACTCAGGTGAAGACTTTGCAAGACTTGTAAATTTGCAACATGGCACTCTTGCCATTAAAATTTTCACAGTGCAAATGAGGATGGTTATTTGCACTCAATATTAGTAATAAGGTCGTAGGCAATTGATACGTTGCTAAACCGGCTCATTGATGCCAGCGTTAAACCAGCTTCATTTATGTTTTCATCACCCAATTTGTTCTCTACCCACTTAGGCAATAATATTCCGTTTAAAGCATCAGATTTGCACGGGATGTTGTGCAGCTCACCCGGTCCTAGCCCATCTGTAAACAAGCAGATGGACCGGCTTATTCCAGGGTCAAAATCATGAGATTAAAACCACAGATTATCACAGTTTTGTTTGGGAGACCACCGTCTCGGTCAGGATCCAGGATTACAGTTTGTATGCCCTTCTTTTCACTCAACGACAGTCGTGCTTTCTCCCAATCCTCGTGGACGTCATCCAAATTTGAATGTGCCAACACTGCTATTTTCCTTGTTCTGGTGGGTAAATGACCAATATTTGTTTGTCGGGTTTAATACAAATACTCACAGGGAAGTCAGGCAAGCCACAACATGCCGAAGAGGGGAGCAGCAGCATGTCGGCCTCTGCTGACAATGATTTTGTAATTTCTTCAGAAAAGGGAGGGTGAAATAAAGCCGAGGGTTAAGTCTCACGTGTCAGTCGTCACATTTTTAATTGATGCCTGACAAGACTCGTTGCATGTAACTTACTCTTTTCTTCATGGTGAAGATGGTGATTCTCTGCGTAACACTTTGTCCTCCCTTGTGTTCTAGAAAACTGCTGTGCGAATGAGTGACTGAGCTCAACTCCGCTTTTTCAGGTAAGCACGGGCAAATCTTGGACTTGGGTTTAGCTTTAACAAGATAAACCTGACAAAGCAGAACAATGATTGGGCATAGGGAAGCAATAAATCAAATATGTGCAGTGAATCACAACAAAATGCAGAATGCATGAGTGGAATAGCTACTAATTCAAGTGATGCTACTTTTAAAAAATGTGCTTTCCCACAACTAGAAGTTATACATGATCAAAATGATTCATGTCCTTCTTCTATGTCCTTGATATAGGGCAGAATGGGTGTGTGTCCCTTGCTCCTGTTGCTAGGTCTCGCCCTCGGGGTCTCAACCCAAGATCATGTCCTGGTCACAAGTAAGATGCAAACACAACATTAACAATAAGTGCCAATTGTCTTCCACTGGACCATTGCAGCACAATTGACTGTTTAAAAAAAAAAAAAAAGAACTTAAAAATCTGTAAGGATGCCAGCGATTAACCATGCTTTAGCGGCAGAACACTGTAATCCTCCAGTCAGGAAAGGATCATGACTAGACTTTGTCGAGTGGGTTTTAATTCAGCTGGGCAGACATCTTAAGTGGATCGAATGTCTCTGAAACTTCTTAGAAAGAATTTAGAGAAAGCCACTTTATCGTGCTTGACTTAATATCCCATTACTCTCCAGGTACTCCAAATATTTCTACAAACTCAACACAGCCTCCCACGGCACGTGTCATCAACATCACCACCGCACCCACACTATCCCCCACTGTGCCACCGGCAACAGCGCCCCTGGGAGCCGCCCCGACGACGACAGCAATAGTAAAAGCGGCCGTTGGCGAGGATGTCCAAGCGGAAGGTCCCAACGCCACCATCATTTTGGCAACAATTCCTCCACCCCCACCTCAAGCGCCGACTGGTGGCCCTCTGCCAACGCACAACCCAGTGACTCCATCTCCTACCACTTTAGTGGACAGTGAGAATGGGACCACACCATCCATTCTAGACACCCCTACACCTGACCTATATGATGACATGACCATGGAGACGGAGACCACCGCAGAAACTGACAGGGATTACACCTCAGATGGTAGCCCGCATGGTGAGTACCAGTGCCTTACTCATTTCTTAATTTACATCACCCGAGGAAATATCTTGAAAAATTATAACCGATCGACCCTCAAGGATCCTGGGTCCCTTTAAATCCACTTCTTCCAATGTACCCATTTTGATCTTTGACCTCGGCTCCACTGCTATCGGACATCGTTCCAAAAATCAATCAGGTCTTTGACAGCATGATGAAGCACAGCGGACCTCCGCATAGTATTTGCCATTGAGTTGAAAAGTCACACAGGAACGCGTGCATCAACAGATTCCATGTCCTCCGCGAGAGTATCCCTCAATAGATCTTAGTTCCTTGAAGAAGCAAGATAACACGGTCGTCTGCCTTCTCATGTGACCTAAGAGGAAGTGACTCATTTTTCTCCAGTGGAAAAGCACTTTACCGTGCTGTGGGCTTTGGTCTCATAACGTGGATGAATAGAACATGTAGCCAGACTTATACTCACTGTCATTGTTCCTCCGAGTGATTCAGACATCATGTGTGTCAGCACGTGCATAGCTATCAAATCATTCCTCTACTCTTTTCCAGTGCTGTCTGGCTACTATTTTATTTTATCTTCAGACACATTTGTCAAATGTTTCTCACCTATTGCCCAGAATAATAGATGTTGTTACTCAGATAAAAATAAAATCACATCTGAGTCCTCTCTAAATATGATTCCTGGGGCATATAAGTACGACATGATTTTCCACGTGTCTTTGCGGAGGCTGTCAAAGAAGCAGCAAGAGAAAAGCCAAGAAGCTTTCTGGTCAAGAGTCTAACTTTAATATTTTAGATCTTCCGCTTTTAGACATTGTAGCAGTTCTGGAAATATCCTGCCGTGACGGGGTTCCATTTAAGCGATCATCCATAAGAAGCTGAACACCATCCATCTGGACTAGCAAGCTGTTGTTGAAAAGATGGTTCTTTCCCCTCGCAGGAATTGCCAAAATTTAAGTTTGCGTGCTGACTCTCAATCACTCCCAATCACTTTGGGTTCCGAGGTGTTTCGTAACTTCTCCATTGTCACCCTCTGGCTGTCTGAGAGCCTTTTGTGGAATAGTCGCCGAGCCTATTAAATGCCTGACGGCTGTGTCAGGTCCGCATGATGCTCGCAGCCTGCTGCGCTCTTCTTTTCCTCAGTGTGCACATTGTCACAGGGTGAACACTGAAAAGAACTGGGAATTGTGCGTGAAAATGTTACATCGCGGGGTCAAGCGGTCCATTCTCTGACCCGCATGGAATCCGAAGAGCTTTCTTGAATATCCAGTTGACAATTTTGTCTGTGCATTGTCAGCACTAGCATACATTTGTCTGGAATATTCTCTTCTTTTGTTGTGTCTTACAGAGCGGCCGCTAAACAAACAACAGCCAGTGTTTTCTTTGATATAATCTACTGTTGTTGGTCAGGCAAAACGCATGTCCTTTGTAATAACTATTGCAGTGGAAAAAAAAAAAAAAAAAAGTCAGAACTTTTGCGTGGAATAGAAATGTATACATAGCGGTAAAATGTAACTTGTCCTACAAAATAATGCTGACTGTACGCCACCGTAATTATCGATGGCCCTTCACTAGACACTTCTGTATGAAGGAAAATGAATCTCATACTGCCTCTGACATGCAGAGATCATTTACCATTCATGCTGTGAATAATTCATGCGGAATTCACAGTAAACATCCTTAATGTTTCATTACTTTCGACAGTCATCCTCTGTCTGCCGTCACTTTGCTTGTGACTCGTCACAAAAACATGCTCTAAAAAACACCATCTTGCACTTTTTTTTCTTTTTTTTTTTTTTACTCTTGAGAATGCTAATTAAATATTAACACACGTAGCCTTTACCGAAAGAAGCAATCTTGAAATCATTGTTTGCCTCTTGTTTCTTTTATATGCGGTCTCATAGAATAATTTAGAGGAGAATTTAATTAAAGAAAAAGTAAGTCAAAGCTCAAGTTATGAATTGAAAGCACACGGTACATTTTTAAATGAGACGCTGTAAGGTTCTACTTATGTATATTTATTTCAAAGCCAGCTAGCAGCTGGTTATCTTGAAGCTATCCAGTGTTTGTAAACTTTTTATTTTACTTTTTGGGTTTGTCACATAATGGTTGCCCTTGAAGGGCCAGATGTAATATTTTCACAATTTCTGAGATGTTTAATTTAGATAAATTATTTAGTCATTAAATATTTATTTTTTTACCCCACCAATACAATACGGTGCAGATTGGAATTCAATGAAATCTAGTTTTGCTTTAATTTAACATTTATCGCTAAGGTAATATTTTACAACTAACATTATATTACCATACAGAGTATCCTAAACCTTTTCCTCCTTTTGTCCCTCACCAAGGCGAAACCACTCCTGATGAAATGCCAATCATAGCGGTGATGGTGGCCCTGTCTTCCTTGTTGGTCATTATATTCATCATCATCATCCTCTACATGCTCAGGTAAGCGAAACGCATAACGATTCTCCAGTCAGAAACTTCTGGCGATCGTCAAAGAAATGCTGCTGTCACCATTGCAATCAATCAACAATCTATTACTGTGCAACCAAATTTGATGATGTCACCAAGTGCGTCTCCATTATGTTTTTGCTGGCTGGCAGGTTTAAAAAATACAAGCAGGCAGGAAGCCACTCCAATTCCTTCAGATTGACCAATGGAAGATCAGATGATACAGGTACATGTCCCCAGATATAAGTACTCGCTTGCCAAGTATTGTCGTGTTTTAGTGCAATATCAGCTATTTTGTGCGCTGGCTTGCTCCAGCTTGTTAGCCTGGATCGCTTATGGTAACATTCGATTGCTCTTGCTCCCTGATCTGATAACATTTCATTGACTGCTGGCAGAATCCTATTGTTGTCTGCCAACACTTAATCAGTGTTCTCACAGCGCCCTCTGGTGGTGTTAAAGTAGTACAAACTAAACAAAGTTTATTTACCTCAAGTTACCTGAGGACAACTCTGTTGTCTCTCTCCAACCTTTCTCTGCTCCTCTCCTGACTTCTGTCTTCTTTGCTTCCTACCCGCCGGTGCAGAACTCCAGAGTGTTCCGCTATTGGCCCGTTCTCCCAGCACAAACAGGAAGTACCCACCCCTTCCTGTCGACAAGCTCGAGGAAGAAATGAATCGTCGCATGGCTGATGACAACAAGCTGTTCAGGGAGGAGTTTAACGTACGATAAATATACACCCTCACCCAACTTAACACCTGTAATGTATATTCGGCCCAAAAGTATATGTATATGCTGTAAGGTCTCAAAATGAATCAAAGACAAAAACAAACAAATATTAATCTTGCTGGTCTTCTGCTATATTACATGCATGATTTTTTTTTTTTTTGCCCAGGCTCTGCCAGTCTGCCCCATTCAGGCGACGTGTGATGCCGCATCCAAGGAAGAGAATAAAGAAAAGAACAGATATGTCAACATCCTGCCCTGTAAGCAAACCACTAAATTCGGCGACACTTGTCCCTTTGACAAAACTGGGAAGTGTTGTAATGAGTGTTTCAAAATAAATATTTTCTCTTTTCTTTAGATGATCACTCCAGGGTACATCTGTCATCACTGGAAGGAGTGCCAGACTCTGACTTCATCAATGCCTCCTTTATAAATGTTTGTACAATAGGAGTCATTTCATTGACTAAATAGTGTTTCTTGTGCTCTCACTTTAAACTAATTTTGCTCTTTTGTTGTCTGCTTCGTTTCTGTATCCTTTTGTGCAGGGTTACCAAGAGAAGAATAAGTTTATTGCAGCTCAAGGTAACATATCACTGCAACCAGGTTTACAGTGGCTCTTGTGGTGATCAAACTCATTGGTAATCTCTGCGTTAATCTCAGGACCCAAGGAGGAAACAGTAAATGACTATTGGCGGATGATCTGGGAGCAGAACACAGCCACCATTGTGATGGTGACCAATCTGAAGGAGAGGAAAGAGGTATAACGCAGTAGTTCAAGTTCCCATCGTAATAGTTTTCAGGTGTCTTCCAATTTTTATTTGTCTGTGTTTCAGTGTAAGTGTGCCCAGTACTGGCCGGACCAGGGCTGTTGGACGTATGGGAACATCCGTGTTTCTGTGGAAGACACAATGGTTCTCGTAGATTACACCATCCGCAAGTTTTGTATCCAACAGGTGAGAGCGAGGGTGGATGGATGTCTGTTTTTGAATATGTTTTATGAATCTGGATATGCTTTGATTGTGTTTCAGGTTGGGGATGTATCTGGAAAAAAGCCTCAAAGGCTCGTCACTCAGTTCCACTTCACCAGCTGGCCGGATTTCGGCGTTCCTTTTACGCCCATTGGTATGCTGAAGTTTCTCAAGAAAGTCAAAACGTACAACCCTCAATATGCTGGTCCCATTGTGGTCCATTGCAGGTAAGTATCCGGCCAGTCGATGTGTCTTTGTTTGTCGCCATGCTGTACAACTCACAAGAGGTTGTTCTCACTTCCACGGTAGTGCGGGAGTGGGAAGAACGGGTACGTTCATGGTGATAGATGCCATGTTGGATATGATGAACACCGAGAGAAAGGTGGACGTGTTTGGATTTGTCACCAGGATTCGAGCCCAGAGATGTCAGATGGTCCAGACTGATGTAAGTCTCACTCGGGACTAAATGAATTGAACCAATCAATCCAAATGCCTCCTTTGGTTTTTCAACTCTGACAGATGCAGTACGTGTTCATCTTCCAAGCGTTGTTAGAGCACTATTTGTACGGAGACACTGAGCTGGAGGTGACTTCTCTGGAGTCCCACCTGGCTAAATTGTACGCCCCTTCGCCAGGAGCCGGCTGCAGTGGTTTGGAGGCTGAATTCAAGGTTGGTCCATGCATTTATTTGCATCCAAAGAGCATCGCTTTTAACCTTAATACTAATCAAATATGTCTTTTCTAGAAACTGACATCCATCAAAATCCAGAATGACAAGATGAGAACAGGCAATCTGCCTGCCAACATGAAGAAGAACCGAGTACTACAGATCATTCCATGTGAGTGAAGCTGTCATGGCTGTTTTGCAGAATGTTTCATGCCTTCTTATTGGTCTGATGAACACTTAACACAAAATCGCGTCTTCCTCGTTTTCATAGACGAGTTCAACAGAGTGATCATTCCGGTCAA
The DNA here is from genome assembly GCF_024217435.2 of Syngnathus scovelli. Lineage (NCBI taxonomy): Eukaryota > Metazoa > Chordata > Actinopteri > Syngnathiformes > Syngnathidae > Syngnathus > Syngnathus scovelli. The sequence goes on along the minus strand of NC_090857.1, from coordinate 6,253,278 downwards.
ACGAGGGGAGGAGAACACCGACTATGTCAACGCATCTTTCATTGACGTGAGTGCAAAAGCAGCTTCGTTACGTTTTTTTTTTCCTACTTCCATTAAACTCCTCTCTCCATCACTTACAGGGCTACCGTCAGAAAGACTCGTACATGGCAAGCCAAGGCCCCCTGCAGCACACTATCGAGGACTTCTGGAGGATGATCTGGGAATGGAGAAGCTGCTCAATAGTCATGCTCACTGAGCTGGAGGAGAGAGGGCAGGTATGTGGAGCATTCAGGATTTCTGGTGTACCCATCACAAGATGATTTTGATTTTGCTCTTGTAGGAAAAGTGTGCTCAGTATTGGCCCAGTGATGGCGTGGTGGTCTACGGTGACATCTCCATTGAACTTAAAAGGGAGGAAGAAAGTGAGAGCTACACAGTGCGGGACCTCCTGGTTACCAACAACAGGGTAAATAAATATTAACTAACAGATGTTCCCCTCAATTACTGGTGTAGATAGAGGGCAAAAAAAAAAAAATCTTCATCATATTGTTCACATTTTGACTTCATGGTACCAAGTAGACACCTAACAATTGATCAACAGTGCCTTATTGCAAGGCTTAAAAAACAGGATGTTCTCAGAGGGAAGTGGCATGGCCACTGATCAAGTTATGCAAAAAAGACCAAACAGTTGCTCACGTGCATTCAAAACTGCATTCATTTTGGGTTAAGCCTGAAATGTCACCCGCAAGATAAATATCTCGAGGTTTTTGTCAGTGATTTAGCAACCGGGGCAGCATCTATCATACCAATAATCTTACCTACTGCAAATCTCATCTTTTCTTCACTTTACGTCTTTCCAGGAGAACAAAGCTCGAGCAGTGCGTCTGTTTCATTTCCATGGCTGGCCAGAAGTGGGCATCCCCACTGACGGTAAAGGCATGATCAATATAATTGCTGCAGTGCAGAAACAGCAGCAGCAGTCCGGCAACCATCCGATCACAGTACACTGCAGGTAAGAAGCACACAAAAAAAAAAGCCAGATCATTCACACTCACTCTTAATCTCTATCCCGCTATCTATATTGATTTAAAATGTCTGTCTTCCTTTTCCCCTTGTGTGTGCAGTGCCGGTGCGGGTAGGACAGGGACATTCTGTGCATTGAGTACAGTTCTGGAGAGGGTGAAGGCAGAAGGCATTTTGGATGTTTTCCAAACAGTCAAGAGTCTCAGATTGCAAAGACCCCACATGGTGCAGACACTGGTGAGCAAGATTTATATTGCAGACAAAAATTCTCATCATTCCAAAGCAATAAAAATCCGTTTGCTGCCACCTTGTGGCATCTTGGGGTCAAGAAACTATGGTGATGTGTTGAGTTTAGACAAAAGTAGAGCTTTTCTGCCACTATGAGGCACTAATTGGCAACTATGAACCTTTTTAGGGGAGGTGTCGATTACTGATTGATGATATTTAATTGATTACTGATGTAGAAGATGAACAGTAATGGAGTTACTGGTTTTGTTTAAATGTGATACTGATGTGATGTTTTTCACTCTATTTTCCAGGAGCAGTACGAATTTTGCTACAAAGTTGTCCAGGAGTATATTGATGCCTTTTCTGACTATGCCAATTTCAAATAGAGACCCGCCACGGATGGTTGGATGGATGTCTACATATCATACTAACACCACGTGCATGCACCAGAACACACACGAACATGAGCGTGCAGAAAGCTGCATACTTCCAGCTGCAAAATTGTTTTCCTTGTCAAAGTGACACATCACATTACGGTTCTGTGGATGGGACAAACTGGCTGCAGAAAAAGGGAACCGAGTTTTCAGTCTGGATGGGAGGGCAGTGCAGAAAGGAGATGCCTTTTTGAGTATTTTGTAACATTGCTCTTGTTAATACAGCCCATGATTTTACTTACATAGACATATTTACTGTGTTGCATCGTTTAACTTTTATTTTCCGACACAGTTTTGAGTTTGGCTGCATTTTTGGGTGGCACCTGTAAATTTTAATGCTATATATATATTATAAAATTCTATATGAATACAAAACTAATGCTTTGGAGGTTTATGTAAAATATTGCTTTTTTTTTTAACTCGCTAAGGACTGAAAACATCTGAAGCGCCATGCTGTAGTAACGTACAGTGACAAAGGCGTAAGATGAACTTGAGATTTTGGCAGATCAATTCATTCTCACGGAATTAGTCGTTATTGTTATTAGTATTTTCACACCACTTTGCAATTCAAATGTACCAAACGCACATTGACAGCAGCCTGGTGCAGTTTTCGGAGGACGTTTTTGTTTGCATTTAAAATGCATGCTGGTGGAGAGGTCACAGTGGCTTCTAATGTATGACCAGATAGCCAAAGGTTATCTGTAACTTGGTTCTACAGCGAAGGAGGCGCTTGGAAAAATAATTATAGCGGATCTTTGTCGGACTGGACAACAGCAGTTTAAATATTATGCTTTTGTTTTTTTTCTGCCCAATATACGGGCAAATGTAATCAAACATAACACTTGAGTCATTCAGTCCGACTTAAGCATAGTCCTCCGCAGAGTATAAATTTATTAATTAGGAACATTTTTGGAAGAACCCTGACCTCAACACATTGAGAGAATAAATAGATCGGCCTCAAAGTCTTTCCAGGAGAGTGTAAACTGTTTTCGCCTGTAAAAGGGAGCCCAAATCCATAGAGTATTTACTTCCATTTTCTTTTCTGTATGATCAGCTATCCCAATACTTTTATCCATATATGTCAGGTAAAAACAGCACATGCACACAGCAGTATTTCCTCAAAAGTTGTGTTGAGCCTTTCTTGTATCACTCAGACATCGCAACGCTGTTTTGTCGCTTTTTAAAAGAATGTCCATTCATTCCCACCATGATGTTGAAGAATGCCACTTTTTATTCGAATGCTGTTTTCTAACAGGAGTAGGTATTTCCTTCTTTTTTTTTTCCCACACTGTGTGCCATGCTGTGTTACTCATTTCATTTTTTTCTCCAAATTGCTGTTCTCTGTGAAACACTCACACTTGAACTACCAGTACCATTACAAATGAGGGTTATCCCCTTTTGATGATTGTAATGAAATAATGAATGATGTCAATTAAGATGGGGGGGGGGGGTTAAGTCAACCATGATCTTTGCTGGAGCAAACCCAGGAAATGAAGATCATCCTCACACACTGGAAAACAATAAAAAGAGAGCAAGACAGATATCCACAGTTTGGAACAGCAATTTCCATATTACAATTTATTCAATTTTCACCGAGCAATTGGGTAGAGAACCTCCTCAGAGGTTATGACGCTTTTGAATTGCTTTAATGATAACCCATCTAAAACAGATTCACACTTGAACACAATTTGCCTCTAATGTGACAACTTGTTTGCAGTGTACCAAATCATTACAAGTACATGCAGCGTTTTTCGTGGTGTGTCGGGAGCAGTTGTAGATGACTCATGCACTATGTGCACCAGAAAGAAAGATTGAAATTAAAGACCCATATCATGATTAAAATTGTGGAAATTTGTCAAAGCCTTCTATTCATCCTCTGTAGGGATTTAAAGTAGCAAATGTTTGACTAGCCACTAAAATTAATGTTTGTGCATTGTGAAATTAACCCCACCCCCCACATTTCATTCCTCCGTTTGACTCGTAAAGTCACCAGTCCAAGAATCGGACGAGTATCAGCTTGATTTATGCTAAATTGTCACGCTCACTGTGTTTGAATCATGAGACACTTTGCCAACATGACACTGTGCCAACTCATGTAAACCACAATTTTGCTTAAAAAGTGCCTCGTATTAAAAAAACAAAACAATTACTTTGTGGTGGGACCTTATATGGTTTCTTTTCTATTAATATAAGCAAAATGTGCAGAATGTTTTGCGAAACATGGAACCAAAACAAAATCAGTCATCTTTTCATTCTTGCTCTATCCATTTCCATAGAAATGAAAAATATCCCTTGGTTGTGAGAAGCCAACTTTTTGAGGCCGGAATGTACTTGCCATATGTCGGGAAATGACCCAACATTGGCAAAAGGTGTAATTCATCTGCCCCATGCAGGTGGCTAGAACAACACCAAGGGAAACCGTTTCATGGTTGCAAAGACTAACGACTTTACTCTTCTCTCCACCTAAATGTCGTCTTTATGTCTCCACTCGTTCGTCCCTTTTCCTCGCTGACGTTTACCTTGGACCATCATCTTCCTGTTGGTCCAGGTTGAATGATTTTCCCTACTTTGTACATAATGTAAGGTTATTTATGATTCATTCCTGTCTGCTGCCTTCTTATTTTATTTCCTTTCCACCCCCACGCCCTTCCCCTGCTTTTTTTTGGAGAAAAAAAAAGCTGTATATTGAATTGTAACGGGACCATTTTGAAATGTATTGGCTGTTTTGTTTGCATTTTTTAACTGGTATAATTGTCTTAAGATAATCCAACTTTTTATTTGCCTATGTTGGTTTCTAGTGTTTTGTTATTCAACATTTGAATATATGTGTATATAATTATATATGATAAAATTATATATAATTATATAATGCCAGATGGCCTTTTTAAGCAAGATACTGTTCAAAACTAATAAAGTGCTTGAGATTTTTCTTCTCAGTTCATATCTATGATGCTTATTTGAATTCAAGATAGCTTCCTGATGGAATTTCAATTATTAATAGACAATAACTTTTATGATAAACGTTCTGTGAGAATGTACATTGCAAAGCTGTTGCTTTGAGCTAAAAGCAATGACTTGAATGTGATATACAGTTACTCTCATCAGATAAAAACAGAAGTTAAAATCATTCCATCTAAACTAGAGTATGACCACTGGCGGAGCTAGCGGATTGGGGGGGGGGGACTTGTGGGGCCACTGGCACCGCTTGAAATAGGCTTGGACCCCCCCCCCCCCCTCCCAACCAGATTCCAGGCCAGATAATCCCTGCCCTAACCCCCATCCCGAGGAAAAAAAAAAACTAGTTCAGCCCGTACCTATGACTGTGACACCTGACACCGTTTACAAATTTGTACAGGAAAAATAATTGAAAAGGGAAATTGTCTGTGACCTGGCTAGGAGTCTGCCATGTTTGTTCCTCTGCAATCAGCCTTCCTATGTTGATCTGGCTTAAGTTAGGTTCAAGGATGAGTCATCAAGGTCTGCTCCAAAAAATAAAGAATTGATGATGAATATGCACAAAAATCATTTAGAAAATGAATGCTGACATATGTGGGTGGAATGTTTCAAATATAGCCAGGAAAAAAAGGCCATTCCAAATATTTAAGGATTTAAGGAGGAGCTCTACTCAAAGTGTCTTAAAAGACCTAATGTTTAAATAAATTGTTTTGTTTTTTCTCCTCGTAGAATATAGGAGTGAGTCATGCGTACACATGTTGGCTCCGTGGGTGTCACTGTTGTTTGCAGATGATAATTGGAATGAGCCAGGTCCTTTTCCCCCAGAGATGTTAATTTCTCCACATGGTAGGGGAAGGAGCAACGGGGTCAATAAGGCGGGACCAACAGAGAACACTAATGGAGAAGCAAGGATGTGGTGGGGGGGGGGGGCAGTTGAATATAGGCTACATATATTGCACTTGAAAAGCATCTGTTCAGTAAAGCTCCGTGAAATTACTGACCAAAAATCTGTGTCTGACACTTCTGGAGGTACGTACCATCAAACAAGATCAAGTCAGAGTCAAGACTGTAAGACTTACAAGGTAAGGTTTATATTTTTAAAATATTTTATACATTTTATTGTGAGAATTTAAACATAGCATCATTGTCCATGTCTTTTTCAAATGTTTTGGGGGAAAAAAAATGTAAAGAGTTGAGCTGACGTGACTTGTATCCATCTTTGCTTTTAGGTCATAATTATGAGTGTATCTCGCCTGGCTTTACTTCTTGGACTGCTTCTATGTATTGAAGTTCAGCTGTCCAATGCCCAGCACTGGTCTCATGGTTGGTATCCTGGAGGCAAGAGGGACCTGGACTCCTTTGGCACATCAGAGGTCAGTCGCAGTATTAATGTGTATACCCACTTTAAGTTTGGGTGTGTGTTTGATTGATTTATTCTATCATCTCATTCTCAGATTTCGGAGGAGATCAAATTATGTGAGGGAGGGGAATGCAGTTACTTGAGAACACAACGGGGGAGTATTCTCAAGGCCGTCCTTGTAAGTGGAAAGTGCCATTTCCCTGGATTACATGCATAAAATTTAATTTTAAAAATGGAAAATAAATCAGGGTGTCAATGCTTTTAATTATAGTGTGCTGTAATTAACTTACCGAATGGCTCTCTTTACAGTTGGATATCTTAACCAGAGAGCTCCAGAAGAGAAAGTAACAGGCCTGTCTCTCCTTATTCATTTTGATTTCATTTATGTGAGCTGTTGACTTAAACAGAAAGATTTGTGGCATTCAGTGGTTAGTTAATGGGTGTTCAAAATATGATTGAAATAAAGAGTTTATTTTGATATTATTATTTTTTTGTCTTCAATTTGTGTCCGCTATGTCACAGAAGGCTGCAAGAAAACGTAGTGTGGAACTAGATTTCTACATTAGTTGGCCATAAAATGCGGTCTGCCCGCATTAAGAGTTATTATTATTTATTATTATTATTATTATTATTATTATTATTATTATTATTATTATTATTATTATTATTATTATTATTATTATTATGGTGATTATTATATCATAATAATTTTATTATGTTTTTACTGTAACGAATACAAAGGTTAGTCATCATGCAAACATCTTTTTGACAGCTATTTTATTCCATTGACTGCATGTATCGATTATTTTTATTTTTATTTATTTTTTGTTCTCAACAAGCAGCTCTTTAAACTCAGCACGCCTGCGCATCAGGCGGGGCTAAAATGGACCTGCTGAACGTCAGTGCTCCGCGGTCTGTGGAGTCTGGCGCTCAAAATAACATTAGTAATGCCCCTTTAGCGACTCCTACCACAGAACCTGATAAAGTAATAAACATTAAAACTGATAGTACCCAGATCGGAGGTGAGTGTTGCCTAAAACGGGGCAATTCAGTCGTGTGTCATGACCGGACGAACGACGTTAGCTTTTTTGCTAACTGGTTAGCCGCATCGACTTCAGTTTCATAGCTCCTTAGCTACAAGTGCTAACGTCACTGTGTTGAATTAGCCAAAACAATAAAAGCTTAACTCCCTGTCAGAACAACTAAACGTTAGGGCACTGTCGAGAGTGTCGTTTTAAAAAAATAATAATAATAAATAAAGAACATTATGTCGTCTTTACCGTTGGCTCGTGGTGTAAAAAAAAAAAAAAAAAAAAGGCCCTTTAAAGTCAAAGTGATTTTAAGTTTAGACCAAGTTTCTGTCTTGTTGGTCTGGAAAAAAAAACGACAAGCTTTTAATGAAATTTAAAAATTGCCTTCGTTCAACATAATACAATTTTGTTTATGTTTTATGTTCTGCATTTTGCACATTACATTGTGCCTTTTTATGTATTTGTTTTAGTTTGCATTGGGTTACCGTGCTGTCTGCAGTCAGGTCAGCATTACATTACAAGAATCTCTTATTTGCCTTACCTGGATAAATAAAAGTTTGATCATAAAATTAAATAAAATAGTATGTTCATGCATTTCAAATTGTAAGTTACTCTCTCCTCAAAAGTCATGGGAAATCTTTATAATTTTCTGTTCAACTAACTAACCAAGTCGTTTTGATGTGCAATATTGTATGTCTGTACTAGTGCAAAGTTATTATTGACCAATCATACCTTTCATAAACCAGTGGAACCTAAATGTGGCACTTGTCACCGACATGCAATATTGCCGTTCAAACACCTTCCTGTTTTTTCCTCTATTACGTGTCTGTTAGCTGTCAACAAACGGTGTGTGGTTTTTATTTTATTTTCATGATTATAGTGGTGAACCTCTTTATATTTGCACTATGTTAACCCCTGGTAGGACAAGCCAAAAGCCCTAACACCTTTAAATGCCCGTCTTGAGCCATGAATTAATTAAGTTACAATTTATCCCTGCAAGATTTTTCTAAAATCTGAAGAACTTGCACTTGAGGCAGCAAGAGCTCTGCCACGATTGCTTGTGCTTTCGAACACGTGTTTCGGGGTTAAATTAGGGTAAAAAAAGTTCCTTGACGGAGTTCAATAAGCGTGTTAGATTTGTCGTTCTTAAAACTCTTGACACGAGGTATCAACCACCAAAAATACTGAACCACCATCATGACCAACATTAAAATACAGTAGTGTAGTAGGCCTAAATACTCTACACTACACAGTTAAATGCAACTAAACTAAATTCAACAACCATAATATGTATATAAAATATACAATAATATATAGTAATATATATAATATATTGTATTAAAAACATGTTTAGGACGTTTGGTTTAGTTTGAATGTTTCATTTAGTGATTCTTGCATTTACCACTAGAGGGATCCCCTGTACCTCTGATAACCACTTTGAACATCACTGAACTCGAGGATCTATAGTAGTTTACGATTTTACAGTCGCAATCAAAGAGAGCACTACAGTATGAACTATGGTTTGCTTTAGTCATCACTCCATCTTTTTTTGCATGAATAACCATGTGGTCTTCTCACCATGTCCTTGAACCTTTTTTTTTGTGCCAATCAGTTAATGTGAGTGATGAAGAACTCCTCAAAGGTCTCCTCACTGATCAACACTGCCATGTATGTGAAGCTGTGCTGTTGTTTGAGGCTCAGCGGCTGTCACATTATGAGGTTTGGGACCTTTTAAATCCAACATGCATTGAATGGCGACCTCATTATATCATCTCTTCTTATTTGCAGGGGAAAAAACATGCCATGAAGTTGAAACAGTACTTGCACAACAAGCGGAATGAAATGAGACAAACAGAGTCTGCAGGACTACTGGTAATTTTTTTTTTGTTGTTGTTGTTTTTTCAGAGGGGTTTAACAATCACAGTCCAACTTTGTCCCTCATTTTGTAGTGCCCCATGCTGAACGATAAAGATCGTTTCTGTGAGCTGTGCAACATGGTATTTACTTCTCCCGTGGTAGCAAAGTCACATTACAAAGGCAAAGTCCACATGAAGAATCTCAGGAAACAAAATCTTCAAAAGACAGGTTAGTCGCATAAGAAGAAAGGCATTTGTGATGTGAGGTTATTTACACTAATACAGTAGTGAAGCACAAGTTATTATTTTATGTGAAAAGTGTAAATGCCATTTATATGGAATTGATTTCTCTTGGATTTTACAGTGAACAACATAGACGTCAGTACTTTATCCAGCCCTGTTTTGGACCGTGCTATACAAGACGGCACGTCAGGATCAGGGGCCGGTACAGACCCGACATCTAATCCAAATGCTGCCAGTTCAGACTCAAACAAGCACTGTGTCTTGTGTGCGGCCTCCTTCAACAATCCCCAAACGGCGCTGCAACACTACAACGGCCGCAAGCACCAAAGGAAGAAGGCCAGACTGGAGATGTTCAAAGACCTTGAAGATGCTCAAGAAGGTAACATGGGGGCCGGCTAACAGCAAAGCAACATGAACAGCAATTCTTTCAATGCTATCAAATTCAAGAAGGTTGCAAGCGGCACGTCTTAGTTTTATCCATCCTTCCTCCTTCATTTGTTTGCAGAAAACCCACTCACGTGCGCCATCTGTAATTTGCAATTGAACTCAGTTGAGATGTACCAAGCCCATATGCAGGGGAACAAACACCATGCTAGGTAAGCTCGCTACACAATTCATCATACTCGCTACTTATTGCTTTGTTCAATTCATAATGCATAGCTTTGCATATTTCATAGTAATAATAAATAAACATCATCTCTGGATATTCCACCGGCTACACCACTACTCCCCCATTTGTATAACTCTAAATTAAATGTCTATATACATCACGTCATTTATGACAAACAGATTTAGAAAACCACAAATTCAGTTTGTTTGTTTGCCAGGAAGAGGAAGGTATCCAAACTATGCAAAAGCCGACAGAAATCCTACAGCACGTTTACCGACGAACTTGCACACTACATCGAAGTGCAGAAAGCCCGCGGACTCGCACCCAAGATTGGCACCATTCCACCTCAGGATGAAGAGCAGAATGAAGGCGATCAAGTAGAAGCAGTAGCAGATTTAGAAATGGGGCACATGATCCAGAAAAAACAGACTTCTCCTATGTATGACCCCCATTCACACTATCGTGCCCCTCACTTCAGTGTTGAAGTTTTCCAACCTCCGTTTATGGGCCTTCCCTGGCCATCCAGTGGTTGGGACTGCAATCGTGCTCCGTCTTTCCCACATTCAAGGCCTTTGTTGGACTCCGATGCTCGACCTCTGAAGAGACGAAAGAAGTGCTCGAGCTCCTCCTCGTATTCTACCTCATCATCTTCCTCCTCGTCGTATTCGTCTTTCACTAGCAGTGGAGCGAGTGATAGTGATGAAGATGATCGCAGGCAAAGAGAGAGGCGCAGGACCAAAAGATCTAGAAGGGAAAGAGGAAGACGATCAACAGCTGCGAGCTCAGACAAGACGAGGCATAGGCATCAAAAGCGAGCACATGATGATCCCTCGGAAGAGAGGATGAGGGATGATCATGGAGAATCGGGGGAAGAGAGAAGAAAGAAGCACAAATGCCACAGCAAGCAGAGACGGCAAGAAAAGCAACAAGTGGCGGACGCGGATGGGATCAAGGACGGCATAGCGCCAACGGTCGTGACTGAAACTAGAGAAGAGACAGAAGACAATGTTGGACAGCAGAGTGACAGACAGGAAGACCACGCCAATGTGAAATCTAGAAAAGACAAGAAGAGAACAAAAAGCATCCCGGACAATAGGACTGAGGAAGAAAAGTTGTGGGATGATTCCATTCTTGGCTGTTAAATACCGACATTTATTTATTTCTAGTCATTTTCAAGACAATTGAAAAGACTTGTCCAAGCCACTTTGTGTAGCAAGGCTTTTAATCCCTTCAACAGCCTGTGGTGGGCGCTTTTGGGTCATTGAGGGCCCTTGTGGAACGTTTAGTCATTTCATCTCATGAAGCCTTGTGGGCTAGCTTTCAGAGATGCGGCTCGGGGAACATTGTGAACGAGCTCAAATATGGCTCACAATCGAATAGCTATCTTTAAAATCAATATAAGTGGTAGCTAGTTGCTTGCCCTTGAGCAAGAGATCGTCCCCACCCTCCCTGCTCAAGTGTTGCGGTGCATCACTCACTCTGAATCTTTGCTCGCATGCCAGCATGTGTCTGATGTGGATTTATGTGAGGCCTGCAACACACCAGATACAGCAGAATTGGATTTCCCCTTGATAATATTTTAATGACTAAAATAAATTATATTAGCTTATGCTTGTATAGTACCCTATTGTTTCCTTTGAACAAAAGGTCAAGACAGCAACGCTATATCGACGTGTGCGGGTAGGGCTCATTTTCCACAAACCTTTTTTAACTAACTGCCTCAGTAAACTAAAATGTACAGTTAAAATAACTGATAAAATTATAAACAACAGAACATGTTTAACTGAGCTTTAATAAACCTAATGAGGTAAAAGCAGAATCTCTGTAGATGTTGTTTTAACACCTAATTTCGTTTTAGACTGCGACGACAAAATCCAAACAAGCGCTTCATTGTGGAGTGCCGCATAACCAACCAACTCTGAAGCTCATCAAGATCTCCTGTTTTCATAGAATCCTGTGGTCTCGTTCCCGTCTCACTCGACTCACTCAGTTCTTCAGGGGGACCCACATCCTCTCACCTAAGAGAACCCCCATGCACCTTTGTAAAACTTTATTTCACAGAAATTAGACTGCTGCACATTTAAACTGGCCTGACTCCATCAAAATTCAAAACCAAATGTAAAAAATACAAATAGTGATCCAACTCCTTTAGGAAATAACTTAAAAAGCTGTTAAGTGTGTTGTGATATTTTAGGTCATAATTGAAGCTGGGTTTATAGGACTCGGCTCAGCTGGAGGTTACGCACCTGAGACCACAGGAGTGCAAACTGCTTCTACGTTCAAACACGTTTTGGGTCAGGCGGTTCTACAGAGTGTCACCTTGTCTTTGGCTCTCACTCGTCAATATGCCGTGTTTATTATTGCAATGGAAAACCAAAATGTTTTTGACAATATTTTCTACGCAGAGCCACTTGACCACACACAGTTCCGCAAAATCCACCGCTTTATACCATCTCACAAAGCGCCCATTTTTCCACTTCCTGTCAACTGAGACACAGTATATTCATTTGTAAGTGCGGTCATTTTTCCACTTCCTATCAACTGTGACATTTAATATATATTTATAAAAGCGCCTGGCGGCCTTCAGGCCAGCCAGTTAAGTTCAGGAGGGGTGACATGCAGATCAGCAAGCTCCTCCTCAAACATTGCATCAAACGCAATCTTGATGCGATGTGCTGCAATGAGGCTCTTTGACACCTTGGAAGGCATTTGGCCTGTGTGTCATCTCACTCGAGCAGACTCCTTCCTGACACAGCAGTTCTGTACTTCGAAATGAGTCGACAGTGGATTTGCATCCTGGCAACGCTGTTGTTTCACAACAGTAAGTAAATGTGACCTGAAATATTTTTACTGTGATGAGAAACAGTTGTAACTTTGCAATTGTCTTCCAGGGTTAACTGTTGAAGCTGCAATACAGCAGAAAAGCAAAGAAGGGCAGAAGGTTGAAATTCAATGCAGGCCCTCTGAGTCTGGTTCCATGGTTATGTGGTTTCGAGTATCGGACAAATACAACATAGATTTCCTGGCATCTTTCTCCAACAACGGCGTATTAAAATTTGAAAAGAGCTCCTTCTCATCCATCTTCAAACGGAAACCCAACGAGGACGTCATTAGTCTAAACTCCTTCAACAAAGACCGTGACAGCGGCCTTTACATTTGTGCTTCCCTAAAAAACAGCGAATTAGTATTTGGCGATGTCACCCGACTGACAGGAGGTAAGATCTTTTTTTTTTTTTAAATTACAATGATTTCAAGCGCGATAATAATGGGACAGCATTTGATAATATAAAACTTGTTTTCTTGAGAAATTGTTGAAGCTCCTGCGGCCCCCACACTCAAACCCAATCCATCCATGAGCGTCTCGCCCTATGCTTCTGTCCCTGCTACTACTACTATGCAAGGTACGTTACTAATGTCACTCTTGTGTCACTAAGCTTACAATCCTCTGTGGGTGAATACAAGGAAGTAACAATCGATAATCAATATCTAAACTAAAATGTATTTCTTGATTAGGTGACTCCATGTTTTGTGATTCCATCATACTGATTCCACTGTTGGGCAGTTGTGCCCTTCTGCTCCTAGTCATCATCATTATCATAGTGTACTGCAATCGTAAGTTCCTTTGAATATGTCCAAAATGGAAGTGGCAGTCCTCAAGGAGGCTATCACGTTCCATTTTAATTTTGGCTTCATCCTTTACATGTTGAGAAATATACTCACTTTATTGTTGTATAGTAGTAAAATGTTTTTTTCCACCCCAGGTATTAGGACACGCAGATGCCCACATCATTATAAAAAGAGGTATGTTGTTTTTATAATTCCATGATGTCAAATTCTAATTTCAACCGTGGCCCACATTTTAGACAAGATTGAAGTTTATGACCACCAAACATCACAATGACATCAGCTGAAAATGTACACTGTTCATATCAGGAATGTGAATTCATGATATGAGAGAATACATAGTAAATCAATTTTAAACCGTACTCGGGTATAATTAATGGAAACATTTCTAAATGTCATTCATTTGAATGGCTCCATAAAGTAATATTTCGGAATTAAAAGACATGTATACATCTTTAATATTCCTTGTCAGCAAGATAACATTTGAAAGACTAAAATTTGTAATGACAAAAATACTGATATAGTAAAATAAAAATAGAAAAAAACTAAACAGCTATTAATACTCAAAACTAGCTCTAAAACCTGTTCATCCAAATGAGCTTTTCCGTCTTTTTCAGGCTGCAGAAGAAAACGACTCCTGGAAAACAATAACAACAGCAGCAGCAGTATTGATCTTTATATAACTCTAGAAACATTCTATTGTGATGATATATTTTAACAAAGTGTCACTGGATGCGTAAAAAAAGCTTTTCAACAAAATTACATGCTTAGCAGCTCCTATTTTCAACTCCGTTCAATGTGGTTCGGATTTAGCGGCAATGAGGATTTACAATTTTTTTTCTTTTATTTCTTAATAACTAAACCAAATAACGTTATTTTTTTGTTGAAGAGTCAGTTTGTTGGGGTGTCGCGGTAAGTGATGAATGAATGTTAGACATGTACTGTGGACGCCAAGAATATTTCTTCATTTGGGTGAATATTTATCAAAATGTTTGTATTGTTTTGCATTCTCATTTTAGTATGTACATTTCTCTCAATTTTAAGGATTGTAAAAAAAGTAAAACGGTTTACTTTGAGAATAATTTAATGTTCATTTCAGATTTTTTATAACAACCTTTTTTTTTTTAACCAATACTGAATTAGAATTTATTTTTGAAATGTGTTTTTTTCTATTATTCGATTATATTATTTGCCAAAACATCTAAATATATGGTATTTTAGAATTCGTATGTTTGAGACAGTAGGTGAAATCGAAGAACATTTACGTATTTGAATTTAAAAAATGAATCATTTGCATTGATGCGTTTTCATTGTTTTGTCATTAAGGGTCTGCAAAAAACTTATTTGCACATTATCTGCATATTATTTTAGAATTCCAAAAATTCTGATATTAGCATAAAAAAAGAAAAGAGAGCACTCATTTGAATTTTAATGAATCATTTCTTTATTTATGTTCATTGTTTTGGCACTATAATTTCAACAAACCCGCTCATTTGCATCACCATCAGTCATTCAGGATCCTGGCTAAAATATATAAACATTCAATGATTTTAGCAAAATAAATGTTGAGTTTAAGCCCACCGAAGTGAACAGGAAGTGGGCTGCTATAACATTTTGCAACGTGAAAAACCACCAAGTCAGGAGTTTTTGTTCCTGTTAAGGTGTAACACACGCACCCACACAAACGGATCCCTTGCACCTAGAAAAACAAAAAGTCATGAAAGATGTTCAAAGCAGTATTTAGCCTTTCCCACATGAAGTAGTTCATATGTTTATCAAATTCCTTTTAGGCACAAATGGTGTATAAAATACACATTGAGTGATTATTAGTATTTATTATATTTAATTAGTATTCCCATATCTAAAATATCTCACCTCTCAAACCCAAACAAAAACAGAGGGAGCCCTTTGTAAATCATACAGTGTTTTCTTATATAGAGAAAAATATATTTTTATAATTTTTTTTTTTTTTTTTTACAGTTTGTTGTAAACACCACCTTTGTTTACAAAGTGCAATTGTGGACACCAGTACTTTTTACAAAATATATACCATAGACCCTACAGCTATTTCTCTTAAAAAAAAAAGTTACTTGCAAGGAAGAAGCCTCCAGGTTGAGCTTTGCATATTTGTATGTATTATCCAAAATAAAAGCGAACAAAGCATCTTAATGGCACTTGAGCACTTGCATAAAGCATTGCACAACATCTTAATACTCCTACTACACTCATTCCTCGCTGCTTGTGAAAGATGATAGTGACCAAACTCGTGCGCCCGTTGTGTGACGTAGGAGAGCAAAAACAAGGTATGAGCATCACCTTTTTTATCCACATTGACCAGCAAACTCATCAGATTTTTTTATTCTCCAGCATGCCTCGCTGCACAGACAGAAACCGAAAGCTCCTCATCCTTGACTACAAGTGAAACCAGGCATAGTTTTATGTAAGTGTGTGCATGTGTGTGTTGTCATTCAACTCGTGTAGATCCTTGATTATTTATTAAAAGTACAATCTCAATGCAGAGAGTAGGGTCCCCACTGGTGCGTCCTTAAAGGCCTCTGGAGGTCAAAGTGCACCAGCAACCTGCAGCACAAACATGTCGGTTTATTTCCCTTACTAATTAAAAAAAGTGCATTCGCTACAGCTTAAAGATACATTAGATGATAAAAAAAAATATTTGGGAAAACCTGAACTGTAACTGTTCATGTGCACATGAATGCATGCATACATCCATCCATCCGTCCGTCTTCCGTGTGAACCAAAAGTGATTTGTTTTTCATTTGATGCGGTTCGTGAGTGAGTTTCTGTTTTATGATGAGACCCTTTGACACTGCTCTGTTAACAGGCTACATTTCCTCTTCATCAAGCACATTTGATGACACCAACCTGACAGCGAGTTGTCTAGCTCTTCTTTCCTTGCTTTGTAGATGTCACTACGACGTCAGAGCTTAGTTGACCAGAGAGCTGGTTGTCCGCAGGAGGCTCTGATGCATGTTGTTTCTGGAAAAAAAAAAAAAAGTCAGTTAAAAAAAAAGTAACACTGGTGGGGAACCTTCTGCGTACAATCATCAAACAGGCTCGATGCATTTCTATTAGTTGAAGCATACATGCGACTGTGTGGCATCAAGCACAGACAGGCTTGCAAATAGTCATTTGGTGCGCTAAAAATAAATTCTGAGCATGCAGCACGATCGTCGCTTACTTTAAACTTTGACTTTGACTTGTTCTTGCTCTGTCGGTAACACAATTAATTAACATTTAAGTCAAGCTAGGCAACCTCGGTCGGGGGAGGTTCAATGAAACGCTGGGTCCTCGAGACGGGGTGTTGAACATGAGACCACAAGATGGTGCTAGCTCACTTTTAAAAAATAAACACATATTTGAAATGTTGACAGTCCATAAACACATTATAACTTAGGGCCTGATAAAAATACCAGGTACTTTTATAACAAGACACAGAGGGACAAATGAGTGGTGGGCACTCCTATTGTAATGGTGTTTTATTTATGTTAAGAATATCCCATTTTACAATAGCAATTATTAGTGTTTTACCTTCAGAGGCTTCGAGTCAAGGACAGGAGGTGTCAGCTCTGTGGCGGCGGCAACAGACGATGAGGCCGACGTGTTGAAATCGCTGGCCAGCAGGTCCAAGGCCGTCTTATCGTCCATAGACTTTTAACGGGGCACCAAAGAATACAAGGTGAATTTCCATATCCACACAACATGCATCATCTTGTTGGATTGTGCAAGACTCTCACCATTTTTGGTTTAGCGTCCGCGATGGCCTTAGCTTCGGCCATTTTCTTTAAAAAAAAAAAAAAGAAAAGAAAAAAGGAAGTTGATTAAAGTCACACTGATTTACACACACTGAAGAGTTGAGTTAAACAATTGTGTACTTCCTTAGTTAGTAGCAAAGGTCATTCAACTGTCAACTGGGCTAATGCAGCTTTATTTGATGGCGTGTGGTACCTTAAGATCCTCCTCGGTGGGTCTGTACTCTGGTGGAAGACTGTCGTCTCTCTCTCCCATTTTAATGAGCCTCTCTTCAACAGCCTTCTTCTCCTGCACACCAAACAAAAACATCATGTGGCTACTTCATCACGTCTTGTTTTGCTTTTAGCAGTTACGATCCAAATTCTGCGAGTGGTCTTTTCTCAGCGCCCACCTTGACAAGGTCTTTGGCAGGAACAGGGGCTGGCTGAGGGGCAGGAGTGATTTCCGTTATCAGAGTTTTGGATAGAGCATCCAGGGCGCCGTCGTCTCCTGCTGAAAACTGCATGCAGAAACACGCACAATGACAAATTGCAGAAAACAATAATATCAATAATCTTGATCACTTTTCTTTGCGTCTTTTTGTTGTTACCTGTGAGGCAGTTTCTGTGGGGGCACAAGCAGCAGATTTCAGTTTGGGGGCAGCAGAGGATGGAACAAAGTCTTCGGCTAAGGCATTCAGAGCAAAGTCTGCAGAGGACTAAGGGAGAAATAATTCAAGTAAGAATGTTTTCAAAATAGTCCAGTTGGATTTGTGTGTGGGCTATTTTTTTCCTTTTGAATTATTTTTGCATTGTTGTAATTTAACTCCATGCCACTAGAGGGACTCTCATGCATTGTCAAGAACTTGAACACAGCAGGGGTGGACAGGAAGCCATCAGTTTTTGATTGCGTCAAATGCCTTGAAACTAACTACCAGTGTTTAAGGTAAGATTTATATGTGTATATTTTGGTTACCTTTATGATATGAGTTATTTGCCGTGTTGTTAAATAAACCTGCACATCTTAATTTTTGACTTAACCAACATAACGCTGTCTCTGTTTTTTCAGCCTCAGGAATTGACGAGGATTAAGTCAATTCACATACAGCGCTTCACAAATGTAGCAGCCAAGTTACCACCGAGACAAAACAGAACCCAACATACATGCACAGGAGCAGCAGATGAGGCGAGCACAGGAGCCTGGACAGCAGGAGCAGAAGAGGCGGTCAAGTCGCAAGATAGAAGGTCAAGAGCTTCGCTGGTATTCATCTTGGGCTGCAGGTATAAATGATCACAGCATTAGATTGAATGAAAACTCTCAAATGCATCATTGAATTAATATTTCGATATCTGTGACCACAAACGGACAGTTGTTCAGATTTTGAGTACAAATCAAAACAATCACCAGCATCAAACTCTCCAAGTGACTCTGATTATGTCATACCTGAGGCTTGGGGGCAGGCAGATTTTTGAGTTCCTCCTCATTGAACCTGTATTTTGGTGCAATGGAGTCTTCCCTTTCTCCTACACGCACGGCCTCTTCCTCTTTGTGCTTAGCCTCCTATTAATAGAATACTAATAGTCACGCATTGTTTACATAGAAGCAAACATCGTAACCGTATACAATGCATTTGATGCAATTCGTTAGCAAACTGAACAAAAATATCGTAATGTGTGTTTCTTACGGAAACAATGTCCTCGGGTCTAAGTTTGGGGGGTTCCGGTGTTGGTTCTGATGCTGGCAATGTGTCACTAAGAGCACCGAGAGCATCCAGAGGCATGTAGTCACCCTGAGGAGACAAGGCTGGAAATTTAGGATACTTTTCATGATCAAGATTTAAACCAAGAGCAGATTCTGATGTTCCGTGTTTGGTCTTCAACATTACCTCATCAGTTTTGGGCTTTCCTTGCGGTGGTAACATTGGAGGACAGTTTGACAGCTGAGGAAATACAAGAGAGAGTCTAGGAACACTGAAGACAGAAGGCTTGAGGGGACAGTGAGTCACAATTTGAAAAAGTTTTACCTGGGGTGCCTTTCTGCTCGTAGGAGGAACCGGTGCGTGGACACCGGACGATTTAGTTGAAGTCAAAAGATCTTGAGCGGTTAACGTTTTTTTGGTCTGGAAACACACACATTGTGTAAGCCTCTTTGGAATTGCAGTTTGTCAGTTTCAAACAAAAAAAGTTATTAAAAATACAAACACAAAATAATTATCTGTAGTTGGTTACCTGTGCTGGGGCAGCTGAGGAGCTTGTGAAGTCTCCAGACAAAAAGCTTAAGGCGTCATTGGTATTCAAAGAAGGCTACAAGAGACACAAAGGGCGACATTTGAGAACTACCAACTGTTGTGCCCAATTTTTGTTGCTGGTATAAATATCAAATTAGATATCCCCTTTGAACTCTTCAAACTGCTGCTGGTCGAGACTCACCTCAGGTTTCGGAGCAGGACGTTTTTTAAGTTCCTCTTCATTGAACCTGTACTCTGGTGCAATCGAGTCTTCTCTCTCTCCTACGAGAACGGCGTCTTCCTCCTTGTGTTTTTTCTCCTATTATAAAGAAAGAAGTAAATGAAGTGTTCATGCCTGACCACTGAAAAAGTGCCGATTGTTGTCATCCTACAGAGACAATATCTTCAGGTCTGAGCTTGGGGGGTTCAGGTCTTGGTGCATCTGCTGGTAGAGTGTCACTAAGAGCGCTGAGTGCATCTAGCGCCAAGGGACTGGCCTGAGGAGAGAATTTTAAAAGAATGGACCTCTGTCTATTATGATATGTTTATCATTATAGATAGGTTCAGAATTGTTACCATAGGAGGCTCGGGTGCACCAGGACACACACAGACGGTTGGAGCAAATGTAGGGACTTCAGCTTTCTGCAAGAGTGGATGTTAAGCACTGATTGTCACTGCTGATATTTGTCTAAGGTGTGGAGTGTACCTGTGTAGGAACTGTGGAGGAGGTCATAAGGTCTCCAGACAGGAGGTCCAGGGCCTCATTAGTGTTCAAGGTGGGCTGCGAAGAAAAATGTGATTACATTAACTTGGGCATGATGTGCATTTGATGAAACTATAAATTGGATTTTTGTGGAGAAAAAAAACTGAGAATTTATGTGAAGGTCACATAAGCCAGCACTTTGGCCTTGCAATCTAAACGTTATGTGGTCTCACCTCAGGTTTCGGAGCAGGAAGTTTTTTAAGTTCTTCCTCATTGAACCTGTACTCTGGTGCAATGGAATCATCCCTCTCTCCGACACGAACAGCGTCTTCCTCTTTGTGTTTTTTCTCCTACAAGGTGGACATGGTCACTATGTGTGGTTAGCATACCGCCTGGATGTTTGTGAAGATACAACTTTGAGATGTTTACCTACCGAGACAATGTCCTCAGGTCTAAGTGTAGGCTCCGGTTTGCGTTCCGATGTTGGCAACATGTCACTAAGAGCCCCGAGAGCAGACTGAGACATGGAGCCACCCTGAGGAGATAATTGGCTTTTAAGGAAGTGCCAAAGTGGGATGATTAGTGCAAGGAATCAAATGAATGGCCACTGACCTCATTGGGCTTTGTGTCCAGTCCAGCCTTCAGCGAAAAGTCTGAAGAGGCTTTTTCCGCCTGCATTAGTTTTGGAGGACCCATACACACAGTTTTCTAAGACCAGGAAACAAATGCTATTATGTTGATGATAGTTGCAAGCATGACACTGATGATTGAAAAAAAAAAAAAAGGAAACCTGTTTGTAATGTGCCACCTACAGGAATTTAGTTGAACAGTAGTGTTAGTTACAGTTGTGATTTTATACCTCAAATTGGTCAGGGGGAATCAAAGATTCCAACGAGAAGTTATCAACTTCCATCTTGGCTTTTTTATCAGCTGGAGGTTGAGTTGCTACTTTAGGCGCAGGGACGTCGACTTTCTGAAAACACCAACCACAGCAGGGAATGAAGTTGCTAGGCAAGATGCAAAAGAAGCGATAGAAATAATAAATCGGAATGTCTCTACCTTCGCGAGTGATGGCGCAGCGTAACACGCGGCAGCAGATGAGGCAGCGGCTTTATCTTTTTTCTGAGTAGGGGAAAAATTAATAATAATAAGTTAACATCCAAAAGAGCTTAAACCAAAAACTCTTTCTGACCTCCTGCATTTTGGGTACAGTTGGAACAGTTGACGTCATGAAACCAAACGAGAGGGACTCCAGGGCCTCGTCTGTGCTGAGTGGTTTCTGAGGAGAAACGTAAAGTGTCACCATTAGCTGAGCACACATTTTCTTACAACAAGAAAAAGCAGTTGGTTTAGGAGAAAGAGCCATAAGATTCTTTTAATTCTCCACTAGAGGGCGTTTTTGACCACAAGTAAACAAAAGAACACAAACAGATCAAGGAAAAGTACTGACACACCCTTAAAATTCCTTCAAGAGGCAAAGCAGTCTGACATAGACTACCTGGAATTACACGTGTAACACAAAACTAAAAGTGCATTCAAAACACTAAAGCTTAAAATCACAGAACTCACATGGGAGAAAAGTGGGTAAGATCATGAGACGAAAAAAAAGGGAGTGCCTTTGCAATGTAAGACGGCAAAGTGGGAGTGTGCTAAATTGGAAATGAGGCTCTGGTGACCACTAGAAAGGAAACAGACGGGTGAAGTGAAGGGCGAACGTGGACATTGACCTGAATTTTATTGAGTAACTGTTTGGACATTCAAAACTAAATGTAAGAAAATGTGAGGATTGTTGAGGAATTGTTATGCAGATGGAACTAAGGGGTCAAGGTCATCCCTGAACAGATGAATTAATGTATTTAGGTGTGTGTTTTAACACTTTTGTCCATTTGTAAATGTCGGACAAGAGCCAACAAGATCCGGTAGGGAAGGCGGCAGAGAAGGTTCTGTATAGCTTACAAAGACAACACCCAGCCAACACCGCAATGCAACATTCCTCAGGCTAGTGTGTTTCAGTGTCTCTCCTGATTTTGTTTGCACTTAAAAATGAAAAAGGTGGCCACTTACGGGGACATCTTTAGGTCTGGTGTCTGCAGGAAGTGGAGCCTGAAAATTAAAATTGTATGCAGTTAAAAAAAAAAAAAAGGATAAAGAAAATCCAATGATCAGTTCATGAAATAAGTTAAAATATCTCACTTGAAATTTGTATTTTTTTTAATAATTTAATACCAAACAAAAGAATTAAATACAAAAAGTTAAACTCAAAGAACAGAGCAGTGATGCAGACAGATTCCGCTACAAGCGTTACTCTTGACCTGCTGCAACTGACCATATTTTCAAATCTGTAACCCGGGGGCAGCGTCTCCTCTCTTTCTCCACATTTGGGAGCCTTCTCGGATGTGGCATCAGGCTGTGACACATGCGACACGCAGTTATGCACACCAGAGCCATGCTGTGCGTCAGTGCAATCATCACCTCTTTACAAAATGTACCTCTTTGACCTCGGGGCCGGTGAATATGGGTTGCTTAGGAGTGACCGGATCAGCAGGTGGGAGTATACTAGCCAAGGCGTCAAACGGATCTATGGCGGGTGTCTGCGCATGCCACACAATTGAGCGTACTGGAGCAAGTGACACAGCAACATGCTTGCCAGAGCAGATAAATGCCTCTTTACCTCTTTGGCGCCGATTGTTTCTGTTTTGGGACGTACTTCCACATGCACCTGAAACCAAGAATGTTAATCAATGCATAGACCTTTACGACACGCAGATTGTTGTCAGAGAGGAACAGCAAAAACCCAAGAACGGAAACAAACGCCAACATTTTACGTAGACTGCTTTATGTTTCTTGCTAAATAAAACGAGCAAGTATACCTTGGCCCTGTCTTGCGGCGAGCCTTTAGATGTTGACAAGGCAGCGTTAGCTGCTGCTGTAGTCGCCGCTGTTCCAGTGGCAACAGTGAAAGACGTTCTAGTGGAGACAGGTGACGTCTACAAAACAAACCATCCCATGAATTCAGTCAAAAGCTCCAAAAAATTAACTCTCAGAATAACGTTGGATGCATAAAGCAACATATCGCCATCACCCAGGGAGCTCCAAAGATGAAACAGTTACCTTGGACATCATTTCGGGACTGCCCCTCGTCCCAGAAAATGTCATGTTGACAACAGTTGAGCCGGCAGACGACATGTCAATAACAGTGGGCTTGGTGTTAGTCTATAAACCAAGGAGCAAGTGCTTAATGGACACCGTGGGGTTATTTTTGTAGGCAGCTCAAAAAGCTTGGAGGAAAGCCTTCCATCCCAAAAGCGAAGACAGCAAAGAAGTGGTGTGCTGGAGCAAAGACTGTGACAAAGGTCACGATGTGGACACACAAAGAGAAGCCAGTGAATGGCATCCAGACAAGCGAGCGACACCATAAAAAGGAAGCCGGTAGTTCCAGTCATACTGCAGCCGAGCCCTTTTGCTTCACCCGTTGCCCGTCTACCTGGGGTTTAGCTGTAGGAAGCCCCTGCCCCGCTGTCCTGATGGAAGTACTTGCTGATCTGCTACCACCTTTGGCTGTGGTAACGCCGCCAGACTTTGAAGCCATGGCGGATCCTGATGATGCCTTCTGAAAAGCACCGGGAGTGAAGATGTCCATTTTTATATCTTAGGGATTGCACGTAGCACAAAGTACCTTTGGGCTCCCATGGCAGTAATGGAGAGGATTTAGGATGCTCATCAGCGAGCGTTAGCAGATGATTTGTCTGCGACAGACAGATCTAAATCTTTGTGTTTCTGGATTACTACATACCCGTAAAGCAGGTTATCTGAGGTTCATACTCAAGACAACCTATTAGCTAAAGGATTCGTGTAAAGTTTTGTGTAATGATTCGTGTAATGTCGGTATCTCCCAATTCTTACAATATGATAGTACAATAAAAATCTGACCAGCAGCTCTTTCAGTTCGTATTTAGCTACTTACTAAATACTTTGAGCCAATCACTGAGCAAACTAATCTATAGCAACACAGCATATACTTGTATATCCAAGTAAATATGCAGAACTAGACTGACTACGACAGATTATTTTATCTAAGCCCTGGATTTGACGCCAGCATTTAAAAATGAATAAATTTAGTAAAAATTCTATCAAAGGGTTAAAACTCTTCCAGTTGACTGCAAAACTGGGCGTTACTTTCACACGCTCAACTGTCACAAAAGGGATATTTTATTTTCCAAGATAAATCGCTTCCCTTTTTCAATTTAAGACATCGGTATCAAAACATTTGGTACTGAAACAGGAAAAGCAACGACAATACCACACAGTCTGCATACCAGCGGGGTCAAAGGTCACCTAGACAATAATCCTCTCACTGTCAATGGTGGATTAGCACATGGAGAAAGTGACTTTTGAGATAAGATCTCCGTTGTGATTAAAAAGCAAGTTTTGATACCTCAAGTTGAGACGGCGTCGTCGTGGAGACCTGAGCTGCTGGTTTGGGCGTGTCCTGTCTGTGCTGCGACTGCAAAGAGACACACACGCACGCAAGCCAGTTTAGCATGCAGGAAGAAGAAAAAAAACACACAACGCTTCAAAAGGATCATAGGGTGCCATTAAAAAGCAGAAAGCTGCCACACGACACCAGATAACTTCAGTCCAACCCAGTGTACTGTGAGAAGACCTAACCCGTCCAATTTAGAGAATATGATCACATTATGTGATGACTCAACTCTTTGCAGAACTTGTTTTGTGTCCTGCAAAACAAAACAGCTGTGTGCTGAACTCAACACTTAAAAATGAAAATAGTGGATTTGGAATTTTTGCAACCTGAGTCAAAACAACCAACTTCTAAAATATCATTATTACATTTCCAAGCAGTCTTTTAGTGAGTGAACCTGTCAAGCTAGCTAGTTTGTTTGTTTTGTGATTAGATCCTAAATGGATCTAGCTTGAGAAACAATAGCAAACTTCCACATAGAAAGTTCGCAGCTAGTCCAGTCCCTATCTCTGCGAAGTGTGACTCCACTATTTTGGTCTATGGTAGTAACTTGACGTTATATTTCGAGCTATTCTTTTGAGCGAAATGTTTCTGTCGCAATATTGCAGACATCTGGAGGGGGTGTGCGACTACCATCAGTGATTTCCTCACAGACCGGTGTTGCATGTAACACAAAGTGGATCACAAGATTGGTCACAGCACGCAAATCACGTGTCGCTCACACTCGCTTCGCCTCGACGACAACAAAACATATCCGTGTATTGTTTGTCCCTTTTCTAATTTGCGCTAGATATGATGAGAGACAAATCGCGCCGATTACAGAGAAGCTAATGAAGTGAGCGCACCCAACAACCAGAGTGTCACCCTGCCACATGGTTAGTCATGTGGTTGTGGCTATTGCAGTAAATAATAGTGTTGCTAAGTTACCAAAAATAATGCTGACTGAACTACAGTGAGAACAAGAGATAACAGGCTGCAGTATTTTCATTATGATGGGTTCATGTTGAAAAGTGGATAAAGTATTATACTTAGATATTATTTCTCAAGATGTTTTGACACTATGGAACTTTCTAGTTTTTGTGCCATTTAATTCAAAGGGAAGTTGCCTAACAGGATTCGGTGACTCATTTGCCTTTTGTTTAAATAAAGAGGTTTCCTAAAGTCAAAGTCAAAGTCAGCTAATACATGCTACCTTGAGTTGTCCATGCAAATGTTAACTATTGGGAAAATCCTTTGCAACTGAGTCATTGAAAGATTTGCAATATATGTAGAAATTCGGTCAAAACATCCACTCAATCAAGTCCGTAGGGGTGGGGTCAAAGTTCAATTACACTTCCTTAACAAGATGTTGATGGACACTTTTCATTCAGATAATAATGAGTGATGATGACAGTGACAAAGGTGACAATATTCTCATGCCAACAAGGGAAGAGAAAAAATAGGGAGGCCCCGGTTTCGATGGGTGTGATGGACTGATCACACGTCAGCTACAGAAAAACACAACAGCAGGAAAATGGGGTCAGTGCACAAACAATGCAGTAGGCCCAGGCAGGCCTTACCCCACTGTAGCTCAAGCATGTTTTGAAAAGTGATGACTAATCTCGAGCTCCGCCCCTCCAAACCACAGACCGACGACATATTCAAATTTGCACGCCAGCAGCTGCTTCTAGAGGTTCTGCCTCAATTTTAAAATAGAACAGACAACCCAAGGAGAGGGGAACTGCGGTGTGCATCATCACAGTATTAAAGGTGAGGAGAACAGCGGAAAGAGAGGAGACGAGTGAAGTTAATGATGCAGTATCACTACCAGGAGTATACATGGCATGCGCTAGATTTCATTCCCAATGGAATACTGCTATATGTGTCAGAACTCAAAAGGCTCAAATGTCTACTGTCCAACAATGCAGCATTTTCCAACCTTCTCTGCGTGTTTTACATTCTGCCAGCACACCACCGAACAAAATGCCTCTTGCGTCTGAGTCATTTCAGCGCAGTGACAATCGTTGATAGTCTCAGCCAAAAGCACTTTTGCCCAAGTTTGAAAAGCGACAATTTCCTTGTGGAAGCAGATATTTTAACGACACGCAGTGATTTGCAGTCTGCCAAAGTGTATTATTAGTCATACTTTGATCATTAATAATAGAATGAAAACACATTCTAAGGACGCACAATAGAAAAGGTTTTGTGATACGATAATTTTCAACTACTGTCATGACACACAAGATATTATTAGAACATGACTGTCACGTTGTTTACTTGGACAAGTCTGAGAAAGCTACTTTCCAACCTTGATAGCACAACACACATAGTAAAAGCTCATCTGAAAGAAGACTGTTGACAGAATATCCATACGAGAACTGAAGAAGCGTTGACAGGTACCAGTCAGGAAGTCCTTCTGCACACATTTACCAAAGACAAATGCACTCCCCTGACATACCATAATTTTCTTTTGGAATAATATCCTGAATTTAACTTGTATTCCCGTCCAAGATTTTATCTTCAGGCTGAATCACCTTAGATCCTCTCTTTGGAGTAAACAATTGGAATCCACATTCATGCCCATGCAGAGACTCACACGCACAGACACACACACTACACACACGCCCAACCGAGCGCAACTTGTTGCTCCGCCCTCTAGGAAGTGCACAACAAGCTGGCATGAATGTCAGTCAGAGCCCGCCCCTTCACCCTGAAGCCCAACTCCGTCAGATTGGACAGTCGAACCAATACAGAACCGCCTACTTGCCACTGCCTGCGTGGAAAAAAAAAAAAAAAATCAACTAAGCTTTTGGGTGGGCACGTGCAGGGCTCTAGAAATATGGGACGCGCAGTTCTATAATCAACACGATGGACTACATGAAAAGAAGCCCTGCAAAGAAAGGCCCATGCAGTCCGGCACCATCTGGGTGTGACTGATACACTCATTGCTCTGGAATCTCAACTGCACAGCCACTCCAACAGAGACTCTGTGTGTGCATTTGGAAGAAAGAGAAAAGAAGGGGGCGGATCCAATCACATGTTGTCATGACCCAACCCAAACACAACATGGCAAGGGAACAAAAAGATTCTTTAAAAAAAAAAAATTGACGCAGGAAATAAAAAGACATGTGGAGATCAGATATATTTCCGCTAGCCTGTGCAGAACTTCAAAGTATGTGCAAATAACGCACGGGAAACTTCTGGTCAGTAGTCGGATGTTATGTAAGAAGGAGCAGAAAAAAAATGGAACGTAGGCTTCCCCTGCTCCGCATGCTGCCTGCTCTTGACAGTTAGTTAATCCTTTTAACTAGTCGAGTGACTCGAGAAGGGATTGCTGTGGAGAGCAGCGCCTTCTTGTGTCTAATAATACTCGCAACACTCAAGTGGCAATAATGAAGCGGCGCTCGCTCCTGTCCATCATCTCACACTTGGGTGCTAAAAGGTGGGTTGCTGCAGACAACGTCAATATTGTCCACATCTGTCATTGTACATAAAATTTTGGGATTTGAACTCGTCAACTCGTATTGACATCCCAAAAGTATTATCACATGAATATACTTGCCTCAAAAGTATCTAGTAGTTTAAATTATTGCCTAGGTTGCACAGGAAATTGATGGAAATTCCTTTTCCTACAACAGGCTTCTTCTGGTAAGAATGTTTGTGTTTGTTTATCTGAGAAGAGCAAATCTGCTTTAACAGCTCCACTCTGCCGAATGAGGCAACAAAACGTCTTGTTGTGCTTTTGACCCAGACAAAGAGCATGTGTGTCTCAGAAAGCCAACATTGCATGCTTGTACTGGATCCAAATGCCTTACTTGGTAACCCCTAACAACACTTATCTCTATTGTCAAATAATGAACCGAAGCAGACCTTGGCCCCGCCCGTACAGCGCTTGTTATCTTAAAGTTTATTAGAGCCAGACCCTGGGAGCCTTGCATTCTAGAGGTGGAATACCTAAGATAGTATAATAGAATTATAATAAATAGTTTGAGTGAAGAGTGCAAAAAAGTCACTTCTGCAGAAGAACCTGGAATTGTGTTAATGAGAAGAAACATTAAAAAAGTGACAAATGCAGTTTCAATGACTCAAAAAGATAATTTCATGTCAATAACTATCTTGTAAAGCCTTGCAATTTCCTACAGGTAGACCAAAGTATATGTGACCAGGAAGTGAAAATTTTATTTGAGTGTGCATGCCTTGACATGCAAAGCCAAACATTGCACAAACAGCTGGCATAGCAATATCATCACATTTATGCGTGACTTGTTTCTAGTCTTCCAAAGCAAAAGTAGAAATATTTTTCTTTTTTAGCGTCAGTTTTTCATTCATGTTGCCAAATCTAAGGCCCACATAATCATGAAAGCATGGAAATTTCTCCAGTTTCCATGCGCATCTATGTCCTCCTGCTTTATGTGCCCTTTGCACTGCCTTCTCTAAATTTATCTCCCCCTCCTCTAGTTTACTGTCCTTGACTTCAACTTAGACTCTCACAGTCAGGCTATCACTTTCCGTAAACCGCACCAAGCTTTTAATGAGCTCAAGATATTAGGTTAGAACTTGTCAGCAATTGTGAAAAGTAGTGAATCATAATCGCACCACTGACAACAACATTCATGTGTTTATGTGGAGTCTCAAACCAAGAATTACTTTGTTGCATTTTCTAAAAAGTGACTGGCCTATTTTTATTTCCTCTCAGGACAAACAGCTGCTTGCAGATGCAAACAGACAAGAGGAACAAAAAGATCACGCTCCATAAAACACTTCAACAGGTAAGCACTTTAAAGCCTGGGAACTTGATTTTACATGACAGACAGACCAAAAGCCTGGAAGCAAAATTTAGATCCAAAGGCAAATTGACCTTGAAGTCGGCTTGAGTCCTGTGCAATTATGTACAACCACATTCAATGCAAATCATTATAATTTACTCCATATGAAAAAGTGTGTTGCATTTCTCTTTTGCATGATATAATACTGCCGTACATATACATGAATGTTAATCTTATCCATTCAGCAGACTCCTCTTTGTCTATTTTAAGCTTTGCTGCATATAGATACTTGACATAAGCAACTTCAAATAGGAGGCTATTTATTGATGATTGATGTTCAGTGAGCAGACACGGTGTGACAAATTTGCGGCGACCTACACGTGACACAGGCTAACCGGCCCGGCTGATTCGTGCTGACAGAATGATGAAGGACACAACTTGTCAATCAAAAGCGAACCTGAATTAAATGTAAACGTTTATGGACAGATTCCATTTGTGATTTCTGAAGCGGTATCCATAGTGGCAATATTGATAGGGGTTACTTATCAATTCGAATTTTCACTGTGTTGTCATGAATGTTATTTTAGTAAATGAAAACTGACAAAATAGCAAAAAGAAGCCAAAACATTAACTAAATGCATTACAAACAAAATGTTTTTGAAATAAAATTAAAATGGAGCATTAAAAAATAAATAATAAAAAGAAAAGAAAACTAACTAAGTCAAAAGAAAAGAAAAAAACGATCATGAAAAATGCAATCAGTAATTTGGGGCAACGTCAGTATAATAAATTACTTGCTGATTCCCACCCTTAAAATATACAGTAATAAAAAACAAAGGTTTAATCAACCTGTAATGGCTCTACGCTTCTCTTATCTGTGGACTTTGCTCTTGTGGATGAGCACAAAAAAACTAGACATTTTTTCCCAGAGGCCATTTCCTTTCCTTGTAATGAAAATACTCCCAGACCAGTGGGAATCGTGAAGCGAACCTGAGCACAACAAAATTCCGATGAAGACGATGAACACTCCTGCCTGGCAGTCGCACATAAACAAACAGACTTGATAATGAAGAGTGACAGCGGAATAACCAAAGTACAGCTGTTATATAATCCCTTTTACACTCTAAAATAGAAACGTCAACCATTATATGTCCCGATTTCAGGCTGCACAAAGAAGAAGAAAATATCTTAAAACCAGCTACACACCCATTTAGATTGTTCAGCACATTATCACATGAGAATGCTATTTGGGCGAGACGCAGAAACTCTCCAAGGACTCAAAGCGTTTTCCTGAGCATCAACAATCAGTGCAAAATGGAACAAAACAAAAACACACGCGTTGTGTGCCTTGAACAAACAAACGCAAACACTGAAGGCCTTGTCCCAGCTTTGGCTTAATATATGACTGCTAGGAAAAAAAAACATTCCGCTTGCAAGGCCTGACCAAGAGCTCTTACATTCCACAAATAGGGAGCGAGGTCTGTCTTGGACTGTTGCCAGTACAGTTTTCCTCTGCGAGACCTTTTCTCCAAGTGGAGCAGTAAAAGACGAACTACCAGGCAAGCGTTGTGTCTTTCTCTTCGCAGCTGATTCAAGGCAACACAACAATACACACGTGGATACTTTCATGGCATGAGCACTCGCAAACGCATTCGCTCACAGCGACACACACCTGCTCATCCACGGCAACATCCTGCAGGGTCGGGGTCTCTTGGGTACCTCGGATCCAGCTCAGTATTTGGCCCATGTTGGCTGATGGTGCCTCTGTGTGTGTATTGTGTTTGTCTGTCAACCCCTGGCGTGTCTGTCGGCTCGCAGCATGTTTCCAACACGCAGGGAGGGGAAAAGAGGGAGGGAGCAGAGAGGAAGGGGGCGTGGTGGGACCAGGGCGTGATGGGGCAGGAGATCGACTAGGAGGGGGAGGCTCGCATGTGCATGAGTCACAAGAGCCAGAGCTTGAATTTCCCGAGATTAAAAGAGAAGGGAGCTGAGCCGCCATATGTACATTAGATGCATATGTGCACTATATGTCATAATTCTTTAAACAAGGTCTCAAACGTTGTGGAAGCTAGGCGTATACCCAAGATGCATGCACACACCCATTTTTGTTTTCATATTCCTGCCTTAGGCGGTTACACGTGAACACACGCAGGTCAATCAACTGTTATAAAGGGAGCTTATGTAACTTCCCACTAACAACAATAAAGGGAGGCGGTAGAGTGTAATTACACCACGTTGATGACTTTTCTTACGTAGACTCACTAGACTAATATTTTTGTTTTTACAATAATATTTTCGATGTAGCCCCAGTAGTCTAAACATGACAATCTGACTAGAATACGAATTAAGTAGCAAAGTCCAGCCCAATTTTATCCACCTCAAGGGGCGGCCATTTTGCCACTTGCTGTCGACTGAAAGTGACATCACAGTTTCTCAGGTAACGTCCAATCATTGCTGACCTGTTTTCGTCTGATGCCATTTTTAGTCGACAGCATGCGACAAAATGGCTTCCCGCCTGACATGGATAAAAACAGTTGTATTTGGCTGTTTAATACATATTCCAAAAACAATATCATGCAGAACATCAAGTTTAGTCTAGTAGGGCTGCATACAATATATTATTGTTAATACATTTTTTTGACTTGACTTCCCCTTTAAGGAATCACAAGTTTTACACAAAATTGTCAGTGTTTACAATAGACATTAAAAAATGCTATGAAATGTATTCAATAAGCAAATTATATTTTTTTCAACAGCCATGAAGTCATATACTGAGCGAATAAACTAACACAAACGATTATTACTAAAGCAAACAAAAAGGGCTGCTAAAGCTATGATTTGAACACCTACGCCGAGTGCAAAATCAGCATTGATATTTGTGTTATGCACATCGTGTGCATCTTCAAGCCGTACTTGGGTGGAGTATGTGCACAATACAGCTTTGGCATGAGTCACTGCGATAGAATCGCTATGCTGTCTGCCCATTAAAACCTTTCAGACTTGCTACTCCTGTTTGTGCAGCTGACATCGACTGGTCACTGAAACCTTGGGAGTCCAGGGACCCCTTAGCATATATAGCATAATGCTTTATGGCTCCTAAATATAAACGAGTGTTAGTGCACCCTGTGACATATTTGTAGCTGGAACATGAACCACAGGGCTACAACTCCGGAGTACTTTGATATACACCTTGCCAGTGGCTATTTAGGCACAAAGTCATCAAATAAAACCTCCCATAGAATTGTATATAGCATATTGAATTTAAATCTTGAATAATGCAGTGTATTGAATCAGTGTGTGTCCACAGAGAGCATGTTAACTTTAAAAACAAGGCATGTCACGAACATGACATTACAAGTCACTTTACAACCCATTTGTCTTCGCTACGAGACAAACTGTGCATGACACACTCCCTGTCATGCAGACACGATCCAAAGTGTCAAGCCGCCCAGCCTGTCAAACAAGCTGATGCACCATGGGAAACAATACAAACACAGTAATTAGCCAGGCTTGAGTTGGGATTTAATGCGATCGGACTTGCATTGGAAGAAACAAGAGATGCATTGTGGACGTACAAGAATATTTATCATGAATATTTTCTACAAGATAACAGCGGTGTACATATTCAAAGACAGAAGTATGTCATACTCAGTTGTGAACCTATAAGATTTTTCTACACCTCGAAATCAAGAAATTCCAATCACCCAAAGAACATGACTCACTTATGCAAAAGTAATTCAGGCAAACATTTTTCTCAACACACCCCAGGTAAACTAATAACAACGACGACTTCATCTTCCTTTTGTCCTCTTTGGCGGGTGTTTCATTGATTTTGTGATGTAATTCTGGGTGTTACAATTAATGACTCAAACGTTGCAGAAATGTGCATTTTGCAACATCTGACAACACTAATACTCACAAACCCATGCTGGCTCTTGTCTCAAAAGCTGAAATGTGATTTTTTTTTTATATACTTGCGTGCCGGAGCAGTGTATAAAGGTGCGAAAGTGTACAGGGGAAATAGTCACTCAACTAAAGACTAGACACACAGACCCGCCTGTTATTTCAGAAAGTAGCATTTATCAGCATGAGCTTACGCGTGATTTTTTTCTGCAGCAGAGGGAGACAAACAGATCGAACATCATGCACTCTTAAGGATACATTGTGTCCTCATATCTGACCTGAAACAGAAAGATGGATGGATGGATGGGTGGGCGGAAGTATGAAGAGGGAAAATGTAAATAGTAGATGATTAACTGCACAAGGTAATTCAGTTGTGTGCTATTCAGTCTGAACACTAAAGGGCACAAGCTACACAAAAAAATAAGAGACGAAGAAGCATGTACAGTCTGGTCGATATAAAAAGAGTAGGAATGAGAATTCCATTACTACCTTTTGGTGACAATGACACAAAAAGTTGAATAACGCTATCAATAATGGATTTTTGGTATAACATTTTCTTGCAAAAAATCCACACTTTCACTTTTATCGCTAAAAATGTATGTATCAATAAAATTGAAACTCGGTCAATTTAGGGAACACCCTAAAATTCCATCAGTCCAGAAATATACTGAAGAGTTATTGTTTGGCAACAGACTGTCAAGGAAAGAATTCAAGGGGAAATCTACAGGATGCTGTGTTGTCGACCCATTGTTTTCCCCCGCTTAATGAATTTAACACCAGAATAAGTAAATTCAAAATTTCACTCACTTACCAAACACACAGTTAGGCGCATGTTTGAAATTCAATTGGCTGAGCAAGAAGATAACACTTAAAAATACAAAACATGTTCATCTAATTATTAAAACAAGTTTAAAAAAAAAAAGCATTTTGATGTCAGCAGTCACAAACCCAGCAATAATATCAATGCGTGAACAAAGTGCGTTAATCTCAAGAGAGTGGCTTCAAAGCTACTTACAACATAGTTGTAGAAGGCTGCATACGCCATGAGGGCAGAGGAGGCGAAACACACAAGAGGAATTAAAAGAGTCACCCAGAACTGGAACGCACTCCTTGGTGGATTCTTTTTCTTGCACTCTAAGCTTTATCATGCCACACCAAAACGTGTCTCGTGCCACTCCCCGCACATTGACGGAGCTGTCTGTGCTGTTGCTTTTTGACTCGCTGCCCAAGTCACCTCGAATTAATTATTTTCCAGCAGCCTCTTCACACTTCCCGTCCCAGGGAACAATAGTCAACTTCTGTGTGTGTGTGAGAGTGTGCGCTTTATGCACCACCCCTCACTTTACCGGTACCGGTAGTATACAGTGGTTTCAGAGAAGTGAGTTGCGTGCGTGAATAATACGATAATACAGTGGTGCAATACGCTTTTCTGCAGAAATGACACTTTACTGACTGCGCTCGCGAGTAGTATTCAAGACTATTTCAAATGCGTCAAATAAAATGCGTCATCTCTCAAAACAACCATGTAACATCACTTGAAGAAGAGATGGCGTTTGCATCTCCCTTCCTTTGTGTGATTAAATGCCAGTCGAAGCTTTCCTCACCTCCTCCGTAGCCGCTGAGTGCTTGTGATGGCCGTGGTTTCTCCTCTTGTGTGGCATCTTGGTAACAATTGAGTGAGTTGATCAACCGATGGACTTCTCGCTCACAAAATGGGAATGCAGGAGAATCTGTTGAAACCGAGAAAAAAAAAAGTTGCCCCTCCTGCTGGCACCACTTTTGTCAGACTTGATGATTTAAAGATGTTTGGCGCAGAAGTAGAATGTTTCTGTGTTTCTATGTGAGCGCCTGTGCGACAAATACAGCAGGCATGGTTAATCTTATACACAAACGTAAATTCTTATTATTAGATGTCACATTTCAACCCGTTTGTAATCATATTGCTCTAAAGGGGGAAAAAAAGACTAATGTTATTGGACACACCCACAAGCCATTTTGTTTTTTCTGTTGATGACTCTTATTATATAGTTTGTAGAGCGCACACGTGGAGCTAGACACATTATTTTAAGGCTATGCTCGTGGAAGAAAACATGTTTGGAGATAACGTTTTATGTGATGATTAAATTACAAAGCATACAACAACGATTTGAATGTTATCAAAACAATCCCTGCGTCTTTTTTACATTCCTGCTTCATTATCTATAAAGCCACAACAATGCGTTACTTGATAAAGGTATCAACTGTCTTTGTGTGCGTTTAACAAAAGGTGAATGCTAAATGGGGATTTAATATCTTCTTAAACCTTTCCCCAGCAAAGTATTTACATAACACACCCCAAACCAGAAGACGGGGTGAGTCATCGTTTACGTCATCGTGTTTCCACCGGTGACGCTGCACATTAGTCATGCAATGCTGCCCTCTAGTGGAATTAAAGAAAAACATCTTAAATCTAAATTTGTGATTGATTTTAGTATTTGTAGTAAATCCACATTTTAGTACCAGGAAACTTCAAACAGTTTTATGGTATTTTGATGTATTTAAATCCGAAAAATATACAGTGTTATAAAAGAGAGGCCACACATCCTGTTGCCCCCCCCCCCCCCCCCACACACACACACACACACACTCTGGCCTTCCAAATGTACACGACATCTGAGTGAAAGCATCACCTTCCTGACATTCACACATGTTGATAACCATATGCATTGTGTCATATCAATGTCTCATTTCCTCATTCTACATGCCAGTCCAGATGACATCTGGTTGACATTTTCGCAGCATCAATTGATGACACATGACATTTGTGCAACATTGTGTAGCTTTGGTGACAAACAGATTGAAACCAAAGTTTAATCTTCAAATGTATTTAATGTAACTTTTCCACCTAATATCAAATGCCCCTTTATTATCAGATTTACCAAAATACTTCCATCTATTAACGCTCTATATTGCTTAAGGTTACAGGTGAGGTGGAGCCCAGACATCCTCAATTGACTTTGCCTGCCAGCCAATCACAGATATCCTTTTCTACTTATGGACAATTTTGTCTTTCATACCCCTGTGAAGATAATAAAACCACACAAGATGCAGGAAGCATGTCTGACGTTTTCCCTCGTTTTTACCGTATTGTATTGATTTTGAGTACATTCTAGTTCACTGGGTTTGCTCCTCCTCAGTCCCTGCCGATTCATGTGCGTCATCCACAGGCCATATGCTGCCTCAGAACTGGAAAAAAATACTTAGTGGATGAAATGCAGTCATACCTCTGACCTCATCTGATGTTTTTACCTTTCTGTGGGTGGTTAAGGGGAAGACACATAAGTGATCTGAGTCCATTATTGTGAAAGAAACACACACATTCACACACAATCGATGAGGACACGACTCTGTGGGGAGACTGCTCCAATGCCGTAAATGCCAATGTTCATTTTGCCGTTGTTTTTTGTGACGTTTCGACCGCGCGTGCATGTGCGTGCATGCTTTTTGTGTGTGTGCACAGCTTCCCCTCAGAGTAAACAGCTGTTGCTAGGTAAAGGTAGATTATACAGCTGACCTGGACCCGAGCTGTTTGCTCACAACCAGATGAGCATAGCTAATCAGTCAGTATGAGTGTTCACATGTCCAATTCACAGTGATTGAGCACATCTTCCACCTTTGTCTTCTTTTGTACATGTCAATTACAGCAAGAGTCCTTGTGAGCCATGTTTGTTTGCGTTCACTACACAGCTTGCTTGATATGGACTCCCTCTTTCCTTTGTGTGCTCATTCACAGCTCACCAGCTCCAGCTCATCATCAGTAGATCTCACTTCCTCTCCCGCCTGAAAAACATCAACTGATCCAAAGACGTTGTCAGGTTAAGCAAGAATTGACATCCTGTTGTATGTGTTGGAGAACATTTGAATTCATTCCCATTTACAGGATTTGTGCCACATCAAATGAAGAAAAGTGAAGCGGTATACTATTTAGAAAATAAGCACAGTTTTTATGACTTTTATTTTATAAACTGTGGATCAGCATGTACTGGTAGATCAGTTGATGACTTTTCCTCCTTTGTCTTGCTTGACTTCCGATCGTGACTTGCTGAGGGTACACTGGACGAGGAACTGTCCGTAGTGCTGATCCATTATTTCTCTTCTGATAACACTACATGTCATTTTAAGCCCCCCCCCCCAAAAAAAAATACAGATTTCGATTGCACGTGAACGCATCTTGTACACCTATTGCATAACGCATAGGAATTGTAATAATGATGCGATATATATGCTTTAATTAGGATATGTCTAATCAATTCATAAGGGATTTTTAATTTTTTTATTTTACTTGCTTAATTTAATCATGGCTCCTCATTCTGGGATATTTTTGGATTCACCTCTCGTCTTCCCTTGCCACTTTCTTCTCACTCCATTGAAGGAAGACGCCCAATTGACGTCATAGCAAGTGTAATTTGACGTGAACACCCTCCCTCGTCGTCGTGACCACATCCGCGCGCATGCAGACGCACGCAAACGCTCAACCATCCCCAAGTGTTTCCTTGACGGAACCGAAACGCGCATTCCCATCCATCCACCTGCAACAGAGGAAAAAATAATTGGACATCACTACTAATCAGAATAGATCAAAACAGTTCGGTGCTTGTTTTTCCTGAATCATTTCCAACCTGCGTTCTGTGATTTATTTTTCTCATCTGGTTGAATTTCCTCTGAAATGGAATTGAGATGTCGTCCCGCGATGATGTGTTGTTTTCTCGCCATCCTCTCGTCCGTGATTTCACGCTCCGTGGGGTCGTCTTTCATGGACAGACAGTATCTGAACGAGTGGGCCGTGGAGATCCCGGGTGGCCTGGATGCCGCCGAGGAGATCGCCCGGGAGCTCGACTACCAACTGGTCCGACAGGTAGGCACCACGGAGTCAGACTTCCTGAAACCAAATCACTAATTTTGATTATTGTTCATGAATTCTAAACGGTAGATTTTTATTAGGATCCTCACAGAAATCCGAATTAAGTTTTCAGTAGGCTACGTCATAAGCTTATGTCGTAAAAGAGGAACATTATATTTATTTTGCTTTCTTTGATTAGCTCATTCGAGTGGAAAAATAATAGCTTTTATGATATGCCAAAAGTACATTTAGTATTTATGATATTCAGCCATCTGATAAATTAATGGATTGAATCAATGTTTGACTCACAATTTGCACTTTGCTCATTAATGGCGGTTGGTTTCCTTGTGTTCTTTAGAATCTCTTCGCTTACACACATTAGAAGTGGCTGTCGCTGGGTGATGTGTGGTCAGTGCGTGAATGAAACATTTGCAGCAGTGAAAACGAATTTTTTTGCATTAAATTAGTCAGATCTTAGCCTGACATTTCTATTTTGCTGAATTTGTTTATTGTATGCCATGATAGTCGTAGTTTCTCCTGATTTGTAGACTGTTTATTTTTATGTATGCTGACTCATCATCAGGTGCAAATAAACAATTAAAAAGTACTACTAAACAAAAACCAAAAAAATAAAAGGGATAGTTATACTCTTCAGGTATTTCAACAGGTAGCCCTGGGCATTTCCAGGATAATTTGAGCACACTAGAAAAACGGGTTGTGCAGCATTACCAAATGAGACAAAATTCTCAGACAACTTCCCGGTAACAGGCGTGTATTTTTATGAAGAAGCTGATGATCACACTGGCAGGAAAATATTAACGATCCAAGAAAAAAATCAACATGATTTTCATGCTTCAGCTATTTATTTTCTCTGCAGATTGGGGCCCTGAATGACCATTTCTTGTTCAGGCATCGCAAACATCCCTCTAGAATGAAGCGAAGTGCCACGCACATCACCAGGCAGCTATCGGAGGATGATCGGGTGAGCGGTGCCTCAACATAAACGCAATTTGTTTTCTTGAACACAAAGTAACCTCATCCATTCCCGCCCGCAGGTGTTGTGGGCCGAGCAGCAGTACGAGAAACGTCGCAGCAAGCGAGCATCCATCGGCCAGTGCAGGGACTGCCCGGCGGACAAGCTGTTTGATGATCCCATGTGGAACCAGCAGTGGTACCTGGTGAGTCTGCTCCAAAGCCAAAAAACGTAACCGCTCGATAGAACAGCTCAAATAACAAACAGGCACGCAAGACAATACAACAAGCAGTCCAGCCAAAAGCGCCATTTGCCTAATTGGTTATGCTGTCCGAGTGGGGATGAGTGTGGCGGAGAGAAAATAATCCAACAGGATGGAACAGAACAGAGCAGATGTATTAAATTCTAATTTCCCCTGAATGGGATTTTTGGCCCATTCAAGCTGAGATGAAGCACACGACAGTCGGTTATCACACACTTCACACATTACTAACATGTTCATGTAACGTCCCGACCGTGGTTTGACCCCTTTGGATGGTGTTGCTACAGAATCAGGTCTTTACTCATGTTAATCCATGATCAACACATACACAGCATATCAGATCAGACTGAGCTCATTAGCTGGGGAACATTTATTGTAAAAGTGTAATGCCCCATAGTGCCTAAGTGAAGAGAGCAAATGAAGGAGCAGAGGACGGTGACGCACGCTGGCAGATGTGACGTTTGCTTACATTAGAGGGGACAGAGATCGTTATGTGATGGACTCAGAGAGCAGGAGAGAATTGAGCGAGATGCCATTATGCCCCTGAAAATGTAATCAGGGTGTGACTCATTGCTTGACAACATGGCTGTGATTTTTTGTTTTGGGGCAAATCAAAGGATATGCCGGTTGCAACACGATGC
The DNA here is from genome assembly GCF_024217435.2 of Syngnathus scovelli. Lineage (NCBI taxonomy): Eukaryota > Metazoa > Chordata > Actinopteri > Syngnathiformes > Syngnathidae > Syngnathus > Syngnathus scovelli. Next base: position 6,213,372 of record NC_090857.1, on the reverse strand, counting down.
ACTTGTTTGTCTTGAGTGTTAAATTAATCAGGCACTGGACCACACAAAAGCCTCAGCAAGTGGCCGCAGGAGTGGACGAGCCATAATTAAAAAATATAGTCTTGAAATGCCAAAAATGGAGCTGAAAAGCTTTCACCTTTTACAACACTTGATAACATTCAAAGAGCCTTTTTGTGTTGTGCCTGAGCAACCATTGACTTTTTGTCCACTTCGTCGTCTTCCATGCAGCAAGACACACGCACGTCGTCGTCCCTGCCCAAGCTGGACCTGCATGTCATCCCGGTGTGGCAGAAGGGCATCACGGGCAAAGGGGTAGTCATCACCGTTCTGGATGACGGACTGGAGTGGAACCACACAGACATCTCCGCTAACTACGTAAGATACTGTTTCCATGGTGACCGCCCCGTCGTCTCAGTCTGCTGTTTCCACAGCAACGCTGCTGGTAACACCTTGCAAGGCAAACACATCTTTTGCCTTTATTTAGCTTCTAATTTTCAATAGCTGCTCTGATGGTGGCCTAGTAAATGTTTTGTGTGAGGGGAAATGATGTTTTACTTCTACCTTGCTTCTTTTGAGTTCCTTCCAATGTTGCCGCTTTTCAAAGCCAGTCGTCATCGTCTCACCGCAGCAATGAATAGAGACACTAATGGCGAAAAGCAACCTGTTTATCGAGCCATTAAGACACATTAGTCCGAGAGATTGAGTCACCCAAGGTGCTCACACTCAATGTATAAAGAGCCTCCAACATTTTTACTTTTTTCCATTCAGCCGTCTCACATGTTCCTGGAGATCTTCTATTATTAAGTTGTATGTGGCAGCTCTTGACAAATGTGCATGGGATAATCTGATATCTTTTTTTTTTTTTTTTTTGCCCGCTCATCATCTGTCATTTTTATTCAAGGATGCAGCAGCCAGCTTTGACTTCAATGACAATGATCCTGACCCGTTCCCCAGATATGACACCACCAATGAAAACAAGTATGTTGAGAATGTTCAGTGTTTTTTTGTTGTTGTCTTTTTACATATCCAACCAAGTTTGATAGCCCTATATAATGAGAAACTTTTCAATCAGGCATGGGACCAGGTGTGCCGGTGAGATCGCCATGCAAGCGGACAACAATAAATGTGGTGTTGGGGTGGCTTTCAATTCCAAAGTTGGAGGTAAGAGGCTTTCCTCTTTAGGTAATTGAGAAATCGGTGCACATGTATATAAGACGATAAATGCTGATAGGTTGGCCGGCCAACAAGGAACGTCTGACAATAAGCATCTTTTGATCATGTTCTCGGTTCTTTCCACTCAGGTATTCGTATGCTGGATGGGATTGTAACGGACGCCATTGAGGCCAGCTCTATCGGTTTCAGACCGGATCACGTGGACATCTACAGTGCTAGCTGGGGGCCCAATGATGATGGCCAAACCGTTGAAGGCCCAGGTCGCCTGGCTCAAAAAGCCTTTGAATACGGCATCCAGAAGGTAAATCATTAACAGCTTTTACTGATCTGGGAAGATGTGACGCTGAGATTCCCTCGAGGGCCTGTTATCTGCCCCCTGGTAGTTAATGACATGCTCAGCTGCCTTTACTGTATCCTATTTTGGATGAAATGTTTTTTCCACATTAGAAGCAATGCACGGTAGACCCGAGTGAAAACAAATATATGACTTCTTGCTTCACTGCTCTCCCATTACCCCTTTCTTCAGGGCCGAGGCGGCAAGGGCTCAATCTTTGTTTGGGCATCAGGTAACGGAGGCCGCCAGGGGGATAACTGTGACTGTGATGGCTACACAGACAGCATCTACACTGTGTCAATCAGCAGCGCCTCCCAGCAGGGCTTGTCCCCATGGTACGCTGAAAAGTGTTCCTCCACTTTGGCAACAGCGTATAGCAGTGGAGACTACACCGACCAGAGGATTGTGAGTAGTTTATGGACTCCATCAGCAATTCCCAAACTTCACACCCTATGAAAATGCATCATATGCTCCCTATAAAACTAGTAACTCAAAAAAAAAAAAAAATCATGAAAAAGTTTGAATTGTTTTTCTACGTTTCTCCAGACTAGCGCTGATCTACACAATGAGTGCACTCAGACTCACACGGGAACGTCAGCCTCCGCCCCGCTAGCTGCTGGAATATTTGCCCTTGCACTGGAGCAAAAGTACGCAAATGAAAGATGATTGAGATTCGTTTGAATAAGTGATCACTAACCCCGCTTCCTTTTCCACGTCTCTTCTCCAGTCCAGATCTGACTTGGAGAGACCTACAGCACATTGTAGTCTGGACGTCAGAGTTTGATCCCTTGGCTAATAATCCAGGTTGGAAGAAAAATGGAGCGGAACTGATGGTCAACAGTCGCTTTGGTTTTGGGCTTCTCAATGCTAAAGCCTTGGTTGACCTCGCTGACCCTGCAACATGGAAGCACGTGCCGGAAAAAAAGCAATGCATTGTGAGGGACGACTCTTTCCAGCCCAGGTATGGCAACGTTTTGAATGAAGCGGCCTTATTTGAGATAAGTCGCTGATGAACTGTGTGACCCATTGCATCTGAACTCAAAAAACCTGCAACATGTCTTAAACACACATCCAGAACAAAATCAAAACAGTTTGGGGGTAAACAAAGATCTTTTCAACCATCTGCGTTATTAAAGATACAGATGGTTGAAAAGATCATTGTTACTCGTGACAGTAACAATGAGGCTTAATCCGAGAACATTCTTGGTGCCATGAACATGAATTGGAAAGCTTTTGGTTTTTTTCCTCATAAAAATAAAAAACAACATCTGGGTCATTTAAAATGTAGGTCATGTTAATTGATAATTGTCAAATATGATTTGATTACTGGCAGAGAATGCAAAGCTGCCAACAAAACCAGGAAGCATTCTGTTTTGTTTTATTTTTCAACATTTGTTTGGATTATTTAGTGGCAGCACACGTTGCCCCTTAGAAACTACCAAGCAGATGTGACAGTGTTCCATCACCATGGACTATTTATTATTATTATTTTTTAAATATTCCCTTCTATTCTATCACTCCACAGGGATTTGAAATCAGCAGGAGAGACAACCATAGAGATTCCAACTAAAGCCTGTGCAGGACAGCAGGAGTACACCATCACCTCACTAGAACATGTGCAGGTGGAGGTCAGCATCGAATACACCAGGAGAGGCGATCTTCACATCACGCTGACTTCGCCAGCTGGTGAGACAAACGCTCAGACACACACACATACACACACCGAACTCTCGGGAAATAACCATGTGCGTTTTATTTTTTCCCAGGCACCACCACGGTGCTGCTAGCTGAGCGCGAGCGTGACACGTCCTCCAATGGTTTTAGAAACTGGTATTTCATGTCTGTCCACACATGGGGTGAAGACCCCTCCGGTACTTGGACCCTCAAGATAACTGACAATGTGAGTTTTAAACTTGACGGACAGATGACGATTAATAACCTGAAATCAGATTCTTATTCCTCCTGAGCGTGATGTTGTTTTGTTGTAACAGTCGGGCCGTATAGAGAACCAGGGTCGTATTTTGAGCTGGAAGTTGATTCTCCACGGAACATCCGAGAAGCCGGAGCACATGAAAAAGCCTCGAGTGTACATTGCCTACAATGCTGTGCAGAACGACCGGCGTGGTGTGGAACATATGGATGACCTGATGGAGGTAAGTTAGAGCACGTTTGAGACGGACGGGATAACCAATTGACATTCGAGGTGATTGGTTTTCATCCGAATTTTTTTCTGTACAATTACTATACCATAATTAATTCTTCAATTACAACTGAATTTGATGAATGAGTGTGCTGTGACACTTAATTTATTTTCAAGCACATCAGGTTTTGGAGACATTTTTAATATTTGGTTTTTAAGTTTGACCTATTAAAGCGTGCGTAATATTGTGTGTGTGAGAGAAAGAGAGAATCAGGAATTCTGAAGCAAATGATGTAATGGTTTAAATATTTTGGGGAGGCTGAACATGACGTAATTAACTTAATCTAAACCGTAGGGAATGGATTGAATGATTGGTTTTGTGAAAACAAAATTTTGCTACATGAAGAGGAAGCAGAATGGATTTGTTTTGGATTTAACAGTGGAATTGTGTTAATATGGAATTGGGTGGATCAGTGGAACTGTGTTTTTTGGTTTGAACATGAGCTTTGTTGGAGGACATGGTCATGTATATTAAATCTAACAAGTGGGCATAGGAAAGGAGTAATTGTCACCTAAGTTATTATTGTTGGAATTTTTTTTCACTTGAGTTGTGCAAGGCATGTTTGTACATTGTGGATGCTGTTGTGTTCTTACATTAGGACCTTGAAAGTAAGGCATAGTGATCATGCGACGGACAATCTGGGGGGTTGCGGCACCCGCCATACCAGACCACCCAGTGGGAGAAGCGTCTCGCCATGCCGGTCCCGAAGGTTCCTATAGGCTGGATGACTTCAACGCAGGGAATGATATTAATGAGATCATCAAGTTTAGGGTCCACGTTGACTGATTAATATATAGGTTGTTGATTTGGCTTGCTTATGTGCTCCACAGGTTTCATTGCTCATCATAGGGTGCAAACTCAGTCCAATATGGGTCACATATTTTGTTGGATTTCTTTAGACTTGTCCATAATGCGCTGCACCACACTCGTGATCCCTGAAGTTAACGGCATTTGAGGGGCCTAGTCCGAGGGGGGCGGACCCCGAATATTGCCTTGTAGGGGATCACAAGCACATATAGGATTTTTGCATACACAAACATGGGTTTTAGGGTGTTATATCGCGGTGACCTTTCCTCCTTGCTTGGCATTTTCTTATCTATGGCACCCTTGGCACACATATTAGTTGATTTCAGTTAAGGCCGTGGGCTCACACATTGTCACACGGGCTAGGTTGAGTCACCCCCCATGTGGGTGGGGGACCAAGAGTAGAAGAGTACTCAGGGAATCCCAGGGGATGGGATTAGACTTTCTTCCACAATCTTGCAGATTAGGCTCCATGGCTTTGTCTTGATTTTTCTGGCATCCATTAAATAGTTCAACAGAGATTATGCAGTCTTGTTCTCTTGGCAAAGATAAAAGTATTAGTGAAGTTTCCCTCTGGACTTTTTAATGTCATGGTTACCATGTAATGTGCTCTGATGTTTCAGAAAAAAAATCCCCTTGTTGCTGAACATAACTCTTTATGAATTCATAAATATTACATATTTTGTATTATTATAAGAACTACATGTACTGTATTTATATGAGAACCTGGGCTGCTAGAAAAAAAAAACGAGGGGAGATTCAGAATCAGTGCAAAAAAATAATCTAAAAGTTAACGTAGCTTCGATTACAATATTTCGTAAAATAAAAAATTCTCAGTATAATTCAACAGTTTAATAATACAGTAGAGCTAAAAGACTAAAAGACAAGTGCATTATAACATTACGAAAAAAATATTTGACATATCTGTTTGCCCTTATAACAACCAAAATGTATAATCTAATACTGTATCCATAACCTCAAGATGGCAATCATTAATTTCTAAACAATCGAGAGAGCGTAACGGGAATCGTATGCTTTTCCTCTGTCATCACCAAGTTCTTTTGCACCGCTTGATGTCATCAATGACATGTGATTCTATCTTTTTGATCTGTCCGGCGATGCAGGAAGAACCCACTCAGGCCCGTCCGCCTACGAAGACTAAAACGCAACCCTTAGCTCCTTCTGCTGCCGAAAAGAAATCCCAAAAGCCAGCAACAACTCCCTACTCCCCCACACAGGCCTTGCTGCGTCTCCTGCAGACAGCCTTCAACAGGCAAAGCCTCAGCGTCCAGCAGCCCCAAACAACCTGGGGGAGGAAGCAGCCTGGAAGGATGTCCTCCCTCCTGGCAACAAGAACCCCCCCACAAAAGTTGTACCAAGCTTTGGACATGATCAATAAGTTCAGGGGCCCAGGCCACAATGTCTTCAGTGACTATAGTGATGGCTTCTACAGCAGCAAGCCGTACAGGCATCGAGATGACCGCCTGCTGCAGGCCCTGTTTCAGATGTTAGATGAGGACTAGAAATGAGAGAGAGAAAGAGAGGGAGAGAGATTTGTGTTGGTTGGGAAGCAGAGGAACGTGGCAAAATAGGAAAGGAGGAAAAAAAAATTGTGAATACAACGAAAAAGACCTCAAAGGTCTTTTATTCCGTTCTGCGTTGTCCCCCAAATGCTGCATATCGAATGTCCTTACTTTCATTTCATTAGTTTTGGGCACTGATTTCAGTTGGTCCATTCATCGTAATCCAAGCATGAAACTGCAGATCTCTTTGGTCTGCAGTGAAAATATATACAAAAATATCTTAACTTTCTTTTGCATTTTTAATTTATTTTTTTAAAAGTACAATGCTGCATTAAATGAAATATTTTTCTAAGGATCCTCATATTTTATGAAAATAATATACTATCAAACCCCGACACAGTTTATTCTTTCACTTGATTTTTTGCAACTTCAGCATGGATCGAATAGGAGCACTGCCGAATGGTTTTTAAGATTTTATGTATTTCAGTGATGTTTATTTTGTGTCCATAAGTTAACAAATATATCTTTAAAGTAGTGCAATATTGATTGTGTCCATAAGTTATCAAATATATCTTTAAAGTAGAACAGTATTGATTAAGTGTTGGCACTACTCTGGTACTATTGTACCTATCCGATAAAGTAATCATCTGTGCAAGCACATTTGTCTACATTGCATTCATATTATATTATGATTATTATTACAAGACAAAATAGTCATCTTCACTCAGTCGCAAATTTTAAGTCAGCTTTTTCAATTTAGTTTGTCCCGAGTGAGCTTTAATCTATTTATTATTATTTATTTATTTATTTGGTTGTCCCTATACTTCCATGTGAAACTGCCAGCCCCGCTTCTCTGCCAACCAGATGGAAGGACAAGGATAATGTTTGGACAAAATGCTGCACTGTAAATTATCTTTAGCGTAGCCTAAATTTTGCTCTTTTATGTTTGTTTTGGCTGATGCTACCGTTCGGAATTGTTTGCACAAACCATTATTATGTTGCAATTTCTGTAATGGATGTACAAAAATAAGAGACTTATTGTAAACTGCAAATCGACCTCCTGAGTGTGTGGATTTTCTTACATTTGATTTCTGCAGCAAAAACACTGAGAGGTTCAAGTTAAACAAAAATCCATTCAAATAGCATAAATATTTGGAATTTGAATTCAACTTTGGGCCTTTCGGTGTGCATATTCTTTCTGTTCTTGTGTGGGCTCTTCCGTGTTACTTGCCCTGATCCAACTAAAAAGCTAAATTATTCAAAGTGCATGTCAAGTTATTTTTAGTAGATGCTGCAGGCCACTAATAATGGACAGCGGGCTGCAAATTGCCCCGAATCCGTAGTTTGGGCACCTTGCCTGAAATGATTCAAGGCAGCTACTCCATTCGTTTTCTTTGCCACAGATTCCACATGCATCTGGTTTCTTTGGGTTCGCCTCAGAAATGGAAACAAGCAGGAGTCTCTGGGAAACGGGGGAGGAGAACATTTTGGGAAAGAGGAAAAAAAGTGAGGCAACGAAACTCGAGTTTCTAAGAGTTAAGCAAAATAACCAGAAAGAAGAGCTTTGGAGAAACAGATAGATAGATAGAGCAAGATTTTTGGCATTTGTGTTTATCCAGCAGCGGGTCACAGCATGGCGCTGTTCCCATTCTGCAAGACAGCCACAGGTTAGTACAAGTTAGTATTCGTCAGCGCTCTGCTCCACCTCCTCTGCTTTAGTCACATCTGCTTGACCTGCACGCGATTCACAAGGCAGCACGAACGGCACAATCTGCTGGAAACGTGTCGAGAAAACTAATGAGGTGTTTTTTTCCACATTTGATGAATTCAAGACCTTTTCCGCATTAAATCATTTGACACGTTTGCATTTCCTTCACTGATCTTTGTTTTGTTCTCAGGCACAAGCTTGCAACAACTACATGTAGACTCGATTTGGGATTATTTCATGAATTTTAGAGACGCCGTTTTCTTACAAATAAAGTTACTTTATACGACGAGTGCAAACTGTAGATATTTATAAGCAGTGTGTGTGCGATATCATTTAATGCAGCATGCCACATTTCCATGGGGAGGCGCATCTTGAGCAGTACATTCTTTGCATTCCACTGAAGACCAGAGTGAAGAACCCAGCAACTATGGTTGCTTTCATTGTTCTTTATTGTCTGCAGACTATTGTGTAAAAAAAATAATTGTGCAAATTTTTGTGTTTATCCTCCAAATAGGAGCCGTCAGAGTGTCTAGGATACAGCTGCTCCTGTACTGTGTTCTCCTGTCACTTATCATATGTAAGTGTGTTGCTCTACTCTGATGCTGAATTAGATGCATCTCATACCTATCCTTCAAGGGGAAATTCATCTTGGCCAGCACCATGGTTTGATGCTTAGCAAATCGTTGTGGGTTTGTATTGTATTGTTTGTATTAGTATTTCAAATGGGCCCCATAATTTGTTCAGTTTGAAGCTGGTTTCTTCCAGCTTCCACACGTTCAAGTATGTGTTTGATTTCTTCAGACTTCCTCCATGGGCGTAAGGCTGGTGGCAATGAGAAGTCCCCTCATCCTTACTTTCGCCCCATGGAACTAACCGTGGGAGAAGAAACGAAGAACAGCAACGCAGAACTACAACGCCCTGCTCAGACTCCTTGGGGTGCTCCTTTGGTTTGGGGTGACAACCGCGACTCAGTCAGCCGAAGGACTGAATTTGCACAGCTAGAAGTCCGGGTAGGTCTGCTGACCCTTGTGGTGGGACCATACGCCCAACACGTGAGACGTTTCATCTCCTCGGCAGAGATCTACTTCCTGCCTAGTCAGATAGTCACGTACTATATCCTCATCGATAATCCTCGCATGTTGGATCCTCCCATCAAGTTGGGGCCCGGACGACAGCTGAAGATACTACCCGTCGCCGAGTTCCCCGGCTGGGACAAGTTGGTCTATCGCCGTATGCCCATTTTAGCTGACGCCATCAAAAACCGAATTGGCAAGGAGGTTGAGTACATTTTCTGCGCTGACATCGACCAGGAGTTTATGGCTCCTGTGGAAGAGGAAATACTTGGTGACCTGGTGGCCACCTTGCACCCCGAACACTACGGCAAGCCACAGACGGCACTTCCTTATGAAAAGGATGAAGACTCATCAGCTTATGTGAAGGAGGATGAGGGTGACTACTATTACACGTCCGAGCTCTACGGTGGGCTTATTCGCAATGTGTACAGAATGGCTCAGGGTTGCTCCTTGCTCATTCTGAAGGATCAGTCAAACGGCATGCTGGCCAGCGGCCGCGAAGAGAGCTACTTAAACCGATACCTGATCACTCATCGGCCAACCTGCGTGCTTTCGCCAGAGTACAACTGGTGGGATTCGGGCTTGGCCGCGGACGTGCCTGAGAAGAGGCTGGTCTCGTTGGGAAGGCAATGCGAGGCATTCGATGCTGCGAAAAGGGAGAAGTACCGATGTTGATGATTTGTTTGAGTGCTCCGTTCACTTTTGGATAAAACTCGAGTAGGTCTGACTTGGAGTGCATGAGATCCAAATTTGAAGCTCTTATCTCAAATCTAAACTATAAACATGGCTGACGACAAGAAAAAAACTTTGGTTTGTAAAGGCAGTCGTTTTACTAGTGTGAGAAATAACCCTTTAAATGAAAAATTGAGCTCCCTATTAATGTCAGCCAGTCTTCTAGCGGCTTTGTGGTCAGCAGCGATAAGAGTCAACAGTGTCAGTGCACACTTTCCCCCCTCAATGGGCAATCATTAACTGGAAGCTGTGCTCTTTCAAGGTCTTTAAATATCAAGTGGGAGGCGGAGAGGGGGAAAAAACTGTCGACACACGGCGATGCTCAACCTCCAGCTTACACGTGTTTATCAGCTGCTGTGTCTTGACTGCAGCAAAAACAATAAACAAATCTTGTCCTGGTGAGCAATTTTTCCATAAAACATTTGGGCCTCATTGAAAGCCGATGAGGTATATGGCTTTTTAATGACAAGGAATAAAACCGCTACGTTTTTCACCAATTCACATCAGTTCAGTCTGCATTTGCGTCCATGTGTGCTACAGTCATAATGGGAAGCTTTCAACACAGCAGATGCTTCCTTCTCACTGCCAAGAGAATGTGTCCACGGGGCCCGATCGCCACGTGGAGTGAAGTTGAACTTCAGATCACTCCAAGAATCTGATTCCCGTTTATCGCACACACATGCACACCCACGCACACACACCTGATTCATACTGAGGACACCCTTTCCTGGCATATTGCAAAATTTCAGTTAGGGGGGGTGTAGAACTATAGCTATATGCAAAAATAACTTTAGGAAAGCTGACACAATATTCTCTACTGTTATTGAAAACGATGAATGTGATGTAAAAAAATATTCATCTAGTGCTTTGTATTTTGTTAATATGTATTTTTTGAAACTTTCCTTCACTAGCAAGCATGACAAATGATGGTAAACCTGTTGCAACAGCCTCCAGTGATCTTTAGAGAGGCTTTTTCATTTGCATTCCTGTATACAATTACTCATGCTACAAGACAGCTAAGAATTTGCACAATTGTGTTTCTCAAAAGAAGAAGTATTGCAGAAATTGGCTTCTTAGTTCTATTTGAATAGCAAAATTAAAAATGTTGGTACTGTTAAGCAACTTTGCTTTATGAAAAATTCAACCCTGAGACATGCTACGTTTTGTGGCTTTCTAGCCAATACTGCAAATGACATTTGAAAACAAATGACTCTCCAAATAAACTCACTAAACTTCACAGTTAAATTCTCAATAGCCTTTCTGTGTTTAATGCTTAACCTTGAGCAAAGAGTGAGTCATTTTAACTTGTGCTGTGCTATTAAGCTATTATCCGACAGCGTTTGGACTTCTGTAAACAAGAACATTCTCAAATCAATGGAAAACAATTTCATTGTTTGCACAGTAAACTGTGATATGCTAAGACCTGTGAAATTATAAATTAAAAAAATGTGGATTTGAATTTTGTGCACATTACCCACGATTTGAATTGGCTTTACTAACTCACGAGTGTGTTGTTGTTTTAAAGGAGGTTCCACATGAAACACATCTAATCGTTTATGACACACGTATTGCTCACGCTGCCTTTGAGAGCAGTGTAAGTTCCTAAATATCACAAGAAGGGTGATTAAGTTCTAGAAGTCTTCAGTCGTACGTCAATTCACTGGAATGATGAAAACACTGCGTGTGTCACTTGTCACGGGTTGGGTGGGGTGAAGATCCATGTTAATCTGTTGGATTCACACAGGTCTTTCCACACCCAGCCTGAGGCTACGACACACCAAAACATGCTGACCTAATCTCTTGCATTGGGGGGCTGCTCGTAGCAGATAATGGAGGTGTAGCCCCCTGCCTGGTAGGGGGTCGGTGCCCATTGTCCATACTTCATATTATAACTGGGAAAGCACATCATCATTATCGTATTGTCTTTTACGTGTAGTTTGCGTCAAATATCAGATCAAATTCGCCAATGTCTAGGGGTAGGGGTTAAGGGGTCAGGGATTGATGGTTTTGCTATCTATGTATATTGTAAATTGATTAATGGACAAATTGTGGGTTGATCTCTCGGTGGTAAATAATAGCACCACCTTGACCCCGAAGATGCTGGCCCACCGGGCATTTGCCCTTTATGACATGGCCAGTTCAGCCATGCTGGCACTGTCTATGGAAGTATTTGTTTTACATTCTAATCTATTTGAAATAGCTCAATAGACAGTAGTATTGTTAATCTAGTACTCAAGTTTATTATAGAATCAGAAAAAGATGCCAATGCAGCGACAGTGACAACTTGTGTGGCAGGATAAGTGAAAATAGCAGCAACCAATGGAGAGGAGGTAACCAGCGAGAGCGCTTGTAGTCCCTCCCCGGGCCGCTAAGGGCTGAGAGGGGAGTCGGTGTGCTATATGCTCCTGCCTCAGAGGGACGATGGTGGAGGCTTGATAAACATGGCGGCGCTCTCCGAGGATGGGAGCTACGGATTAAATTGTGGCCAACACAGCGCAGACCGAGTTACCGTTCTGCATGTCAAATTGACCGAGACAGCATTGAGAGCGATCGAAAGTTACCAAAATTGCACGGTGAGTGAAATGCCATCGGATCACCGGTTTGCCTGACACTTTGCTGGGAAGCCCAAGTGCCACGCATAGCTAAATGCAATTCGTTAGCTCAGTTGTTGGCAGCGAAAAGAAACGATCAAATGTCGACATTTTTAGTCTAGTATCACTCAATTAATCAACGGGGAACAATTAATCTGGCTTTGTACGTTTGAGCCAATTGAGTTTTAGGAACTGACAAATGTTGTTTAATTAAGAATATCTTGTTTAAACTGTGACACTTCGAAAAGCTTTCGTTAGCAATCTGTTAGTGAGAAGCTTGACTGCTGTGTTGGACTAACTGTGCAAAGTGTCTAATCCATTTTTTTTTCAAGTATTTATATTGGACAAAATTGTGCTTTTACTAACTTGTTAGAAGGTAGTTAATATAAGGGCGTAACCGGTGTTAATACAAACGTAGCTTGATTTTAAAAACTGTTTACTTGTGTTAATGTACTCTACATAATTAGTATAAAGAGGTAAATTGTGAAGTTAAATAAACCGATGAAGTAAATAATCCACAATTTAACCTATTACGTTCGTTCAGTTTTAAGATTGTCCAGCCATTTTCCCATATGGTCCATGATATATTTGATTTTTTTTTCTAAAGCAGTACGTTGCAGGATAAGCTGGAGAGCCAGGCTGCTCATTCACTGACATGCTGCCACTTTGGAGGCGAGATGATGAAAAAAAATTCAAGTTTGCTGAGTCATTTCAATTCTTTTACATGTCATGAGAATAGAAGCCTATAAATTGCGTTTTTTTTGTAGATCTACCTCTGTTTTATTGAATATTTAGTCCACAATAAATATGTATTTAGATCTTAACACAATATTAGATTTTGTATTCTTGATTGAAGTAAGAATCTGTTAACTTGGTGTGCTATTTGGGTTAAACTTAAAACACTGCTGAACTGTAGCTATATTTAACTTTCTAATCTTGAACACACACACGCGCACGGCGCTACTTCACCTAGGTACGACACAGGTGATCCAAGCTGGAAAGTGAGTTGTGCATGCCCAAAGTCTAGCTGAACTCAACTTTGGCAACAACAATGCTGTTACATAACACCGATAGTGCCCCCCCCGTCAGGGCCAATGGACCCAAAGCTGAGTGTAGTGTTCAGGGATCTCTCATAGCCACTTTTATGGCACTTGTATGTCACACATGAGACATCATGTGGATTTTGCCCCCATGGTCAAACTCTGTAGAGGAAACGAATCCAACATTGCAGTTGTGACAAACGGGGTCATTGCAAGGTTGAAGAAATTCTTTGTGGGTAGTGGATACTGCTCCAGGCCTAATTGGATGCGGTGATGATGGTGCGCACGCTGTGTTGGGGCGGCTTGCCATCTCTTGCTGACTGAGCAGCCAAACCCGTCTGCTTTTTGTTTTTTTGCCCTGTGGGCAACGTGTGTTGTAGCTGGACCAGTGCTACAGGGGCTTTCTTTTTTACTGCAGATCTGAAATGCGATCAGAACTGGTTGGTGTGGGTGGGGGAGGGGGGAGTTAGTCAGTGGCTTGGGGAGTAGAAGTTTAACAACCGGGAGATGGATCGCTCTGTCCCATTTAAAATATGGAGGTAAGGTATATCTTTGCTTATCTCCGCGTAGGAGATGGCAAGTCATATAGAGACGCTGTTGTATAATGAAATGCAGATTGCATAAAAAATGGTTGACGTAACAGTTTTTGAAGTCTTTGCTCCAGCTGTGAGCTAGCCAGGAGTCCCAGCAACTCTCCGTCCTAACCGACTCTGCAATGCAGCAGCAAAGCCTCTGCATATTTGTGGTAGTCGACACCGGCCCAATTACACATAAAAAAACAAGCATTTCAGAAATAGCCTCTGTCAAATATGTTTGCTCTGACAATATGTGGCCATCAGCAGCAAAGTAGCATAATACCTTATTTTGGGTTTTATTTGTTTTCTAAAATGCTGAATATTTCGGAAAAAAAGGTTTCATTGCTGTTTGGGCAGTTTGCACGGTCTTCTTGGTGCCACGGGCCCCGAGGGCTCTGCTGCCGAATCAAGATGTTTGAAGTTCCTTCGTGTCAGTCAAATTTATTGCCGGTTCTTTCCATAAATTTGGGTTTGTGTTAATAGTTCCGGACTCACCTGACTGAAAAGTCCCTGCCAACAATATTTAACTATTGTGCTTTTTTCCCACCCTTAATCTCTGCAGAATGTATCCTCTTTGCGGCCAACAATACAATTCAAGGGACTCCAAGGGGTAAGAATGTATTTAAAATAAAATGATTTTTGTTTGGTAGGAGCACTCATTCATTCCTTTATTTTCTTGCTTAGTCAAGTTAATCAGCTGCTTAACTGTTTCTGTTTTAGCGCTAATCTATGCTATTAGTAGTCAGTAACTAAAGGTGGTTGCCCTTGTTGGAGTATTTATACAACATGTTACCAGAATATTTTGTTACCACATTTTAGATATCGACAGTCTAATGCTCCAACGCCGTTGATTCTGAAATGTAAGATACAAATTATACATCTTCATCATGTTGGATGTTCTGAAATATTTTTTGGGTGGATTCTTTCAGCGCATTAAAATCCCCAAGACAGATTCTTCCTCTGCCTCCCACAATTTTGATTTCTACCTGTCTAACGTCGGCAAAGACAACCCTCAGGGAAGTTTCGATTGCATCCATCAATATGCTTCAAGGTAATGGCCCTGTCAGCTCCTCTTGTCCGACCACACTTGTTGCCGGCAGGTTGTTCTCCTTCACACACACCGCTTGCCTCATTGTTTCCAGCTCAGGGGCCTCTCACCTGGCATTATTGGCGACAGTACAGGACAAGGTCACAGTATGCGCGACCAATGACTCCTACCAGGTGACCCGGGAGCGTATGACCCAGGCTGTGGAGGACACGCGTGAACGTGGGACCAAAGTCATCAAACCTGGGGGCCAGTACAGAGGCAAGACCCTTCAACTCTCTTCATCACACTTCCCCCAAAACCCTCCTGGTGTTCATCTAGTAGTTAGATGTCCGATTGACTCTCCCCGCTCTGTTAAACCCCCCCTCCCCTTTTTTTTTTTTTTTTCAGGGACTGAATAGGTTAAAGCTGACCCGCCTGACTCCATTCAAAGCCCTTACGGCTACTGACTAAGCCATTCTGCCATCTCGGTCTTTTCTAGATTAACAGTTGGGCTGATAAGGGCCAAAGGTAGATGATGAAGCTGTTTGTGGTTCACTGACTCACCGCCTGCCAAATGCCACTTGTTTATAATCCACACACCAAATTTGAACATTTATTTTGTTGTGCCCACTAATCAGCTTTGCATGGAATCATCTGTCCATTTTTTAAAGGGGTTTTATAATCAATTAACTCAAATCAACTTTTGCAGTTTTGTTTAAATCAAGCATCAAGTTGGATTTCAATAGCCAGTCATTGTTTTTATAACTTCACCGATTTAAAAAATGCAAGTGCTGGCATTTATCTAGAGTAATGTCACCGCTCAAGGCCAAAGAAGACACAGACAAGATGTTGAATCGTACAATTGGAACGGTCCGCAGATTTTCATGGCAGTTAATAATTTATAGTTTTGGACAATCCTGAGCAAAAATCAAAACGGACTTGCCAGTAAATACAAGGACCAAGGTCTTTGTGAGCTTTTCGAGCCTTTGGCAGGCTGGCTGTGCAGGTGTTAGAATGCCATCCGTCTTTCTCATCACATTCCTGACATGACACTCTTGGGCGCTTTAGCCACACAGCCAAGCTGGTTTTCAGCAATTAAAAAAAATGCCCTCCTTCGTGTGTTTTAAGATGCACGTTGATATGCAAAGTAGGTTGTTAATTGGGGTGACTGCACGCACGATATATTATGACTAACAATCAACAAGGACTGAATCTTAAGGAGTGACTTAAACACTTGAGGAAACCAGCGCCACAATTTAAGACCAGCCTTTACAATCTGCTAAACAAGCTTTAAAAAAAAAAAAAAAAAAAAAATCCTTTGGCTCGTTTGTAGGGACTCTGGGGATAGATTTGCATTAACAAGGCAAGATAGAAATTGGGGAATGTGAGGAACTGCTGACTTTTGAAATGGGGTGATAAAAAAAGCTTGTTAGAGGCGCTGCTTGTTGGTAGAATTGGGGCAGTTAAATGTTGGCTACAGAATAAGCTAATAGACGATCTACAGTAAAATATACATACTCTTTCATTTGATTATTATTTTTGAATTATTTTTCAAGTCTTTACGTTTAGTCTCTGCCTTTGGACTCAGTGGAAGAAGAAGGGGAGTGTTTCTTTCTCGCTAACCTTAATCTCATAAAGAGCTTTAGAATTTCATAATGCCTAAGCACCAGTCGGTGAAAATGTGCAAACAGCCTCCCTGGCTTGGCCACTTTTCAATTTCACTAATGGAGACAAGTTGATAGCAACCGCCGAGCAAGATCACGCGTAGCATCTAGAGCGGCCCGCTAATGTCAATCACAATCGCATCTCTCCATTTCTAGGTAAGCAAGTACATGTCCGTAAACCAGCACTGTCGACACCTGAGGTGGTCCCGGAGCGCAAGCGGTCGACGCCCATCAACCCAGCCAATACCATCCGCAAGTGCCTTTCCAACAACGCTGTCTCCCAGCGACCATTCCGCGACCGTGTGGTTCACCTTTTGGCGCTCAGGTCCTACAAGAAACTGGAAGTGCTTGCCCGTTTGCAGCGGGACGGCATCAACCCGAAGGACCGCAACTCCTTGGGGACCGCCCTGCAACAGGTGTAGTAAGAAGGTCTCTTGTGACTTTTGACTCAGTTATGCTGCTCGACATAATTTGCATGCACAGATGTGCGCCCACCACAAGATCTTGATTTGACCGTTTTCATGCACTCAAAGCTGAACTCGAAACGTTCTCGGTCTTTACTAAACAGGTGGCAACCCTTAACCCCAAAGACAACACATATTCACTGAAGGACTTTATTTATCGTGACGTCCAGAGAGACTGGCCTGGCTACTCTGAAGATGAGAAGACCCAGGTGGAGCGTATCTTGACTCGGTAATTTCTTGCACCAACATCGACTTTGAGGATAAGGCACAGTTGAAACTGTGAACTAGCGAATTTTTGAAACTGACAACGCGGCTTCTCTGTCACATTTCCCTTCTTCCACAGCAAACTAGGTCTTCCTACTGAGGCACCCTCCTCAAACAGCTCTCCCAAAGACAGTTTATCGTCGTCCCCTCGGGTATATTTTGTCTCGAAAAACTCTCTCACATGCATGTTAGACCTTTCACAAAATATGTTTCTCCTGTGCAGAAGCGCCAGCCGGATTTTGACTTTATAGATCCTTTGGCGCCAAAGAAAGCCCGTATCTCCCACCTCAGCAACCGTGGGCCGGCCGCATCTCTTCCCTCATCCTCAGAGCGCCGTGAGGACGAGGGAAGCCCCAGCGCCAAATGCTCTTCTCTGCCCTCCAACGTCATCTTGGGCCCGCCCAGCCATCTCCCGATTCCCTCTCACCCTCCAGCGCCCTCTCACCAGCAGCCCAGCCCAGCCTCCAGCTCCAACTCCCCCAGCACCCCGGAGGGCTGCGGCACTCAGGACCTGCCTGTGGACCAGAGCTCCTCCTGCCGGGACCCTTCGCCAACTTCCTTGCCATCCGATCGAGTCCCGTTGCAGCGTTATCAGCCGCCGATCCCGGCGGCCTCGCCGAGCCCTCCGCCTCGCACCTCGCTCACTGTAACCTCCACTGTGATCAGCAGCCCTCCTTTGTCGGCCAGTGATGGCAAAAAGTTTAAGAAGAAGTCCAAAAAGCACAAAGACAAGGACCGACAAGGGAAATGGACAGAAAAGGGCAGCAACAGTTCTCTAAGCGTAGTCGAGCAGGCTACGGAGAGCCCCAAATCAAAAAAGAGGCAGAATGTTGAGGATGAAAGAAGAGATGTTCACACACATCGAGGTACATTTCTAGTGATGACCTTCTAGAAGTTCTGTCTCTATATTTCTGATGTTAAACTATTAGCTTTTCAAACGGCCTCACATTTATTTGAACCTCCTTTTATGCGTTTCATAATTAATGGCAGAAAGTTGAAAATTCAGTCTCAGAGTATTTTACGCTTTAAAAGAAAACTCTCTTGACATCAGACCTAAAACGACCCTTCTCCCAGATAAACATGGAGATCCTCACAACAACAACTTGAGTTAAACCCAGGTATGAGTATCAGCCTCCGATCTGGGAGTGACTGTGCCAGTGTGCAAAAGAACAGTAACACCCGCGCTTTTAAACTAGAAGCATTCCAACTGATAGCCAACACCCAACTCTAATCGTTTAATTGCACTGATTAAAAAAAAAAAAACATACTTGGCAAGAACAGCAAAGCACCAATTGCTTTAATCTTATTTTGTTGTGCGTCATTAGGTTGTGTGATGATTCAGTATAATTATTGGTCACATTTAGGATGATAAATTTAAATGTTTAAAAATCTTTTCAGCGCCAACCATTCTGGTAACGTCGCCTCAAGATGAACCCTTTGTACTTTCCTTCCAGACTACCCAGACAAAGACAAGAATCCGGGCCAATCTACTGTTTTCGAAGTGCCTGACTATGAAATGTAAGTTGCTCCATCACCTTTCAGAATTCACAAACTATGACAAGCGGCTCATCATTTTTTGGCTTTGTAGAAAGTACACAGCACTGGAGTCCACGGAGCAGCGACAGCACTACAAGAACGACTTCAACGCCGAGTACGACGAGTACCGTCTGTTGCACGCCCGCGTGGAGAAGATCACCCGCCGCTTCACGCTGCTGGATTCCAAGTGCCGCAAACTGGCACCGGGCACCAAAGATTATCAGGTCATCTTTGCTTCTGTTTTATTTTCACTTTTGTCAAATGCTACTGGTTGATATAAGCAGCAAGCTCATATGAGTTCTCATGCGTGTTTCTGTGATGTTTCGTAGAAGGTGCAAGATGAAGTTGTGAAAGAATACAAAAAGATGAAACAAGTAAGTGAGCGAGCACATCTCTGATGTCCGGTTTTCCTCCGCAATAATATTTCTGTTGTCCCCGTTGATCGATTTGTGGTCTCACATGATTTGCCCGTTGTGATTCCAGCACAGCCCAAACTACCACGGGGACAAACAACGCTGTGCGTACCTGCACAACAAGCTGGCGCACATCAAGCGGCTCATAGCGGATTTTGACCAGCGCCGAGTCCAAACTTGGTGCTGAGAGTCCTCTCGCCACATCATTGATCAGTATTGTGAATGGAATGTCCAACTGGGATCGGGGGGAGGGGTCCAACTGGGTCTTATTTATTAACACCCCCACGGTTGGTGCGTGTTCCGCCCTTCCTTATTCACTCTTATCCCGCTTTGCTTCGTTCATTCCTTCCTCTTGTAAGCTTTGATTTCACAGGCTGCATTAGAGCCTGAAATGTTCTGAGAGAGTCCCAATTTTAGTCCTTCTGTTTTGGCCCGCATTTTTATTTTTTGGTTCCCTTTTCGCTTTCAGAGGCGGGGCATCATGAAAAGCGAGTGGGTTTGGGAGGACTTTTCATCTCTTTTCTTTCGAAGGACTTTATCGTGAAGCAATTAGAAGTATTTTTGAGTTTAAGAGAAACTATTAAGTTGTATTTAAGGAAAATAAGATCTATTTATTTTGGGACTTGTGGTGCAAGAGTCCGCAGATTGTTTAACTTTTGGTAAGCAAAAAAAAAAAAAAAGTTATGGGCCTTATGTTTTGACATTGTGAAGCCATTTTGCACATAAGATCCAGATATCATCTCTTGGCAAAAATGTCTCCTCTCCTGCCTCACTGCTGTGTTCTCATGCTGCTGGAGGCCACGTGGTGCGAGAACCAACAGTAAGGATGCGAGAAGAGGAAATTAAGTGAGCTGTTGTCTATATGGATTGTAAATTGTTCTGGCCATATGGGGTGTAGAGAGGTAACTAAAGGTAAAGACCTCTAGGGGACAGTGTCCCCCCCTGCACCAATAGTGTTGATGTCAATGGTGCATTTTGGGTGCCTTAAGGTGTTTACGCTGAATGTTGGTGTAGGTTCACCCTTTTGGTGCGTAGTCTATACGAAGGAACACAACTGCCTGGCAAAAGGCGCGTGTTTGTGTGTGTGTGTGCGTGTGTGTTTGTGTGTCGGAAGCTGAAAAAGAAGGGATGTGAAGCATGGAAGGTGTGTTACAGACTGTGCGCGTGCGTGAGAGTGTGTGATGGCAACAAAAAATGTGTAAAAAAATGAGTAAAATTTAAAAAAAAAAAAAAAGAAACTTGGAAAACTGAAAATGAGAAGGAAAAAAAAAGCTGCTACTTTGTTTGACCAGCCAGAGCACTCGGGATCAACCTGGCTTGAGTAACAAATGAGACGTTTGTCGGTTCTGAGTTGCCTTTAGTGCTGTCATCCACCCGAGGGACAAATATGTATTTTCAGGTCAAATGTATTTTGATCATTTTGAGTTCTGCCGAGCATTGATGCTTATTAGTGGTATTCAATTCGTGCATTCTATGAAAAGTGAAAATATATATTTTGAGACTTTGTTAACAAGGGAAACGTTTACAAAAACTGTTCGATTCTTCATCATTAAACACGTTTCAAGTACACTTACGTGAAGTAGGATTTTATGATGGATAAAAAGTAAATGAACGTGGGCCCCCATTACAAAAAAAAGTTGCATTAGTCCGAAGCACTTCAATGCTTAAAACTTAAAACTGTATTTTCTAGACTACCTGTCATTAATGGGTCAATACTTTTCTCCACCTAAACACAAGTAATGAGAGGAATTCAAGTCACTCTCTTAGAACTGGCACCACCCGTAATTGCGGTCATTAACCAATCATGGGACGGGTCAATTCATCTCCTGTTTTGAAAGTAATCATAAAAGAAAAATTGGCAGTCCAAATCTTCCTCTTCCTTGTTTGTGAGAATAAGAATTTTGTGCAGACAGAAGACATTTGAAGATTTGATTTCATTCTACCGGGTCCACTTGAAACAATGCGTAAGCATAGGCCTTTACATTCTGAACACTTATGTCGCCCCTGAAACCAAAGAGATACTTTCATAAAAAATAAAAAAAAAGCTTGGAATGTTCTCATTTTATGACTTATTGTTTGAGGAGGGAGTCATCAAGTCTTAAACGAAATAACAGAAGATTAAGCAATGCCCTGGCAGTATTCAGCCATGGTTTGAAGAAAACAAAACAAAAACAAGTGTATTTTGAATTAAATGCAATCCTGCTCAGCTGAAAATGTACAAAACATTTCAATAAAATCCACTTGGTTTTTACAAACATTAATTGTTTTCTGTCGTGTTATTTACTCGCGGTTTTTCTTGCAACAAGGCTCGATTCGTAGTGTTTGCACTTTGTCCTATTTTTTTAAATCTCACCAGAGCTAGCATTACAGTTTCACATTTTTATCGTTATATTGGGGTTCATCAGGGTCACCACGACGAAGACGCCGAATAACTCCTCCCCCAGTCTTGCAGACTTTCACCTCAAACCCAAGATGGCGCAGCAGTTCGTCCAGGCCAAAATCAAAGGAGATAAAGTAGTCTTGTTCATTAAGCCTTCATGCCCGTACTGTATCACGGCCAAGGAAGTTATGTCGAAGTACAAATTCAAGCCGGGACATCTGGAATGTGTTGACATCAGCGCACGGCAAGACATGAGCAGCATGCAGGACTACTTCCTGGAACTCACCGGCGCCCGCACTGTGAGTCGTCTGCACAACCTGACAATTACTGGGGTGAAATCAAAGTTTATTTTAAGGTTAAGAGAACTATGCTTTAAATACCGGATGTTTACTTGGAACATGACTGAAATTATATATCTGAGTCGCGCCGTTTCCGTGCAGTACCGCCCACGATCGGCGTGACACAGCGTTTACTATCCGTTTACAATTAAACAACAAAAGTAATACTTTTTGGAGTACAACACGACAATGTTGTCTAAACAGGATTTATGTGCGTTCTGGATCGTTTTACGGTTTTGAATTTACTGGCTGATATTCAACAAAATACAAATTGCTGCAGAAATGAACTCTACTATTATATATTAAATGCCGTAAAGAATGTCGTAATTGCGATCTACTGTCGTAAAATATGTACATTTTCAAAACATTTTTGTATGGTGTTGTTAATAGTGTTTACATGACGATTAGATTGCATTACGTACTGCACCTCCATTTTCAAACCAGATATTCAATTTGCATTTAGTGTGCAGAGTAGTGACGTCCATTTAAATGTATTGCGCAACCATGAGTCACTAACATCCTTGCGATCATTGCTTACAGTGCAGCATCAGTGGTTTTCTAGCTCACTTTAGTCTATTTTATTATGTCAACGAGTGCGAGATGCTTCCACAAGAACGTGCTTTTACACACTTTGCCCTCAACATAGTTAACATCTTCAGGCTTCACTGATACTATTTGTTGATAGATGTCAGTGAGTGTGCAGTATTGCCTGACTAGTAACATGGAGTGGTCCAACTAGTATGACAAGACTGTAATTAATAAGGACAAAGAGCATACAATACATGGACATAGAAGTTCTAGATTAAAAATAAAAGGTTTAGTAAAAATAAAAAAACATCAAAGAGATTTTGGGAGAGACAAAAGGAGGCTGATATTAAGCAAAGTATAGGTGTCATTGCTTTAAAAAACAAAACAATTTTGCTTTGTTTATCAATGTTCATCTTTCATTCTTTCTCTTTAAAAAAAAAAAAAAAAAACTTTTCAAACGGTGTAATATGTGCTTGTTCATTGGAATTTAGGTTCCAAGGGTGTTCATTGGAGAGGAGTGTGTTGGAGGCGGCAGTGATGTGGCAGAGCTGCATAAGAGCGGCCAACTGGAAGGAATGCTGAAGTCCATCGGGGCTCTTCAGTGACCCACGGTAAACTATCAGGTAGCAAAAGAGTTAAATAGATTTTTTTAAACGAGTGAAAGAAAACAACAACCTGCAGTGTGATACCTGCATTACACAGCAATTTTAGCAAACATGCTATGCTCATCACTCAGTCTCTTCATTTACTTTCTGTTGATACGGTAGGGTTCGTTTTCAACAATAATTCTAATTTCACATGTTTTTTTAAATGCGTGGTAAATATGAATGTTTAATCAAGAATGTTAATTAAAGCTTTTATGAAAATCATCAGTGATACAGTACAGGTTAAATCAACAAAAATACTGTTGGAATAAAAAAAAGTATAAATTACAAAAATAATTGCAGCACCAAATCATCATAATTTAAAATAGAAACTGATACAATAAATTATGTATCTAACCAGAGGCATTGTGGTTTTCAGTATACCAACACATTGATGGATGTAAATGTTTCCCCAAAGGTTTGATACCCCTGATCATGCAAGTGTGACAAAACTTATTGCCCGTCGATTACTATCCTGGATTTGGTGTATGCAGCACTCCAGTCTTTAGTACATTGATGATTTAATTCTCTGCCGATTTGAAATGTCCACGTCTGACACAGACTACAAGCTGAATGAATGCAATGTCATGTAATAATCACATCTGTTCCTAGTGTAGATTGAGAAAGAAATCAATGAATATGAGCACAATAAATAGTCATAAAAAATGGTTGTGCCTCCTGTTAGGTTATGCGAGTGAGAGCTGTCTTATTGGCAGCTTTACTCACCTCGCCTTCCCCAATGTTCAGTGCACCGCTGAGGCAATATGCAAATTTTTTTGTGTCCACTACATGGGAGCTACACATCCTGACAGGACAGATGTCAAGTAAAAAAAAAAAAAAAAAGAAACCACACAAGCTTCCTTCCACTTGTCCAGCCAGGTCGTTACCCGCAAGCGTAAGAAATGGCAAGCACGAGATCCTGATGGTTGTTTGTCCACGGGATGGAGCCATTCATTGTCACAGTTTTGAGAGTCACAGCGCTGCTTCCGATTTAGAATCGGTTGTGTTTGTATTGGCCTTAATGGAATGAAGACAAAGTGTCATGTCATGGTGGTTATTAGGGTTGCAAAATGGTGGGAATTTTCCAAGTTGGGATTTTTATTTTATTTGGAAATTAAAAATAGTTGGGGGAAATGCGAGAATAATCCAGATTGAAGCAAGATTTAATTTAGGTATGATGTATGTGGGTAAGGTGAGCTATCAATTTTGTTTACTTATGCCTGAACAAAATGTTCCTTTTCTATTAAATTACCATCAATTTCAAGATAATTCACCTTAAAAGTGTCCAATTTCCAAAATCCGCCATCTTAACTTCCCATGGAAATTTTACACCCTTTTGCAACCCTAGCGGTGAATTCATGTCACTTCTGGACACCAGGTAAAGGGACTCAAAATGTGTTAATTTTCTTTCTTCGTGTCGCTTGGTCTTTGTGTGCATCCAGGCGACATCACATGACGACGCAGCGAGTCTTGCGTAATTTGCGTCGCCGCTGCTGGTACTCGCTGAGCTCCTGCAGATATCCTCTGGACGGCCAGCGCAGCCTCTCTACCTGCTCGCGTTCCTCCTCTGTAACTCACCAATGCACACACAAACACACTTATGTATGCTGTACAACCCAACGTCAATTTTGTTGTATCGCATCTACGAAGGCAGGGAATTGTTTTTGCGTCTTCACACTCTCTCTTGACCTTTGACTTTCCCTCGTGCCCTACAGTGTCCGTCCAAAGATTATAATGAGCCTTGTGTGTATAAGGGATGAAAATAAACTAACACCATCAATCGGCCTTTTCATCAGCCTCTATCTTGAGCGTCCATGTTTTCCACTTCGACGTGATTGCGTGGCCCACGACACATTGTACACACTCGCGGGATTTTCTGAGATTCACAAAACCTAATGAAGGCTTCGAGTAATGTCTGTATTCTTCTATTCTCAGGTTAATCACGGCAAAATAGTCGTGCAAATTGCGCAATGGGTGACAGAGTGTCAACCATTATTCAAAATTCATTTTCAAGGCACACTTTTCAAGATTGCTAGGTAGGTCTGCTTGTTTTAATATTTTAAAGGAAATGTGCATTGTTCCCATTGTATTTGCCTGGCCAGAGATAATAGGGACTAAGAAATTCTGTAGGTTTACTCATCATTTTAAAAATGAAATGACAATGCACACTAACCTGAGAGCTCCAAGAAATCAGGTTTGTGACTGAAGATCAGATAGTTGTTGGCAATGAAGTGGAGGAGCCACACGTAGAGCTGCTCGGCATTGTGACACTAGCAAACACGGGGAAAAAAATCCTCAAATGGTGTTTGAACACATTCTGTAAGCGTTTTAAACTCTTCAGCAAACCATTTTCCCCCCTTAAGATGATAGATCTTCAAAGCACTGACCTTTGCCCGTCGGAGGAGCCGAATCACGCTGATGCCAGTTGACGCCAGCTCCCTGCTGGGCATGCTCTGCAGGTAAGCACATACGCACACCTCGCACAGATGCTGCAGCCGTTTCACCTGATACATCTCCGCACACACCAGCACGGCCATGGCCTGCAGCACGCTGGCTACCAACAAAAACAAAACGCAATCAAGTGTCAGTGCAGTCTGTCTGCCGCATGCTGCGGAAAAATTAGGAACTAAAAACATTTTTACGACTTTACAATTTACAGTGCCCTCAAGTGGCTACATATTAAAGCGCATAAATAAAGACGTGGCTAAAATTTTAAGCTTTTATTCCTAGTGAAGCACTATTTATTGTGGGAGTTGTTTGCTGGATGACTTAAAAGATGTATCCATTTTGTGTACAGTAAAACTCTAATTTTCATGGGTAATATTTCACATATAGCTGCACACTTGTGAATCAACTCCTGCTTGAGGTCAAATATGCCGTTGATTTTGGAACACATGATGTCTCAGGCATTACGTAATGTCACAAGGTGAACAGTATGTCTCCTAACTGCTGTCACTCAACATCCCCTAATAAATTTTAGGCTTCAGTGGGCAGGAGGCATCTTTAAAAAAAATCTGGTTGCATAAGATGGTAAATTATGAAATTAACATACTGTATGTTTTCCAATCAACATGCATACCGTTTGTTATGTATACTGCATGTAATGTGGAGGGATCATGCAAATGGTATCCTCCCTTCCTCTCTCCCTCCCTCCCTTCCTTGGTGAAGTAACCTTGCCTTGCCCTTGAATTCTGGGCTCTCGCACAACAGTCAGCGGCTGCAGCCTCTGGAGGTTATTTTTATAGGCTCAATTCCTCATTCTCACAACTCAAAATGAAACTGCCTATTTGGAAACAAACCTGCTTAGCCTCCTTGAACAAAACGACATCTTTGTTGCTTTCTTTTGCAGTTATAAGACGAAATTTGCCCCCCCGAAAAACGTTGACCTTTTAACGTCATCATCGCGGTCTTTATATCATCACCGGAGAGAATAATCATTTGTAATTATTTTGAAAAGCAAAATGAAGTGTGACAGAGGGACAACAACAGGCACTATGCCTGATCCTGTGCTAAGCAGATGAAGTTGTGAAGCTACACGTGGATGTTGTCGTGGCTAAATTTAATTTCATATTAAGCTAATTGCTGTTCTTTTTTTTTTGCTTCCCCCCCTCGGGCAACAACACCCGCAGCATGTTGCGATCGCACAGATGGTTGATGCGACGTGTCATCTGTGCTTGCGTTCAGTGAGCGAGGCCTCCAGGAAAACACCGCAGCAGCACACTTGAGTCATTTTTCATCTGGCTTGGCTGCTTATTAATAGGAGGCTTTAAATAAGAAGTCCACTAGTTGGCTAAAATTGTAACCAAAATATTTCATATTCATCATCATATAGTGTACGGTGGAATCTCTGAAGTTGAACACAATACGTGGGCGAACAAATAACGTAAATAAATGGCGTGCGCTCGACTCGGTGGGGACTTCTAAATGCGTTATTCTCCCTGACTTATTTAAATTCAAACGCAGAGCCCAAGAGAGCTTGAATGAATAAAACATTAAGTGAAAGTTTCAGCATACATACTCAATTGGAGGATTTAATTAGGGCAGACAAAGAAGACGTTTCTTATGGAGCGTGGTTAACATGCACTGAACGTACCGGGACAACAAGAGTCAGTGTAGAGGTACTCCAGGAAGGACAGGAAGGTGTCCGACGAGACCCCATGGATGGGTACCACCCGACTCCGGGCCTCTGCGTATTTCCCGCTAAACATGGCTGCCATGACATCACAGCGTGCTACCAGCACTGCTCGGTGTGCCGGCAATACACTCCCTTAAAGAAAAGACACACGCAGTAAATCTACAATGCAAGCGCTGTGAAGGCGTCTTTTGATTTTGTGACGAGCATGAGTGAAAATCTACAAAGTAATATTGGCTCATGACTAGTTTTCAAAAAGGAGTAATCTCAGACTCATTAAGTCAAGCTTTCTTGAGCTTCACGTGGCAGGCAGGGTAAAGTGTGTTGCGATTCAGCCTGAGTTATGACTCATGATCTTTTCGAACGGGCTCTTGAAATCAACAGGAAATAGTGACACAAGTAGCCTGTGCACAAGCTGTGACATTTTTGCTGAGCGCCATTCATAGCCACTGACAGCTCTGCCAGCACTCAAACTGCAATTATTCCCGTAAAAACGAACTCAAGCACACAAAGGGAAGAGCGTCTCGCTGTCCTTGTTATCTTGTTATCGAGGAGTCCTTTAAAAAGGATACGTGGGATGAAACACAAAAGAGATTCAACACAGCTTGTCTGGTTTTATCTTATTTTCTCTTCTTATGGATGACCAAGCTCATAATTCAATCAAGTCTGATAAAATGTGACCTTCCTCTCTATTGTGTGACTGCGCATTCATTTGGGAATGTTAATTAGTGCGTCAACCCACCCTGCACCATGAAGATGACATCCGAATATAGAGGGGAATTGAAGAGGTTGACGAGAGTCTGGGGGCCCAACTGGGCTGCGCGTGCGCTTGGAGTGTCTCGGGTCCCCTGCACGTGCACACAAGAACCCGAAAGAGGAGAGAGAGAGAGAGAGAGAGAAAGAGAGAGAGAGCTGTTAAAGACCTGAGCTGGATGACAAAATGTTGCAAGGTATTTGCTATTCTGAACATTTACCTCACTCCCCCCAGCGGAATACATATGGCACCTCGGATAGTCTCGCATAGCGCTGGCTGGACACAATCGAATTGCAATGCCAAGCGCATCAAAACAGGCGAAAACTAGAAACCAGATGTTTATTTTTAAATCCTGCCCATTGGGGGTGATTTAACTTCCTGGGTGCGGTCCAATTTTTAGATGCAGTTCTTTTCGATGGGCTGCGGCGCACAGGCCACCTGCCGTCTTTCTTAATCTCACTCTAAATATAGAGCGAGAAATCCTGCTGATGAATTTCACGCCTGATGTCCTGTATTAAGACCCAACAAATAATCTACTTGTGCTCCCTCGAGAGCAGGTCTTGTTTATTTACCGTTGATTCCCGCAGTATCAAAGAGGTGATTATGCTGACTAATTATGTAAATATGCTAATTATAACAGTGCCGTGGCAAAACAAGATCTCGCTGATTAAGGACAATTTAAAGACATGTCACAAATTAGAGTTACTGTACTGAATCTCTTATTTGGTAAAGAAAGACTTATTATAGAGCTTGTAATGGACACTCGTAAAATGCTTCATCTAAATGACCAACTTTTCTTTTTTTGGTTCTTTGAAGGAGAAGTAGCAGAGGAAAGGCGAGAGGACAAAATTCAAACTCACCCTTTCTCGGCCAATCAGCGATCGTATGCGCTCCATGAGCTGAGCCACGGCGAGCGAGTTCTTCAGCTTCTCTTCCAAGGCCTCCTGAAGGTGCTCCCACTCCCACGCTCCTACAAAACACCAACAAATGCATCATCTGAAATGGTCATGATCATCACTTCAGTTTGAAGAACACCCTCATTGGTACGTGCATGATCTTATAAAATCCAATGCAAATGCAGCATTAAAATTCAGTTTTTAGAATTACAGTAAATTATTCATTTTTGCTTTTTATTTTTTTATTTAATCTTGTGTACAGCGGAACACTTCTGTAAAAGTGATCATCAGTCTGAGCCAAAAATATCCACTGCTTCTCTCTTCTTTACAACATTTTCTATGTTTGCCTTCATCCTGTCATGGATGTCTTCGTAGATCATCTGCTCGATGATCCGCAGCTTTTATGGATGGGGCCTTAAAGACGCAGCAACTGAAAGGTCTGCTTTAAGACAGAGGCGACATTTGAAATGAGATAAAAATGAAGAAAGAAAAATAACCCCCCCTCGGTCAACATCTGATAATCCTTTAGTGTGCAATGTGTGATACATTTGCAGATCTACGTACAAAGTAGACTGAGCCATTGACAAATCAAATGACTCAGCAGCACGCTTCAAAAGGAGGCTCAGTCTTACAGGGTTAGCATCAACCTAGTAAAAATCATGGCCTCTATGACACACATTTACACACACACACACACACACAGCGACAAACCAGAGCGTGAAATTATTTCATGGGGAGGGGATTTTTTTTTTCCTCACAGACACAAGATATCATTCTGTGGGGATAAATCTGCTAAAGTGACTATCCAAATAGCAAAGTCTTCAAACAAATGAACATCAAACAATAGTTCTTGAGGCGCTTCTTTGTTTCCTTAGCTGATGCAAAATAAACACATACTACCTGTGTGGCATATGAGATTAGCCCTTTTCAACGAAACTCTCAAATGTACCAATTCATTTATCGTTTGCTGTGCACGACTGAGAGGTTAAGTGTGACAATTATTATTTTTTTTTACACACTACATTGTCTCGTTGCAGTGTTCTGAGGACACAAGACATTCATATTCTGCACTTGGCACGCCAGCCCCCAAGCTCAAAGCACAACACACTCATTGTATTATCTATCCTCCATGCTGCACCTTCCTTCCTCATCCTCACTCTCTTTTATTTCTTCGCAACTTTCGCCTCGTTCCTCCGCCACCTTCGTCGTCTCCCGCATGAGAAATATTCACAATGCACACTGCAGCGGCTGTCTTCAAGGAGCGAGCGCTTGCTTCTTCTTCATGCAGTCCTTCAAACAGACTCGGGCTAACCCTATAATCTGCTCAGCTCCTCGCAGAGCTTATGCGTTTGCGTTTCTCCTGCGAGCGTGATAGCAAATGTGAGCAATATAGGGTTTTCATCAATGTTTTGCTCCTAAACACACAAAAAGGCTGCAAATCAGATGCTTGATTCTTGCACGACATGCAGTCTTTGAAGTGCGCCAAAATCTGACATACAGCGAGCGCAGCACTGCAGACTTTAAGCCGCCGCCGCACTCTGAGAAGATTTCCATGATGCGCCGAGTACATTACACACTTGTTAAGGGAGGCGTCATGAGCAGGGAGAAATGCGCCAGTGGAGAACTTCGAGTTCCAAGCTGTTGAGAATTAACCAATCACATTCAAACCCATGTTAAATAAAGTCAACACGTGCAAACCGCCAGACATCTGCTAAAAAGCGCAACAAAGTAGGGAAAAGCTTACTAGAAGAGCTAAAATGTACTTGGGGCAGGTGTGTGCTGATTCTGATGTAACATTTTAGGTGTCATCAGTTCATTCTGAATGCCGCCACCTACCAATTATATGAAGGTGTGCACACTTATGCAACCACACTATTTTAAGTTATCTTATTTCTCTGGTTTGAATATGGTTAAAAATCCAATTGAGTTCTCCAGGTTATGTCACATTAATGAGTCTACATTAATGGGTCTACAAACACTTGACATTTGAACAGGGGTGTGAAGACTTTTTATATCCACAATAAGTCACGAAAAAAGTTACATTATTCTGACTAAATTTTATTATAAATTATATTTGGAAACAAATTCGATGCAGAACTGTGGGTCTGTCGCTAGGTTAGTTCCTCTTGGGGAAAAAAAGATTTATCTCCTAGTTCAACAGAGTGGTTAAAAAAAAAGTCATTTGATTAATGTTGAACTCTCTGAATAAAGACTAAACCGACTATTAAACACCTCTAATTTGACTAATTCCAGCTCAAGCTTCCCCTGACATAACATTGGACCAAACCCAACAACAGAAAAACCACCATCTGCTGCCAAAGCACATTCAATATTTATTCATCTAACTTGGAACATGGCTGCTCGTTTTAATGTCAGTCTGATGATTCCGTCTACATTTCCAATTGAAGCAGACAGAGCGTGGCAACAAATAGTTTTGTAGCAGTTGGCAGGAAATAACAGAATCAGGGTGAGCATAATTGAAAAAGGCAAAAGAGTGAATGAAGCCTTCACTTTCACTCTGCGCTTTCGCTTTCTGAGCTTCAACCTCATTTCAGGAGCACGTGTGTGTTAAAAGATTTGTGTTCTGCTTGGTGCTTTACCTCTGTAGATGAACATGAGAGTCTCCCATAAGCACATACACAGGAGAGGATCCTTCACCACCAGACGAGAGAGGCGACCAGCCAGGTGTCCCTCAGATCGAGGCATGTCGTCAATTATTCCTCCATCCCAGGTAGAGACTAACGAGTGAGGGGCTCCGTCCCTCTCCCTGCAGACACACCGTGACTGCGGCCGCTCCCTGGCAAACAAGACAACATATGGCGCAAAGGAGGAGGTAAGCACCTGCTGGCTACAGATGGCTTGATGGTGTTTTACGTGGATCTCCTACCTGGTCTTGGGCCCCAGGAGAAGCTGTCGGAAATACGGGCTGACAGCACAAAGCACGGACGCGTGAGCCCATCCCAGTTCTTTCCCGGAGTCCCCGGCATAGAAGGCCACGTCGGCAAACTGCACGCCGCGTTCCAACAACCACTGCATGTCTTGGGAGAAGCTCGACTCCTCCACGCGAATTGGAGGAAGACGAGCTGGCCAAGGCGAGGATGTGGAAACGTGCCACAGGTAAGAGCCGTGCAGAGGAGGGAAGCAAAATGAGTTTGTCTTTTTTATTTTTTTTATAGACTTTTTACAGAGTCAGATTTGTTTTCTTGATTAAGCAACATAAAGGGGACAAAATGGCAGAGCGGCGAAAGAGAGAGCATGATGGTATGTCTCCATTTACGCGTTGATGAAAACTGCCTTTCCCCCGTCTTCTCGGCTTTAGCTGAGTAGTCTTTCGAATGAGAGCAGGTGACACCGTAAGATATCGAGTTAAGCGACAAGCGGCAATAAATACCGCAACCCTGAGGGATCGCAAACTGTCAGTCTTTTTGTCAGATTATAAACACAGAAGCCAAGAAGATAGCGGATGGAGTAGTTGATTTTTTTTTTTTTTTTTTTGCAACGCAGGTAGCTGATCAAAATGTCACCCAAATAAATAATTAGTTTAATAACTGAAAATACAATAACATATTTGCGGTCTAATAATGTCAAATTCTGCGTTTTGGTCCTGGAAGAGAGATTAATGACTAATTTGATCGAATCCAAGCTGCATCAAAAATAAAACACTCAGTTGTTGTTTTTCTCAGTCGACTGTTGAAAACAGTCCAGACTAAAATTGATTTCGATTTTGGGTGTAATCTACCTCACACTTCATCTTGTTTCTAATTTGCAATTCAGAAAAATACATTTGGATCCAGACCAAAATTGAGCACATCATTTTCTGTAAGAATGAGAGATGATTAGTGAATAGAAAGGGAAATGATATAAAAAATGAATCAAAACCGTCACTCAAATAATTTTACCACATTATTGTTCTGACCTGGTTGTTCCAAGTGAGGCGGACGAAGCTCATTGACTTTATTTCCTCGTCTCTTTTCTGGCTTCTCTTTGGCTTTGTGTTTCAGACACTGAATCATGAAGTACTCCAGCTGAACAATACAGAAATACAAGGTACAAAAATAAGTTGTTACATCATCTGTTCTCCTCTTCGGGAACAAATTGCCCCCATCATAAGATGTACTATCTCAAAAATGAAAAAGCCTGAGGTAAGGAGCAATAGGTGTGTGCGTGTGTGTGTGCTTGTGTGTACCACGCTGCCAAAGTAGCGACCCACGAACACATGGTTAAGTGAGGGCAACTCCAGGTAGGTGGCCCCGAGGTCCCGGGACAGCTGCAGACCTTCACTGTGAGGCACGCAGCTGCTCCAGTCAGATGCGCAAAGCGGACACGTACACGGAGGGCCCTCGTCTGTATAAAGAGATGACGGTTCAGTACTCGGCTAACAATCGTTTTATTCTCTCAGCGTGTCTGGTTTAAAAAAAATGAATGAATTAGTAGATGATCTAATAATTGAATGAAGACAATGGTACCCTGCTGTGTTGGGCAATTTCCAAGCATGTAATATCTGCAGTGCTATGCTGGCAGGAATCTGCTATATGTGTGTGTGTGTGTGTGTGTGTGTGTGGGGGGGGGGGGGGGGGGGGGGGAAATCTGACAGAAAATTAGTGGGATTATCTTGCAGGAGGGAAAAGGGACCAGAGAGAGGCAGAACAAAGAACAGAGCCAGAGAGAATGAGTAGGACATTGCTAAGTGCTGAGGCATTTGATAAATCATAATGCTAATAACCTACAGGCACTCAGCCAAAAGTGTGTGTGTGTGTGTGTGTGTTTGTCTGTGTGTGTGTGTGTGTGTGTGCGTGAGACTGAGTGAAAATGGGGGTTTGAGCGTCTGTCAGGCGGTGACTTGGCACATCAGTGTCGCATTTATGGCACGCGTGTGCCCTTGGCGGAATGGTTGTGCCCCTTTGCTCGCCACCGCTTCAACGCAGCCATCATTCTCTCAGCCTACTCTCAGCAACAACCTAAAAGACAACCCCCCCCCCCCCCTGCCTCCACGCAACATCAACAAACACGAGTGCGCACGTCCCACTAGCACAACTCGTCTGTGATCTTTCGTCCGCGCTGCACTGACAGAATCTCAAACGATGTTGAGCAGAGAAGCTAAAAATACAACTCTGTGCATTTGATTGGCTTTATTTTTTTTTTTACACTAATCACATTCTGTGGTTCTCAATGAAATTTAATACGTGGCCCCGAAACACAGCACAGCTGCCAAATCACTGCTCTTAACTTGTGCACACAAACAAGAGAAGGGCAAAGTCATCAGTTAAAAATTAATCTGTAATTGATTATCAAAAATAATTAGGAATTAATTTGCTATCAAAAACAGGTGAAGGACTAATTATAGGCCAAAACAATGACCAAGTAAATATTTTGAAATGTCATATGTTCTCACCGTTTAGCCTCGCTCCAACTGCCACCAAGATGACAGGCACGCCCCAGTGCCTCAGAAGTGGGCGGAGTCTGGGGGCATATCCATTCCTGACTTGCTGGAAAGCCAGCTTGTCGGTCACTGAATACTTGATGACCAGAATGTCCGCTTGCTCAAGAACTTTACGGACGCTGGCCCAGTCACTGTCCAACAAATCCTGGAGACAAAGAAGGATAAATCATTTTAATGAACAGTTGGCTGTGATGACTATTATGGATGTAACCTCAGATAACCCGAGAGCCATTCCCCTCAGAACACGACTTTAACATCTCATAAAAAATCACAAATGAGAGAAAATCTGGTTGAATTAAAAAAGCTGGCAAAACCTACATAGTGCTCTGTCATTTGAAGAATAACAAAAGATGAGTGACAGACTATTGCCAGGCTAAGACAGCTCCACAATAGAGCACTTCTACTGCTGCAAATTCAATTCAAAGCAATTCTCCAATTCATGTGCTTAAAATTTTAAAATAAAAATCCCATTCTTTTGGGCTAAAGTTTGAGGACAGCATGCTAAAATTCCTCACTGAAACCTGCAATCAGCGCTTGGAAAGAAAGTGACCTTGAAAATAGAAAATGATTGAACGTCTTACGACGAGCGAGCAGCGTAACCATATCAGTTTGGTGATACATTTTATGACTGACATTAGTTCCTCAAAGTTCTTTTTATCACACTGTGTGTTGTGCACGTGAACAAATCACCATCCATCAAGGGTTACACTCCAAAAAGAGACATGGCTCACCCAGCTGGGACAATCTTGGACCACAATGGTGACATCACCAAAAACGCGTGAGGTGTATTCCATGAAGGCTGGGTTATGCAAGGTGCTCTCCAGTTCACTGGGGCCCACCAGCGCCCCATGGCCCAAGTAGCTCCACAGCAGCCCTCCCTGCAGCTGACCCTGGCCCATAATCTCCTCCCCTGGCCCAACGCCACCGGGGCACTCGCTCCCCAGAGCCACAATGTGAATGGACCTGTGAGGGAGACAAATGAGCCATGACCGAGTACTTCAGAAAGAAGAGGCGCTCGTTCCGTTTCCCGATCCTCATCCTTCATGTCGGTGGGACGACGGACAGGGCAGCTTGGCGGTGGATTCTCACGGGAGTGCAAACGGAGGTAAACAGTTATCTCGAGTACGTCATCATTTATCTTCTTTAATCATTTATTAGCCACCACGGACTTCACTGGCAAGAATTCCGCTTTGCAAACTGCACACTGGTGCTCAAGTGTAAATTCAGAAGCATGCCAAGAAATTGATACCAATAAAGAAGTGTCCTTGAATGTATAAATGGAAGGAACGTGTAAATGTGAAACATCGGTAGGGTTAGCACACGTATAAGGCTTGTGGACCAGATTCAGCCCTGTCTGTGTCATTTTTTTTTGTGCACTGCACAATTTTTCAAAAAAACTCCATATACCAAAAAATAATGAAACAATATGCCTCCTAGGGCATTCCAGATGGAGCCAAAGCATGCACAAATTCCATTTTTTATTGTGTAATAATTCAGACTTTCCTTGCTGCATTTGTCAATTGAAAGAACACAAATGTTGCACAAGATTTAAGCTGTTGATTTTTTAAAATTATTTTTAATTCATGTGATTTCAGTGTTTTGATTGGCCCCTCGGCAACCATCTCAACAAAAGAAGTTTGACACCCTGGAGACTGAACTTGAAGGTAATTTGTATGCACTTAATATAGTCTGATAACCTACCACATTTGAATTACTTGATGGATCGACAGACAGACGGACGGACGAACAGACGGGCGGGCAGACAGACAGATAATTTGGTGGGGGTTCTGCAATTAAGGGGAACCGAGCACTAAATCGTCCTTATGTGACGCCTTTGTTACGAGTTGTAGTCAGCAGCAAGCAACTTACATTGTGGTCACGGTGCCGTTGTTGCTCTACGCTGTGGAGCGTGTCCCACTCACGGTGCGCTTACACGCCAGTCTGCGGCAGTCAGGCTTGCCGTTTTCCGCAGTGAGCCACGGCTCCGCTCCGCCGTTAATCGCTCTCATCGGCGGCTGGTCCCAGTGGAGCCCGGTCTCGCTAACTGGCATCCCCCCGTCTCGCTAGTCATTCATAAAAGCGCGAGTCTCGACCTGGCTGGCCCTGATCGCAAGCAGACGGCTGACTGCGTTGGAATAGGAAAACACAAGTTGACAGTGGCGAAGGGACGCAATTAACCCCTGTGGCCGAGAGAAGAAGAGCTCTGCGCTCCGATCTCCAGACCACATTAATGACGTCTGACGCTACAACAAAGTCTTATTGGCAAAAGAATCGAGAGAGAGAGAGACAGAGAGAGAGAGGGGGGGGGGGGGGGGGGGTCGAAGCGCTCGCCTGAGTCAGCAACACGCACGCGAGTACTTGGCTCTAATTCTCTAATTTACTGATGGTTTGTGTAGCTTCGGGTTAATGGGGAAAGGCTTGTGTTGTTCACCATTTACCTCACTTACGCAAAAGAAGCGCAATTTTTGACCCTTAATTGGACCACATCCATTCAGTAATCAGTATGCATTGTGTATAGAAGAAAAAATGAAGTTGCATCAAGCAAGCTGTGTAATAACAAGCCAATGAGAAAGACTGACTCTTTTATTACAATTTACGTAATTGTGTTTTTGGTCCATTTTTTTGTTAATTATCAGACTACTTATTGGTTAACCGGCCTCATACAGAGGTGATGTGATGTAATGTTTGCTCATCCATTAGGAAGAGTCCGTCCCCTCATAAGAATCAGCCTCAGCTTTGGCCCTTTTCTCTTTGCCCTCCTCTCCTTGGTAGTAGTCTGACTCAACCCATCCAGGCATCGTAGAGAGCTCCACATAGACGTCCCCATTGGTTTCTGTCACTGTGTGGACCCGCTGCTTTACTCCTTTTGAGAACCATTTGGGCATTGGTGGGTTTTTGGTCTTGTCTATGGTCTTGGATAAACCTTCCCCGTTGGTGAGGGAAATCTTGTACTTGTGTTTGGGACAAATTATGCACAGCGTGCCACCTAATTCCTATGCGGTGAAAAAAAACATGAATTGCGTTTTTACAGATGAGGCAAATGAAATACACATTACATTCTGTTTTTATTTGAAACAATTCAGCTCCAAGTCTCACCTCAATATCTCCAGTTTCCAGCTTTCCACCAGCATCTGTTGAGCAGGGTTAATAATCAATCCATTGCAGTAATAACACAATACTTGTTATAGTATAATCGTTATATATTATTTGCAATTTTGACTATAAATGATATTTATTACTGTATCAGACTTTGCAATGACATCTCTAAAGCAACTTGGTAGACTTCAGCCCTGCAAAAAGTGTACTCACGATAGCAGTAATAGTCCAGAGCATAGAAGCATCCTTGATGGTAGATGATCAGTACATCCCGATCATCTAGTGTTTTGAATGTGCGCTTTGCTTGAATCAAATCGTCTTTCTTCCCCACAAAATAACGCCCCTCTAGTGGCTCCGTCTGCTCCATGGCACTGTGAAATTTGGCAGATGTCATATTTTAGAACAGTATTTAGAACAGTGCTCAAATTGCCCCTTTGGAAAATGTGAGCACCCCCAAACTCAAAATAGAAAATAACTCCACTATGGAGACATCACAAATATTGACCTACATTATAGAGACAAGTAAACCACATTCTGTCATCCTTCCATCCCAAACTACTATCAGACTCATCTTCATGTGCAGTCTTTGTGACATTATTCTATAAATATCTTCATGCAGTGGAATCTGACCCCAAGAACAATTCATGTAGTGGAATAATGAGCGCTTCAGTGCAGGCTGTTTAAACACAGTAGTAGGAGAGAAAGTCACATGTAAGGAAGCCTCCAGCCAAATTGTCAGATGAATTACATTAGATGAGGGAAAGAGCAAGAACTTACAATGTGATTTGGTCTACAAAAGGATTACCTCTTCAGTAGATCATCCTGCAGAAAATGGTGTTTTTCAGAAAACCTTATGTTCAAGTGACTATTTTCTTTACAGCTTATTCTGTTCAGGGTCATGGGAGCATAAGGCTCAGACTGCATCTCAGTAAGTTACAATTGATCGAAACGAGTGGGAGCCAAACCCACACATGAGAGTTAGTCCAATGAACCACTACAACGTCAGTCACTCCACATTCAAACACGTTATGCCAACATACAGAGTACCAGTTCATCTGTCTAACCAGATTTTTTTGGCTTGAGAATAAAAATACATCCTTTTACCTTCAACTTCAGCAGCTCCTCCGTGTCCTGTGTGCCAAGCCGAGGAAATATATGGCTGACAACTCCACACTGCGTGGGAAGGAGGCCCCATATTTGTTATCTTCAGACACACGCTGCTTTCAGTGGCTCTTATCAACACTCTGTATCACTCTCCTGTTTCCTCCATGCGCAACAGCTTTAGCGGTTGAATTTGTAGACGAAAAGTCAAGAACATATTGTATTATAGGATGATGATGATGATTATCCTAATTTTTTGTTAAGCTCAAATATAAGCAGATTTAAGGTGATCTGCACTTTATGATAACCGTAACAATAATGATGATAACACTTATTACTTATTACCCGTAATGATTTAGATATTTTATAGGCATTTTATGCCAGTAATTTTGCCCGATTCAATGTGGACAACTTAGTAAATTAACTTTGCAAAACAATATTTCAGTCTAATCTTTCTTGAGCAAACTTTGGCCTGTAGGAATTTAAACAGCTTTGTTTTCAAATTAGTAATTTTAAACCGACTCACTCAAATTTACCCGAAAAAAACATTGGTGTGCATAGAACTGACTGAATTTTATCTTAATATAATATTTATTATTTTTGTTTACTCGGTTATGAATTAGGAAAGAAACACATCAAACGTGTTTGGTTTTAAACGCTTTTTTAAAAGCAGAACCATTTACATGTTTTAATACCTGTCCGGACTGTTTTCGGGGCGTACTCGTGCGCCGTGTTTTCAAGTTCGTAAGAAACAAGCTACGACAAGGTAAGCTCAGGTAGATGAACCGTATGTTCCATTATTCTATTCTTGTTTTTTTTTCTTTTCTAATATAATTTGCTGCATATCCATTACAATAATGCAATGTACATAACACCAAAGAAGCTCCAACACTTCCAGATCAACAAGCTCATTTATCAGACACATAACGAGAAACATGATTACAAATCTACCTTTTACGAATACAAAATCAATTATTGCCGTTTGCCACGAGTAATTAAATTAGCTTTTGAATTCCTGAACATTCTGTGATTATATTTAATCTCTTAAAGCTTTTCTCTATTTTAGATTAGCATGTTTATGCTATTGCCACTCGAAGGCCATATTTCCTGCCAAAATGCAGGATCTTCCCTCGTTAAATGTATTCGTGCAAATTTACTGTGTAGTCCAAATAAGTTTTAGTAGTATCAGTTGTTGACGTTTTTGGTTATTATTATTTTGTGTAAATATTTAATAGATTTGTTTCCTCTCTACCACAAGATGGCGCTGCGAGCCTGTGGCTTCATTGTGTTTCGACGTCTTGCTAGTTGTGCTCCTCCAACAGACAACATTCAGTACCTCCTCTTGCAGACCTCATATGGACAGCACCACTGGACCCCACCAAAAGGTAAAATTAGAACATGCTTTACCCTCGTTATGTGGTCGTCAACCATATTGCACTCTTAAAAACTGACTTCTCGGTGAAATGTTGGGGCAATCTAATGACAACCCAAACATGTTTTGAAATGTTCTTGAATTCCTCAGTTCAAATGCAACTAATTAGTTTACCACCAGGCCATGTGGACCCAGGTGAGGATGACCTCACCACCGCTCTTAGAGAAACCAAGGAAGAGGCGGGCCTTGGCGCAGAGGACCTTCAAATCATGGAGGGGTTCCTGAAGGAGCTGCACTACGAGGTAAGAGGCCGACCCAAGGAGGTGCTTTACTGGCTTGCCGAGCTACGGGACCCGGGGACGGAGGTCACTTTATCCAATGAGCACCAGAGCTACCGCTGGGTCCAGTTGGAGGACGCCTGTACTCTAGCCCAGCACAAAGAAATGCAGGACACTCTGAGAGCAGCTCACAGATACTTAGAAGCTCAGCAGGACAAGCAGTGACACTAGCAGTTCTACAGTCACAATGTCAAGTAACTGTACTTAACAGTCCTTAGTCCAGTGGGATTGGCAAATACAATGTGCTCTCACTTTACAATGGAGTCGAGTCCCCTTCCCATGGCAAATTTGTATATGAGTCGAAATGTAACATAGGCTGTCAATAGCCTCTCTAACTAAGAGTTTAAGTCAATGAAAGTGATTTAAAAAAAAAAAAAAAAACACATTTATAAGCCGTAGAAAATCAAATAAACAATTGCTAAGATCATACCTGAGCAGACCTTCTTGTGTTCTGGTATTCTAAATTGCTGTAGCATGTTTTTTAATGTCATCATGTCATTTTATACTTTAATTAATTAGTATAAAAATTGCACCATTAGGATTTCACTGCTGTTTTTGTGCTAGTTCTACTGGCAGCGCTTACTCAGCTGCGTGCAAGGGTCTGTCCAATCATTATATTTCCTTTTTTGCACAAATTAGCTTTATTATATCCATCCATTTTCTGTTCCACTTTGTCCCCACGGGGGTTGCGGGTAATAATATAATACATATATTTATTATTTTCAACATCCTCAAAGTTAAAAAACATTTACCGCCTTGTGATAGCATACTGGTTTATTGATGAATTCCAAATGTTACCATGGCAACTGTGCCTCAAGTCAACCCTTATTTCAACCCCTCGGAAACCAACAACTCGTCTAGTGTATTTATATGACTTGTGGGCTCAAACAAAACCAGTGGCATTTTGTTTACAATGAAATCTTTTATCAGTGACACTTGCATCCTCAATAACAATAACACACTAGTGGACAAAAAAGAAAAAACCCAATGCATACAGCATTTAACATTGATAGATTTGGACACACTCAAAGATGCAGTTCGATAGGTGCTGAGAAACCAGATGACAGCCTCATCAGGATCTCAGATTGTGTGTCAGTTGGGGTGGGTTTATCATACATTAATGAAGTACGTGATTAACCCATTTTGTCTGTGAAAGAGGAGTTTGGGATTCATTCAATTATCCATCAATAGAAAACCAATGTGGATAATGAAGTACAGCAGCGATGGACTGATTGATTGATTGATGTGGTCATAGACTTATGATTGATCAGCATTGCAGACTCAGATTGATTAATTTTGATGAAATTAGGAAAAATGGTGCGGTTTTCCAGAAACCACTAACATAATGGATCCTAGAATCCCAATTGGCCACTTCACTTTCATGACATTATCCTCATAGTTGCTTGAGTCATTTCAAGACCGAATCAGGATGTGCAAGTGATGGTAGGATAGCTTCACATTCGATAGACACACGAGATACATCAAATGTTCTCATCACGAAAGGAAAAATAAAACACCAAATGAGGGAGAATACACAAGAAAAGGTCAGGCAACGTCGCAAAATCTGTTCTATTCGTGACCCACGTTTGAGCTTTTTGTCGCGGAGAGTTTCCATAGCACAGGAGCAAACGATTCACTCCTTTGGTTTCACATTCAAATCAACCTGCGTTTCTTTAAATCGCGTGGAAGTCTGCTACTCCGCTTTAATTAAAAAATATATATATATTCAGCTGTACTTCAATTCCTTGGCATAAAATCCACACAGATATTCTAAATACCTGTGAACACATTTTAAAATTCTCCTGCACCGCAAACACAGAAAAAGTCTCGTGAGCAAACCTAATCAAAAACCCCGCCGGCCGTGAACCCAAGTGCACACATCACACGTTGACGTTGTTATTCAAATACAAACCAAACTGCATTTTGACTTCTGTCTCGATCGACAGGCGACAAACTCGACTGCGGTGTGGCACGGTACTAAGCATAAAAGCGTCAGGGCGTGAAAGTGTAACATTTTTACGTCAGTAACATCGTGAGCAACCTCTGGAGAAAAAAATATCCTTAGCTTGAGTGGATTTTGGTGATTTGAGGGCAAAATGAAGCTTGAGTGGGGACCAACATCAACACTTGTAAACAATCCTGCTGTGGGATTGAAGGCGACCGTTTGCCCTCGGAAAACATTACGATAAAAGAAAACCGGGTGACAGTCGTCCCTTGTTGCTTTTTCCACTCTCAGAGAAAGTCTTTAGAGGCCCTGAGGTTTGAGAGGCAGAGAGGCTTGCTGAGAAAAGTCTTCAGCTCGCTCACCCCCTTTTGAGGGATCAGTGGTGATGGACGGGGCACAGCGTAGCCTTGTGTTAACACACTCTAGCATGGAAAAGGCAGATGCCAGCAAGTCGTTTGCAGTTTCACTGTCTATCCTCACTCCTTGAAAAATCCACACACGTTTAGGAGGACATTACAAAAAGTGACGGGTAAGATGGAGGGTGGTCAACACTATGGCAGGCAGACAGCAAACAGTGGGGCCCGAGAGAATGCGAGCGGGCCATTATTTTCATTTATCAAATGCGAAGAGTGACTAAATTGGCAGCAATGTCAGTCAGAACTTTGACAACGATGCAACTGACCTCATATGCCTGCACGGTAAATACAA
This sequence comes from Syngnathus scovelli, assembly GCF_024217435.2. NCBI lineage: Eukaryota > Metazoa > Chordata > Actinopteri > Syngnathiformes > Syngnathidae > Syngnathus > Syngnathus scovelli. The sequence continues at coordinate 6,170,578 of NC_090857.1, read as the reverse complement.
AAATATGATGAGGCGCTGTATCAAAAAATATTCATTTGAAAAGACAATAGTGCTCATTTGACACAGTTTTGGCTACCTCATTTAGCTACATGAGCGGTACAATAGGCAAGGTGTCGCAAAATTCACCATATGTCTGTTTTGCCCCCCCCCCCCCCCGGCATCATTCGGACATGCGAAGCCATTTTTGTCAGCTTAGTTCGAATGATACCTGAAATGAAATAGAAAAACATTTCGTGTATGATGAATTTTGGGACACCCTGTATTGGAAATACAATGCAGTTCTACACCACAATAATTATTTAGTAAAATACCTCTCGACAGTGAGTCAAAACTGAGCCTTATTGTCTTATTTTGAGGACAGAGCATTTGCCTAATGAAGTGGTCAGTAAGCGCGCAAATTGGAAGCTGCTTTTCCACGATAAGAGTTCTTCAAAATAGTCATTTAACATCTTTAGAAGATGTAGTCTCAATTGTAAGACTGATTAGATGCCATGATGTTTTCATCTTTGTATAATCTAAAAATCATAAACATTACCAGGAGGTGGATAGAAGCAACGCCAAATTGTTTCTGCAATACATTTGTACCAGACCAAGTGCAAGCTGTAATTAAGGCAAACGGTGACTCGACGACAAACTTTTTAGTGAAAACTATTGGGGGGGACGTTATTTGACTGTTTAATAGTTGATGAAAATGTTTTGGCAGTAGACTTTTGGCCCCACTGTGTACGCACTCACACTCACACACACAAAATGAGGCAGGGGATACGGACAGTCGTGCAGATCCAGATCATGACTCTTCGTTGCCAGAGTCATCCTGGTCGTCGTAACACCTGTTAGACGTCCCGCCGTCCTCCACGGAACCGACCGCTCCGGCTTCGCCTATAGACTCCATCTCGCTCTCGTCGTCGTCCTCCTCGTCCTCCTCCATGTCGTCGTCGTAAAGGTCATCATAGAGAAGGTCCGAGCTACTGTCCTGGGAGGGTACCCTGGTCTGGACGCAGTATTCCGCCAGCGTGGTCGGAACTTTAACGCCGTCTCGCTCGGCGTCGGCCGCTGTGGACATCACCTGTTTTCTGCGATTGCATGACAAGCAAGTTATTCTCAGGTCTTCAATATGGCAGCAGGTCAGTATATGGTTGAATCGTGTACATGCAACCTTGCCTGATAATCTCCGCGTACTCTTTGTCCTTGCCTTTGCTGTCTCTCCACCTTCGAAACATGACTGAAGCGTCCACGTTTGCAGGGGAAAAAGTATTTGGCTCATTGAGTAGAGAGATGACGCTAAGAAGGATGGTCCTATTCAAAAGAAAAACATGCAAACAAACGTAAGTCAATAATACAAACAAAAATAATAACTTTAATATTACACTGTTCAAGGAAATATCTTTTACCTGACATTCTGGGTTGGATTCCATCTTTCTGACGGCAGCTCTCCGCTCTGTGGATCGTCAACTGGAGGATGCAGGATGGAGATGCACACGTCGCCATTCTGAGGCAGAACAAGAGGGCCCACATGAAGTATACCAAGAAGGCCAGAACACATGTAAGAAGAATACCTCATAAATGTTTGGGTGCCACATTTTGGTGATGAAACGGAAGGTTGGTGGTAAATACGGGTAGTCCACTGGGAATTTGATGTGAGCCTGGAAGAGCAATTGTTATTACAAGTGTTGCTGAATGCCGCAAATGACATGACATGCAGCTGTGCCCATTGCAACTCCATGAGAGCTGCGTTAGAACCAAAGCATTCCTTTTTGCAGTAGCTAAGATACGAGCACTGCGCTCCTCAAGTGCTGGTGCAAACTTGTTGAGACAAGAACAAGCACTCAAGCCTGTGAGGCAGACATGTTAGCAGCTAGCCCATACCAGTAGACGCAAATGTTCCCTTACCTTAAAGTAGCCTCCCTCATACAGGGTGTTCGGAGGCCCAAAGATGGCTACCTCCCAGTTGTAGAGATCCGACTCCTGAACCAGAGTGATGCGGAAGCCTTCCACAGGCTGCTCCTGTAGTGACTTCAACTCCATCATCAGGGCCTTCTGAGAGCTCGGGGTTGCCTGATGGGCCATGCTTATCCCACTTCTGAAAGAATAAGAGGACCGTGTGAACAAGACCAAGACAGGCTTATGTTGGGGCCATTTTATGTTTCTGAATTTTTTGCATTATTATGAAGCAGTGATTTTCAACCATGGCACCAGCCCTATTGTGACAGGCAGAATGATCAACCCTTTCTCAACCATCACATTAAATCATTTAGTACTTTTTGTTCCATTATTGTTTGGGGTGCTGTGACATGTTGCCTTGGGAAACGCCGAGCTATGGCACGCTAGTGAGAAAGAAATACTTGATGGCAAAATAAGCAACAATTTCACACGTTACACTATCATGTAGTCTGTAAAGCTATCGAAGGTCTTTGATTGGTTCTCTGATGTAAAAAAAAAAGCCACATTAGGAAGACAAGTGTTTACCTGTGTTGTTGCAATGTAAATTTGGTTACAGCAGAGAACCGGAGAACAAAGTCATTGGTAGTGCTTGCCGGCCAAAGTGACACAGGGCGGTGGTGACATGAGCCGTGGATGTTATTCTCCTGCTTACGGATGATCCTCGTGTTGTGCTGCCGAAATTCTTTGTGTTGCCACTGTTGACAGTCTACATGGAGCTCGTTTCAGTGGAAGTCACCGTCTCCCGTGGATCATTCTTGGGCTCGGGAAAAGCAAAGTCGCACTCCGTGACATGTGCCCGTGCAGCTGGTTCGGTTCGGACAGGCGCTCCGCTGATCCCAGCTTGTTTGTGTTTGTCTCTGCTCTCTGGCTGTCTCAACTTCTCCCCACGTCAGCTAAACCAGTTAGCGAGCAACTTCGGTCAAACGGGGCAGTTATTTCTTCTCGCTACCGTCCTCTCTGACGGCGGGGGTGTTAGGGGCTATCGAATGCGAAGCTATGCCGTGGAAATGACAGAAGGTGAGAATCACCCTCAAGACCAACTGGGGGTTTTGATCGATTTTTTATTTTCCTCAACTATGCTTCCGGTTACCATTGCGCGTGTCTGCGGTGCGTCATCGACGTCCACAACGTGACTTGCGTGCGCGCACTCGATGCTGAACACGGATTGTTTGAACAAGCGGTTTAAATAGTATTCTAAAGTCGCTGTGACGATATCGTTTTGTAAATTTGTTATTTATATTTTGTAAATTATTTACTGACTTCACATTTTGAATGAAGTTTTAATTTCACGTGTTTCTTAAAGGCAGCGCCATGGAAAAGAGTTACGCGTTTGCTGATGTTCAATGAATGAAACTCAGTTGTCACATGTATGGAGTTTGTATGTTATCCCACATATCCAACATGCATGGCTACATACATGACTTTGACACTGAACGCTCTAAATCACAGGTGTTAAAACCCATGGCCCACGTACACATCGCATTTTTACTAGGCCTCTTGTACATCTACTTCCGTGTTAAAAATATTTTCTCAAATAGCTTCCTCACTGAGATATTGCAAGCATATCTTTGCCACCAAACCACCATTTAAAATTAATTGAGCAATACAGGCATGGATGGGTGGCTATTTTTTGCATCAAATCAAATTTCAAAAAACATGTCAATGTAGATTGTTAAAAAAGAAAATATTTAGTGCGCAACTTTGAATATGAATATACACTGAAAAGACCGTAGACGCAGTTCATACTGGCGACCAAATGATGGCAGAACTGCGCTCTTCTCCAATGTTTCGCAACCGCCATTAGAAAAGCCGAAGAAGACACGGAAGCTGAAAAAAAATACCTGCCGTCAGACGGCTGAGTGACGTCAGACAGGAACCAGTGGAAGGGAGCCTGACAAATCAAGATGGCGTCCCTCGGCAGAGAAGGAAAGATATTTCAAAACAAATAAAAAACACTGGACTATAATTCTAATTAAGACAGCACATTTATTAGAACAAAGTCATATTTGTAACGGCAAGACGGAGCAGATAAAGGTGAGAGCAATCTTTGATATCTTTCGTTTCGGGGCGGTGGCAACAGTGTGAGTCGGGTCGGGCCACTTGCGAAAGCAATGGCTTTGGGTTTTAGACTTGCCCCCAAAGCGTAAGCCATCAGACGTTTAATTCTTCGCAATTTATTTGATATCCTCGTCCCCACGAGGATTTAATTCAGCAGTTGTCACTTTATACTGACTGCTGATGTTTGTGATTTCAGACTGGAGTGACGAAATGTATGATAGCTTAGCCGGTTGCTAATCAATAACTTGGGTGTTTCGGCTAATGTTATCGTTTATCTCTGTGAGTCACACTTTGTGCTATTAGGTTGGAGAACAGTGTCATTTTCCGAAACATTACACGAATTGCAAGAAGAGTTATGTGGTACACTTTATTCAATTAAAAGTAAAATTCCACGGCTTCTAAGGTGATACGTCGGTAAAAGCGCTTTTGTCACTAACATGTCCAACTTGACTCGGTGTAAAGCATCACTGTTGTTAGTGTTTCAAACGAGAACATGATTGTGATGTTATAATGGTTATATAAAGACATTTCTAAGACCCTTTAACTCATGTGATGGGAGGATCTTCTGTGACCGTTGCAGTCACGTTGAAAGCAGCTCGAAAGCAGAACGAAATTACTGCTGCGCAGTGTCAAATGTTTTGACCCTACCCCCCTATTAATGTTATGCCTTTTATTTTTGTATACTGTATCAACTGTATCAAATATATATGCACGTGTATAAACAATGGTGTCTCTGTTAATTAAGGCATTGTTGTGTTGCATGATCAAACAAAGGATTATGTGTGCTAATTTTCAAAGCAGTGGAAAAATATGCAAAGCTAGTTAAGAGGGTGAGTAAGAATGGGTTATTTGTAGTGCCCCATAGGGTTGAGAAATTCTGCGAATTTGAAGACGGAAACTTGCCATGGGAATTAAAGTGCATATATTTGGAATTTACTAAATTTATGGTAGGGTCATTGTGGTTGAGGAACCAGATTTTATGAATGTACAATTGTTTATATGGTCATTACACCCATGTCTGGCACTTTGTTGGTATTATTAGGATCCGGAGGGGGGAGATCGGCTACATTTTTGTTCATTAGTTGAATCGGTGGTAGATGTAATATTTAACTCTACAATTGTGTTTTTGTTCTTTAATGAAAGCATTGAATATAAGCGAATTTTTAAGTGTGCTTTTTGCATGGATGTCTACTTATAACAGAACAATCATGAAATCTGTTTTTATGCTTGAATGTGAACATAACTTTGAATTAATTCACATGAAATGTTAGATATTACCCCTGGCAAGTTTCTAATTTGGAGTATTTTCCAAATCCCCCTGGCTAACCTTCCATGGTAATTTACCATACTTATTATGGAAATCTTCCACCCTTTGTAACTCTCTTGGCACTTGATGTGTTTTTGCTATTCTTCAGTTTAAAATAGTGTAATTCACTCTTCCACAGCTTTTTTCAGGGAACCTTACAGTGTGTGTCTTTTCCCCCGTACAGTATCTAAATGGCTACAAGGAAATCTGTATCGGATGCACAAAACAATGGTAAGGATTGAAGTCTTTCATGTTTAATTCTTTGTCAATTAGCTCATGTACATTGTTTTTTTTCCCCACATAGGACCTATTTGCTACCTTGATGACGTTCCCTTCAAGGTCAATGAAAAATTTCGCTGTCCTGCCAAGGTGGGGCTACCTGTTGGATTTTGTCTGCCAGACTGTACCTCTGTTTTGGTGGACACGCAGGTAATGTATCTTTTAAGTCTCTTTCAAACTACATTCTATTTACCTTGTCCTTTCAGACAAATCTGTGACAATTGTTGTCAACAGGAATGTGAATGGGAAGTGTGTCTCTGGTGTTAAATTGCACACTCCTGACATATTGGCAGTGTGCTATCAGAGATGCTATCTCAGAAGCTCGCTAGCAAAACGAAACTTGACAACACAAACATACACTCATTCTGTATTAGTATTTTACATACACAAAATGAGTCCATAATTATCTCAAAATGTAACGAAACAATCATCAGCTGATGATTCCCTTTTCATACTCATTGTAAGAACGCTACGTCATTATGAGCTAAGATTAGGCCGGGAGTTGTCAGAAGTTTCTATAAACAATTGCTATGAACTCTAGCATAAAAACAGTTGCTACGCTCGAGTGAATGACCACCAAATACAGGCCTCCGATTGGTCCAGATGCTCAATGCGTAATCACAGAGATACCTCTACCAGAACTGTTCAAAAACATGTAGTGATTTAAAATTTTTGAATATTAAATGAAGTCGAAAACGACTCTAAACGTGTTCCTTCATCTCACCCATGTCCTCTTTCTGTGATGACAACAGTATGACTTCTCTCTGGAGAATCTAAGTATTCGCTGGGGGGAGGAACTGGCCGAGGCAAGAGAAGCGGAGGCACGAGCCGAAGAGGGCGTAGCCCAACAGGACGCAGAAAATCAAGAAAGCTCTGCTCAGGCTGAGGACACGAATGGTGGTGGAGGGAAGAAAGCCTCATCTGCTGCTGGCGACCACGATCCTCCTCCACCAGCAATGAACCCTGTTTTGGCAGGATTGAGTCATGATGCTATACTCACTCCTCTGCCTGCCCCGAGTGTTGGCCCGAGGAAAATCCAGCCCAGCACTCCTCAGGCACATGGCCTCAACCTTGCTGAATTTGAGCGGGAAGAGGACCCCTTTGACAAGCTGGAGCTTAAAACGTTAGATGATAAAGAGGAGCTTCGAAACATTCTCCAGAGCCAGCCTCAACCCGCTTCTTCGGTATCCCCTCCAGTTGGGTCCCAGCAAGGACCAGCTTCACGTGGAAACACCCCGTCTCCTCCCACCAATGCCAGCCCTCCCGTGAAAGCAGTCTCTGGCCATAAAGCCAACGGCTTGGTCGCCTTGATGGATATGGACAGAGTTGGGCAGCATGGCAGATCGGGTTTGGAAGTGGAGGATAGGCCCTGCAACATCCGCTCTCTGAGTTTTCCCAAACTTTCAGATTCTGGGGATCCCGAACCAGTTAGGTACAGCTCACGCAATGCGCTCGTGCCTTCTCCGCAACGGAACCTACCAAATGGCAGCCCCCCGATCAAACCCAAGTCCCAAGTTATTGTTGCCCCTGAGAAGCTCGACTTCTGTAAGGCTGGTGGACCAAAACAGGTGAGCGCCCGCTAATTTAAACTGGATGTGGCTGAATTGTACCATCACAGACGTTGTTGATATTCTTATCGTATTGATTCCCAGGTAAACTCGCTGTCAAGTTCGGCCGGGTTGCCATGTGGGGGAGCCTTGCTTAGCATGACCCCTGCCGAGCGCCAATGTGTGGAGACCCTTGTCGGCATGGGTTATTCTTATGAGGGTGTTCTTCGGGCCATGCAGCGACAAGGACAGAATGTGGAGCAGGTCTGACCCAACCGCCCAATCATCACTCACACAATTGTGTCTCCCTTCACATTTATGTGGACAAAATAGATTGTCTTTAGTGAAATGTGCTAATAAAGCAGAAGTCACACGATATGTTTGGTTACAATGGCTGACCTCTAATTTTATATGGATTAATATATCGTCAGCCTACTAAAATAATTGTCCGAGTCGTTTTGTTTTTCAAAAAACAGAACCACCTTCTAATTTATGTATTAATTTCAGTTCAATTGGATCATCTGTTTAAGGACGTACCCGTGATCCTCGTGAGGAGAAGTGATTTAGATAATGGCTGCATAAATGACTGAAGCCTTTATTTTAAGAGGCTGATGACATTTTAGTGAAATTAGTCAAATCAATTCTGCATTGGGATGCCAGCAAAGTTTTGTTCATTTGATTTGTGCCACATAATCTACCAAGGGCCAAACCAAATGTTTAGCGTAATTTGCGCAGAATGGACTCTTTGCATGTAATTTAGTGGCTAGCTGCTGCAAACGTAAACTGAACTATCCAACTTCCAATGGGCAAGACAAGACATGTCAGCTATCATACATTGCCGGCAACAACTAATGTGTATCAGAGTTTATTTTTGAAATTGGCCTTCTCACCGCATGTTACTGTTGTGCAAACACATGAAAGCATAAACATTAGTTGCTGCGTGTAGCTTAACTTGCCCTAATACCAATTAAACATGCACCCGAGGGAGGAAAAAAAAAAGAAGCATTTTTTGGGAATTGAGGTACTCAAATTACTCGACTCACCCCTATCATAGTCGCTATGTGGTATTTTTAGGACTTGCCCCAAACCACAGAGATGTAGGTCCTCCAAAACACCGGTAAGAAAATCGAGAAAGGCTTTAATTTGTGGTTTTATTAGATTTACTATCATTAATATTAGTGTTGTAAAATGGGTGTGGGAATTTATTGTGTTCCTCTGAACATTTCCAGTTATTTGAGGCAATACGCCACTGAAAATTAATTGTCCTTTGTTTGATTAGTCAGCGTTTATAAAACATAACTAGTGCAAATATCAATGGCATCTGATAACCTGATGCTATTTATATTTGATCGATTAATATTTATCCACTGCCTAATGGAAAGAAGGACAATTAACCTACAGTGGTTTGTTGCTTTAATAAGAAATTGTCTGACATTGTATTCTTTGTGTATTCAAGTTGTATTGACATTATTAGTGTTAGGTGAAGACAGACGGACAGGCAGTTGAAGTTACTGGGCTTTCTTCTTTGGATCCATGAAGGAACAGAAAAAAAGCTCACAGTTTAAATGTAGGGCTGATTTACATTCTTCTATTCGAGATGGGCCCTAAGTTTCCATAGGAACAAAGAAAATATCTATGGATGGAAAATTATGGCCCAACCTGTAGAATTGAATTTGGATGACACCATGCACATTGAAATAAACAATGTTCATGGTATTGTTTGCATTGCTTTTGGAATTAAAAAATAATAATAATTCAGAAGCTTTCCTACTCTGCTGTTTACTCGAGACTATGAATACACTGCTGTTGTAGTTCGCCAAATCAGAAGAGGGTAGACAGTATTTTCCGCAACGGATATGACGTCAGGGCGCTACGTGCAGAGAGCCCATTCAGGTACTGTCATACCCACACATTTGCCAAGGAGAATTATCTGGCATGAATGTCTGATAGAAACTTGTATTATGCGCAATTCCCATGTAAAGATTTCAAGTTGGTGTATTGAATTTCCATCAACATTTATGGGACCCCCCCCCCCTCCCCCCCCCCCCCCCCCCCCTTTGCAAGCCTACACAGGAGTGAGTGTGACTATTTATAAATGTGCTTTGCGATTGACTTGCGACCAATCCAGGGTTGTACCCTGCCTCTCACCCAAAGCCAGCTGGGATTGGCTCCAGTTCACCCGCTATCCTAATGAGGACAAGTGGTTTAGAACAGGGTTTGTCGGATGGGATTTTTTGTGAGCTTTTTAAATTGTTTGACTCAAGGGGTTCCATTGTAATCTGCCTGATAGTCATGTGATCAGAAAATCTCACAGAACCAGCTAAAATATTGTCCCGTACAATATATTTGTCATAATGAGCATGTTGTTGTTGTCCAAGGTTCTGGATTATCTCTTCATCCACGGACGTCTTTGCGACCGGGGCTTCGATGCAAGTGCAGTGGAGGAATGTTTAGAGATGTACCAATGCTCTGAAGAAAAGGTCAGTATTTTTTTTTTTTTTTTTTGTAACAGTGGTCTGATAACAAAACTATTTCAAGATAATTTGTGTGATATTGATAAATGCTCTTAATATTTCCATCTCCCTTCTCCTCAGTCATTGCAGTTCCTTGAGCTCATGTCAAGATTTGGTGAGATGGGCTTTGAGCGGGAGGCCATTAAAGAGGTGCTACTGGTTCACAACAACGATCAAGACAAGGCGCTAGAGGACCTAATGGCTCGGGCTACTGCCAGCTGAGCCAAGCCAGTGAAGCAACCGCTGCAGAGTCCGCTTCCTGTTAACATCTCACACAGCCCCCCCCCCCCTTTTTCTGCCACCCCCCCTTAAATCACACCATGCCCTGCAACATGTGCTTGCCTTGGATGTGGATGGGACAACTGGGAGAAAAGTTGCTCTCCATGCTAAAACTGTATTGTTTCTCAAGCACTTTAAGACTGTGTGAGAGTAACAATACTTCACAGCGGTGTTTCTTCCTAATAAACGCTGAGGTTAGGTTCCAGGAGCTGGTACCGCTTTGGTTTTGAAGACGGGCGAGGCGGACCTAGAAGAATTGGGCTATTGGCTTTGATGCCATTTATATTTGCTTCCACTTGGAAGTGTTGAACTGACTTTAGGTCAGGATTTGGAGGAGGTTTAAACTCTTGAAACTGCTTAAAACAGCCAAGCTGCCATCTTCCACTGTTCAGTGCATATCCCGTAAGGAAAGGATATACGGGGCTTTCTTGAAATTCAATCAAGAAACATTCTAAATACAAAAAAACAGGATGAAAATCAAAGGCGCTCACGGTACCTTCTTTCATGTGTTTCCTCTGTTAATTTGGCCGCTTTTCATGTCAGATTCAATGTTTCGCTCAATTTGATTTCAGATTTGCATCATCAAACATTCATCATCACAACCCAAAAAAGTGATACGACTGCCCCAGGTTGCTCTTTACCTGCATAGGAACCGACCTGCTGCATGAGATAGAGGGTCTACTCTTGATTAAAACAAAATCCATGCCCCACTGGCATTGACACTTATTTTGTAATTACCAACTTATTTAAGATAGTACACTTTAATTTGAACATATAGAGTTGGATATAATGTAAGCTATGTTAACAAAACGGACACTTTTAACTTTAATTTGTTTGCATACTGGGAAAGCGTGGATGGTTGTAGGGGGATGTGCGTTGAGATTTCTGTTTTGTAACCACACCTTAGTGCAATAGAGACATGTAAAGGAACCGGTAAATGTTGTCCGGTCTTAAAAGTCTTGCTGAAAAATTGGATGGAACTTGGCAAGTTAGTAAATTTTATCATTTCATCCATCTAATCAAACATGACTTATGTTGGTTGACTTGTTCATATGTTTTGATTAAAAAGCTCATTCAGATTTGTTGCCAACACTTTTGTAATTGGATGTAAGGAGGGGATAGCGGCATGTTGATTTTAGTAATCATGTACCGGAGAAGAAGGCTATTGTGAGGTATCAAGATGAGATGTAGAGCAGACTGCTTAAAATTAGTAAATTTCAAAACACTAAAATAACCAACGGAAGATTATGAATGGCCGCGCGCGATCGTCGTGAACGAGCACGTATGACGGGCGCGTTCACGTGTGACCTTGTTTTTGTTGATGTTTAATGTGTCGGCTGCGCGCTTCTTGTCGTTGCTGACGCGACTCTCCCTGGGAAAAAGAACGCACCGAGGCTAGCGGCGCAATACTTTAGTGTTGATTTGAAAATACACTGTAAGTTAACGCAAGTCAATTGCCAACAAGCCTAGACAGCGAGGCAACGTATCCCGTATGTAATCGTCCTTGCTTGTCACCGGATGCCGCCAGCAAAGGCCACAGAACAAAATTGTTTATCGACATTTTATGATCCAACGTCCAGAGTCAGGTTTACCCTCCATGTGGGTGAGGGAATTGTGTGTGTCAGACTATGGCGAGAAAAACAGTTAGCAGGAAAAGAAAGGCAGGGGAGCCCAAGGACCAACAACAGGTAGGCGGAAACCGATAGATCTCACCCGCTAAGCTATCAAAACTGATGTTAGCATGCTAACTAGCTTTGTGCTATATGTGATCGGATAATCTGTGCCAAGGGGCCGAATCGCAATGACACTGGGACAATCTGTGTTGCCAAACCACTCGATAGCTAACGTCAAATGCATTAGACCATGTTTGCATTTTGTACATGTGCATGCGTTTATGTTGGCAAACGTTAGCCACATCAAAATGACTGCTAACGGTAGCCGAATATGTTGCAGGCTGATCAGTTATGAGGGGCTTGTTAGGATTTTAGACTTGCCCTGTTTAGGAAACAATGATGGGTGTTGCCTTTGGTGCCGATTGTTGCGCTTGAAGATCATTTCGAATTGTCTTAGCAGCCAGTTAGCGAATGGTCATGTTACCCCAAGTGTAGATCAGATTTTGTTGTGATCGAAATATGTCTCCCAAATCGAAGGACTGCATTGAATAACGTGATCAAATAGAGTGACCAACCTAAATTAGAACACTCCGATAGATATATCATAAAAGCTTTACTTTCAGTATATCTGTATGTATATTACTGCACTACCAGATCTGATCTGTGTCTGAAAAGTTACAGGACTGGCGTCACAAATGATAATTTTTAAGACAAAGAAAAGCAATGACTTTTCTACTTAAATGTGGGACAGATCAACCAGCATGTCTTTAAGTGCGTGAGAAGAGGTGATTATTGTTACAACTGATGGCTGCTTGACAATGCTCTAAAGATTCTTCAGTCAATTTAAATTAAATCAAAGTAATGATGGAAACATGGATGAAATGTCATTTTTTTTGGAGGGGAGGATGGGGTGTTACACTTACTTTAATGTTAACCATCTTCACTGACATTGTTCTAATTTGCTTACTTTTCCTCTATCAGCTGGGCTGGTGTCAGGCGCCATACAAGCGGAGTCGTGTCTCATGTTCTTCACGTCATGTGCAGTGGTGGCGCAGTCGCCACTCGGTGGTCAGCGCTCTCCGGGGCCGAGAGTTCCGACCTCAGCAGCAGTACGAATTGCAGCTCCAGCGGAGCCTGCGTGGCTTTGCGGCCGGCAGGCTCCCTAGCATCCTGAAGGAGAGGGAGTTCTCTCTTGGGTGCCTTAACAAAGTATTTGCCTCACAATGGCTCAACCAACAGCAGGTTGTGTGCGGGACCAAATGCAACACGGTGAGATGTTGGTCCAAGACCCAAATCATTTTTAAAGATTTGGAATAAATAATTATTTATGCTTTTTTTTTTTTCATCATTATGATTGAGGTATAATTTTTTCGCAACCAGGGGCCCAAGTAATGTAATGTATAATCACTGATGATGGTTCTTCGTATGTAAACCATAATACCTGTGTAATCAAATATTTTTTTTTTTTGTCCTTCACAGCTTTTTGTAACCGATGTCATGACCGGGCAGATCACTCGGATTCCCATGCTCAAGGACAGGGAATGTCACAGTGGAGGCTCTGTGGTAGGCGTGGTGCAGAATTACCACAACACTGCCAGCTCTCATTCCCGGCTGGACCAGCAGGGCTGTGGAATCCATGCTATTGAGATCAACCCCTCAAGAACCCTCCTGGCTACTGGGGGAGACAACCCCAACAGCCTGGCCATCTACAAGCTGCCAACGCTAGACCCTGTTTGTGTTGGTGATGTGAGTTGCCCGATCTTTCTCAACAACACTTCAATCGGGGGAATCACTAGACTTCAGTTCTACGCAATAAATGCACACAAATCTTTGTTTTGTTTTTCATGATGCTCACTTGTGTGTTAGGATGGCCACAATGACTGGATCTTCTCCATAGCATGGATCAGTGACAGGATGGCAGTGTCTGGTGAGTTCTCTCCATGAATGACTGGTGCTAGAGCTTTTACACAAGCTGCATCATAATGTCGCTTTTGTTCCTGCTACAAAGGCCTGTGGAAAAGTAAAAAAAAAAAAAAAAAGTACTTGCCGTAGGGGACTTGTTAACACTATATTCCCATTTCTAGGTTCACGAGATGGCTCCATGGGTCTGTGGGAAGTTACAGAGGAAGTAATGAACCAGGCACAGCACAGCCAGAGTGATACGGCCATGCCCTCCTATGCCCACATCTCCCACCGAGCCCTCAAAGACATCCCAAAGGAGTACACCCTTCCGTACAACTGTAAAGTCCGTGCTCTGGCCTTCAACAACAACCACAAAGTGAGTCTTCTCTTCAAACAGTCTCTTGATGGCTTCTCGGCCTGAATTCACACTGTGAGCTCGAGGTCTTATTTTTCCTGGTGTGGCTGATTTTCTTTCAGGAATTGGGTGCTGTCTCTTTAGACGGCTACTTCCACCTTTGGAAAGCTGAGCACAGCTTGTGCAAGGCAAGTTCACTGCACTTGTTTTCATGTTCAGGAAAAAACTAATGTCTGCATCAAAGATCACTTAATCCAGTCTTTGAGGGCCACAATACTACATGTTTTTAATGAAGTCATTAACTTGTGAATATCTGAGCCCGTCAAAGTCTGCATGGCAGTACAAAGTGAAGAGGATCAGATTCTGGTCTCATTTGTTATCCCTCATCGCTTGCCTGCAGCTTCTGTCTACCAAACTGCCGCACTGCAAAGAGAATGTGTGTCTGGCGTACGGGCAGGACTGGTCCGTATACGCTGCCGGATCTCAGGCCCACGTGTCTTTTTTGGATCCTCGTCAGCCGACACATAGCTTCAAATCAGTCAATTCCCGAGAGAGGGGAAGTGGTGAGTGATTCCTCCTTTCTAAAGAAACCTGCTGCCTGAATCCCTTAGAAAATCAATTGTGTGTGTGCAGGAATTCGTTCGGTGAGTTTTTATGAGCACATCGTGACGGTCGGCACCGGTCAGGGTTCGCTTCTCTTCTACGACATCCGCGCTCAGAGATTCCTCGAGAACCCTTTGATCCCAGCAGGAGGGTACTGGAAGTGCTCGGGAGATGGCATCCTCAAGCTCACCACAGGGAAAGGCTGGCTGGTATACAATATTTGGACTATTTGGATTTGCAAAAACTTGATTCCATGTGATCCATGCAATTTCACCCTCTTTTTTTTGTTTTGCAGAATCATGATGATACATGGAGGAATTATTTTTCAGACCTTAATTCTTTTCCAAACGCCGTCTACACGCACTGCTACGACCACTCGGGCACCAAGCTGTTTGTAGCTGGCGGACCGCTCTGTTCCGGCCTCCATGGCAACTACGCAGGATTGTGGAGCTAGCCTCGTTATCCTCTGCGTCACTGTATGATGACATCCTCATCCGCTTTTTTTTATCCAAACAGTCCCTCCGTTCCTCTCCTTGTGCAACATCATCGTCTCTGTTGGACTCAGGAGCACGACCTTGCCGCCAACCACATCCCAGCTCTGCTTGTACATCTTTGTGAACGCATTGTAACATTCTGTCATCCCTTGTTCCTTTCTTTTCGTCGTTCCACCAAACCAAGCCTATTTTTTTAATTTAAATAACATGAGCTAGGCATTTTCAAAAGCTACCAATGAGGAACGAAGAGGGGCTTTTTAAAACCCATAACCAACTGTAATAGTGACTCATACCATTTGCAATTGGTTTCATATGAAGTTGGGTTTATAGCATGTAAGATTGTTTGTACCGCACAGCATCCTTTGTAAGATATTAGAATCTTTTTGTGAAGACGTAACATTCGGTTTGCTTTTCAACTGGAACGAGTGGCAAAACTCAAAAGGGGGAGAGGAAAGAGGACTGAAGAATTTTCAAGGACCTAACCTGTGTGCAGTTTGACTTTTGATTGCTGGAACATGTTCAGTTCAGTCCCAAAACACATAAACGATCAAAACCAAAACTGACGATGATGGCCTATTCCAATCAACATTAGACATTTTGGGGAGAAATCATATAGGAGAGAAATGCCATGATTGCTAAATACAATGTTCTGTTATATATGCCCTTTCTTTTCGATTTCGATTTGAGTGACATACAACTGCTGATATAATTTGTTTCATATGTATTTATTTCGCCCTTATTACACCTTCATTTGAATGGCTTGGGGTGAACTAATTTTTGAATTAGTTTTGTTTTTCCCCTATAAACCTTTCTTGTTCGATCAGATTAGACCGCTTCCTGCAGTTTTGCACACTTTTTTGTGTTCATATACTTATGTCAAAGTCTGGTGTCAGCCAAATAGAGCGCTTTTTATTGATTTGGTTGACTTGCCTGTGATGCTGAGGAGGCTCAGTGTCTTGGGAAGAAGAACTGATAGCTCTGAAAACCTTTCATTCAAATAGAAACATTATTAAGGTGCATTGCTCGGTACTACATGCACGTGTCACAGTTGTAAAATTTCATTTTCATGTCCTCGTTTGGTAGACGCAGGGTAGGCTTGAGTTCATTTTTGGCCTTGCTGAGTCAAGTCTTTCTGTGAAAGACTGCCATAGGCGATTAGTTTTTCTTTTTTTTTTTACATGGAATATTTCATGAGTGAAAAAGAAAGAAAAAAAACAATTACATCCTCAGTTTCAACAAATAACCCCACAATTTAATGTGTATTTTATATAAATGTACATGTATGTGTGAAATACATAGGACAATTGTATGCATTTTTTATGTACATTTTTGAGGAATTGTGTGGATTGATGTATCTAATAAGTGATTCCCTGTTTTTTTTTATATATATATACAAAACTCATGAATGTTTTTACTCAGACGCAATGTGTATCTAAGCAAAAACATCAGAAAAACAAGTTATTGGATAATTAAAAAAGGTCAAATACACAATGTATATTAGAATGGTTGTCATTTTTAATGAGCAGGACTATGGTTGTCATTTTTAATGAGCAGGACTATCACGTACGCACGAACCATAAAAAATGTAGTTGATGTAACACAAGCAGAAGCAAAACAAGTTGTGGCCAGAGGACATCGGACGAGCATCCAACTCGGTCGCCTTAATCACGTGACCACCTTGTCTGCTGCTGGCTGAGTGAAGCGTGTTAGCAGGTAATAACGGGATTTTCTAAAACACGTTTTCGCTTATTTTGCGCCCAATTTATCAACGCGTTCAACTGTTTTTATTGAGTGTACTTAGCGCACGTAGTCGGTCGCCTGCCTGGGCGATTTTCCTTCTTCGAGGCTGTGAGAGGTGTCTTTCGCAATTTTTCTGTTGTCTTGGTTTCCCAGTGAGCAATGTCGTGATGGGATTGTATTCCGCTCTAAGGCCTTCTTCGTTTCTTTCGATACACTTTGCCTCGTTCCTTGTTGTCTTATTTTGGATGCTTGTGTAATCGGTGTTTGTAAGAATGACGTGATCTGAAGATAGGGCAACTCTTAAACGAGCTGATTAGACGATCGATTGTTAGCAACTCTGACCAGATTTAGATAGCATAATTGCTAACGTTAGCTTCACCCCAGCTGCCTCCGAGACTCGCTCGCCTGGTGTTAGCATGTTAGCGAGCCTGCCTCGCTAGCGAGGACAAAGAGGCCCCCGGTATCATAATCATCAAGTTTTTTGTTTTTATTTAACCGTGACGCTCCTACGACATGATTTTTCATCGCAAAGTCTAATGTAAATTCATTTTGTCACGCAGGGGCTTCAAATAAGTCATTCTATTTGGGTAATGTTAGCGTTACTCTAAACATTCGTCCCCTTGGCTATTCCCAAATAAAGGACATTCTGAGGAATGTTGTAATTTTGTGTGTATATTTGCTTGAATGTCACCCCTAAATGAAACTCATTTACTTGGGCTTAGGTCAGCAAAAACAAACCATTTTTAATGAATGGGATTAATTGTCAGGATCACGACAATAATAAAATCCCTAATGTCGATTTGATTTATAAATGATTGCTGCTGAAATGATTTTGTCAAGCATACGATTTGAAATGTTTTTGACTTAAATCAAGCCAGCTCCTTGGCGTTAGCTTTGTTCAGTTCAGCAGCCAATGGTGTCACTGTGTTTTTAATGACGTCACTCGGTCGATGTAAACTGCGCTGCTATTGTTCTCGCAACTGTCAGTGAGCAGAGGGATAAAAGTTAACTTCGCATTTACGTCGTGCATATTTGCAGAATTTGTATTCTATTAGTATTGTGCAAGAACTATCTGCTGGCGGGTATCAACATTTCATTAAGAATTTGCATTATGCATCCAAAATAACTATAAGTATGTAGTATTGTGTGCATCATGCCCCTACATTATTTCCTGCTGCAGAATGCAGGCACACACGGACTTTTTTTTTTTTTTTATGCAAGTAGACACTAGGTCACTCTCCCTCCTTGACCTAGATATTGAGCAATGCTGTTACATCACCAGACCAACTGTGTCCCACTGTGTAACACAAATATGTTGCTATGTTCTGCTGGAGCAGTGTGAACACAGTTGTGAGTTTTCTTTTGTTTCCTGTTTCCTCGGCAGGTTTTTCTATTTTGTACATACAGAGTTTTGTATATACTGTATATGATGAGCTCGCTGGGCAGCGAAAAGGCCCGGGGCCCTCGTGAAAAAGTGCCGCCTGCTGCCACCCACACATCTCAACCACAGAAACAGATACAGGTGAGAGTCTGCAGCCACGCAAACGTCGAAGGAACACACTTTTTTCCTTGCCGGGGAACATGAAATCATTATTACTGAAATTGTGAACAATATGTACAACATTTAAAGTAATTCATGAAGGCTTCCTTCTTTAAAAAATAAAATAAAATAGGGTGAAGCACTGTTTCGTCAACTGTAATGTTTTTTTTTTCTTGTGTTCCAGGCTACTGCTGAGCAAATCCGGCTCGCCCAGATGATCTATGACAAGAATGATGCTGACTTTGAAGACAAAGTTAATCAGGTACAGAATCGTTTGTCTGACAGTAATTTGTGTGAATGTTTAACAAACTGATGTTAGAAACCACTGACTCGTCTTCACCAAATGTTTACGACTTTTTTTATCTGCTTGGTATTTCCCTAAGCTGATGGAGGTTACTGGCAAGAACCAGGATGAATGTATGGTCGCGCTTCATGACTGCAACGAGGATGTGAGCAGAGCCATCAACTTCCTTCTGGAAAGCACCTCGGATATGGTAGGCTTGTGCCATACACATTTTCCTACCGTTTTGTTAATGAATTGAAAAACCTATCTGTTATTAACCAGCACTGAATTGCGACATGGCAGCTTTCAACTTTTTTGCTGCCGCTTTATGTTTAGACCTCATGGGAGACCGTAGGGAAGAAGAAGCCGCTGGTGAAGGAGGCTCCTTCGGAAAGCAAGGAGAACAAGGAAAACCGGGAGAAGAAAGGCGACAGGGAGGCGAGCAAGGGCCGTGCGTCATCCAACCGCAAGGGCAAAGGCGCCAATCGGAGCCGGCAGGGTATAACGTCTCGATACATCTCCTGTCCCCCACAACTGTCGCTGTTGTCACCTCAATTTTGGCATGCGCATTTGTATCAGGTGCTGCTCGTCCTGCAGAAAATGGCGTGGAGGTGACACCAGTGGACAAAGGCTCTGATCGAGGAAGGAGGGCAAAAGGTGGTCGAGGTGAGATGGGAAATTTTTCATTCCAAAATAGCATTATACTCATCACTTGAGTGGCTGATGTTTTACGCAGGCTCGGGCGGTCGCGGTAGAGGCAAAGGACCAGCTACCAGCAGGTTCTCAGCCCAAGGCATGGGGTATGTCAAAACTCACCCCATATTGGCAATTTATTATTTGATCACACCAAATAATTTATGAGACAGCTTCAGATGAGGCTTTCATTGGAAATCTGTAACATGAGTCCCGCATTTATTATTTCCCAGAACTTTCAACCCCGCGGACTATACCTCAGAGGCGGGGACAGGGACCACACAGAGTGAGGCTTGGGACACTGCGGCTAACAACAATACAGATGAAATGGGTTTGTGTTGCGTGCAAGGATACAGTCTTCGTTGATGAAGGTGGCATCTGCTCAACCTTTTATTGACACCCTCTGTGTCTTTCACCTTATCCGTCCCTGACATGTTGTTTACTTTTGTTTAGCTAACTGGAGGAACCCGGTTGAAGACTACGGACCCGAAGACTGGAGTGAGGATGTTAGTGTGAGTCTTCACGAAAAGTCTGTCAGCAAAATGACTAATGTATGACGTCATATTGTTTTTTTTTGTTTTTTTTTTTGGGCCTATATTTGTTTTATGACAGCTCTCGGAGACAAAGGTCTTCACTTCCTCATGCGCGCCACCTTCCGAGAATCATATCACTTCTGGCCAAAGGTGAATAACTGACATGTTAAATAAATTACAGTGTGGATTTTGAATGCATTAAGTTTGAATCAGCTTCCTTGCACACAAAAGTCAGCTCGGGATTGTCGAGTTCACACGTGACCCCCAAGAGCTTAAGCAGCAATTAAAATGGATGAATCCAACTTTTTTAACCGCTTTGACCTAATTGTCGTTCTGTAGTCTGGACCTAGCCTCTCTGCTGCAGAAGCCTGTAGTGGGTGGAAGAGAAGCACCCGCCTCCTCCTCCACCTCGCAGAGTCTGGTCTTCACCAACTCTCACCACCATCCGCCACCGCCACAGCAGCAACATCAGCCTCCCCCGAGCCGCAGCACTGCCGGTGGCACCAGCTATGCTCATGCTGCTCTGGTAAACCCACAAAAATATTTTGAAAAAATAGATAACATATAACTCATGCCTTTTCCCTTTTCTCTGTGCCAGTCATCAGTTCTTGGTGCTGGTTTTGGAGACCTCGGGCAAGCCAAGAGGCCTCCACCCAGTGCAGGAGCGCAGATACTGGAACAACTTAAGGGTCCGGGCTTGGGTCCTCTGCCGTCATCCCAGGTGGCACATCCTGTCAACACCCAAGGCAGCCCTTCAATCGGTCGCCTGCCGAGCCTGGGAGCGCCAGTACCTCCACACTCTTCGTCCAGCTGGGACATGAAGGCGCCAGAATCAAACGCCACCACGCTGTCCTCGCAGTTCAGCCGTAAGTTTTCTTGGCAAAGCCTTCAGCTGGGGACTGACGTACAAGCGTGCCTCACTGTATGTTTGGGTGCATCTGTAGGTGAGTTTGGCCTCCAGCCAGAGCCTTCGCTTGTGCTGAGTCAGCTCATCCAGAGGCACAGCGGCCCCTCCTTGCCACTGGCGCGCCAGCCCAGTCCACCATCTCAACAAGTGGCCCCCGCATCCGCCTCCTCTGCTCCCCAGCACAGCGGCACGTCGGCGCAGGCGGGCCCAGTCGCGGCGGCTGCTGGTCCCAAACATTCGGCCCCCGGCGCCGGACTGGATGCTCACGGCTGCGGGACGTCGCAGCAGCAGCGGGCACAGCTGAAAGGTCAAAAACGAAGGATACCTCCAACGTCAAAGGTAAAGTTGTTGCTGACAATCAAATGGTGCGCGACAGACGGTTCAGTTAAATCATAATGTTGGAGTGTGTAAACGTCTTTCTCGTGACAGATCCCCTCGACAGCCGTGGAAATGCCAGGCTCCACTGATGTCCCCGGTCTAAACCTTCAGTTTGGAGCACTTGACTTTGGCTCCGAGTCTGCTTTGCCAGAGTTTGGAGTTGTGGACAACGCTGTCAGTGCCGCATCCAGGGAATCCACGCCGGCCCCTGGCCTGGTAGTGCCCGCGTCAGGACCAGGGACTCAGAGTCAGACAAGCATGTACTCCAAACCTCTCGGGTACTGTTGGATATCATTGTTTTAAAATCGCACTGTTATCTCACGCAATGCGTCAAACAAACAACTCATTCTTGTCTCGTAGTGAGTCACTGGGAAGCTCTCTCTCTGTCGACCTCCCTCTGCCCCTGTCGTCGTCTGAGCCGGTGTATCACACGTCCTCGACGGCACTCCCCAGTCTTACGCCCTCGTCGCTCGGTCCCGTCAGCTCCGGCACTCCCCCCTCGTCATCTCTGACCACATCGACCATCTCGTCCTGTTCCGTACCTCCCTTCTCCTCTGTGGGAGGAAGCTACGATGGCTCCTTGCCACCTCAAGCACGACTGGCCTTCTCCCAGAGTAAAGAAACGCCTGGACCGGTTATGGTGAGGAGAAATCAGATACAGAAGTTTATCATTGACCTCTAATTGGTTTAAATTTAAAAATAAAAACAACATTTTTCCCCTTATCCTAGAATGGTCTGAATGGAGTAAGGACATCTGCAGCTTTAGACAGTATGTTACCTCGCACAAATCTATTAATAGTTCCCAGTCCATACAATTAGTTGTTTTCTACAAGCGTTGCCATACTGTGCTCAGTTTCCTCAGCAACCTCCACACCAAAGCCCGACTCTCCGTCTCTCAACGCCAACACCAACTGCGCTCCGCCACCCTCCTCCCACTTAACCCCCTCCACATTGCCTGTGCAAAGCTCCAGCACGCTCTCCAGCTTGGCACAGGAGCTTCCCTCAGCTGGCCAGCTCAACGCTCTCAACAGGTGACACGCTCGCACAATGACCAGCAAGCTTGATTTCATCGCGATCACAAAATGAGTGAACAACTTGAATCCTTTGGACAATTGTTTTTGTGCTTTGTGTCTGCAGCCATGTCAACAGTCATTCCTCAGCTCTCGGCTCCAGTTCTCTCACTGTAAGTGCATTTAGTAGCTTCTGGGGTGGGGGTGATGATGCCACTGTATAAAGATACCAACAAGCATACCGTACGTGGGCAAACCGACTTTGTGTCCTCCTCAGTACACAAGTGTCGACAGCAGCAGCGTGAGCGCTCTCACTCCCGCCTCTACGTCCTACACGTCGTCGCAACCACCGCCTTCGGCACTTCACTCGGTCCACAATAGCAGCAACAGTAGCAGCGGCGGCGGCATCGGTCACCTGGCGAACATGTCCGGCATGAGCAGCAACATGAGCGGCGTCGGCGGACTTCATTCCGCTGCCACCAGCGCGGCGCTGGGATTCGGCTCCAATGGAGCTACCGGCACATCCAACCTCTCTGGACCAAGGACCGCACCCTTGCTGTCCTCCTCCACTGGTAAGCAAGAAAAGAAAAATGTGTGCTGGTAATAGTCATCGGGTCGGGTAATGTATGTTATTTTGTTAACAGGTAAAGCCCCACCAAACTTGTCCCAAGGCGTTCCTCCTCTGCTGCCTAACCAGTATATCATGGGCCCAGGGGGACTGCTCCCAGCATACCCAGTAAGGGTCACTGTGCAGTGTTTTTGATAACAGCAAAAACTTCTCTATGCTCCTTGAGAGTGTTTTCATTTTGTGTGGCCGATGGTCTCGTATCGCAGATTTTCACTTAGAGTGGTTTGTAGTGGTATTCTGAGCTATTCAAAAGATGTCCACTTACTTCTCATGTACACTCTTAAATAAAATAAAAAAGCGGTTGACACATCAGATATGAAATATATGTATCTTTCACAGCAGATTTACGGCTATGAGGATCTCCACATGCTCCAGTCCAGACTACCAATGGTGAGTCTTAAATCTTCATCGCTCCAATTGACTTGAGTAGTTGCTTTGGACCGGGTCCCAATCTTGTTTTGTGCCCTCAGCCCTCCCTGCAGGATTACTATGGAATCACATTCCCTGGCCCCACCGCCACTCTGTCTAGCAGAGACGGGAGCCTTGCCAACAACCCCTACTCAGGTAGAGGAGTACTTTGATGGTCATTGGCCACATCTGTCTTCATCAATTTCATCCATACTTCTGACAGCGGGGCTGCATGATAAGTCTGCCTCTGTGTTCAGGTGAAGTCACAAAGTTTGGAAGGAACGACTCCACCTCTCCTGCACCACCCACAAGCCTGGCAGCCCAGCAGCAGCCCCCACAGGGCCAGAACCAAGGCCCGAGCCAGAGCCAGCCTCAGCCTCCTCAGGCCCAGCCGCAGGGCCAGCACCACAGCAGTCAGCAGGCCTTCCTGCCTCCAGGCTACAGCTACACGGGGCTGCCTTACTACGCCGGCATGCCCGGCGCCGTACCCAGCGCCGCCGCCTTCCAGTATGGCCCTACCATGTTCGTTCCCCCGGGGGGCCCGGGACCCGCCTCGGCCAAGCAGCACAGCATGGGTCTCAGCCTGGGGAACCCGTCTGCCAGTCCGTTCCAGCAGCAGACGCAACAGCAGCCCAGTGGCTACGGCCAGCACACCTTCAGCTCAGGTCGGTGACTGCGTATCGTAGTTTTTAACATATTGTCCATTTTTGGTCAGCAAATATATGAGGGCAGGACATTAAAAAAATAGTATTAAGTCTCAATGTTCAGGGCAAAAAGTCACAATTTGGTTGGTTCTTTCCTTTTTAGGGTATGAGGAGCTGACAGCAGGACCAGCCGGAGTGGACTATAGTAAAGGCTACAATTCCTCCTCTCAGGCACAAGCCAAATCTGCTGCTAGCGGACCCGGTAAAGGTAGGCGACACATTCAACAGCTTACCATAACTCCCCCAATTCGATCATTAATGTTTTGGGGTGTTGATCTCGTTTGCGGTGTCACTTGCAGGGGTTTCGGTGACATCCAGTAACTCCGGTGTGCCAGACATCAGCGGAAGTGTTTACAATAAGACCCAGGTGAGCCTTGTCCTCAATTTTACTTTCCAATCCAACTGTACTGAGTAAGTGAAGGTCCGTTGGGTTTGTACCAAGGCCAAGCATTTTGTCCACAAAATGTTGGGAGGTTTTGGTCACAAAGTTTCTGTATTTTCTTTCT
This sequence comes from Syngnathus scovelli, assembly GCF_024217435.2. NCBI lineage: Eukaryota > Metazoa > Chordata > Actinopteri > Syngnathiformes > Syngnathidae > Syngnathus > Syngnathus scovelli. The sequence goes on along the minus strand of NC_090857.1, from coordinate 6,146,358 downwards.
TCTCGCCCTATAGTCTTTTGATAAGCAGGGTTTCCACGCAGGGACCCCCCCTCCCTTCAGCCTGCCATCTGCGCTGGGGGGTCCAGGACCCCTGAATCCTGGAGCAGCCCCCGGAGGTTATGCACCGGCACCCTTCCTTCACATCCTGCCTCACCAGCAACCACACTCGCAGCTGCTGCACCACCATCTTGCTCAGGATGGACAGGTAACACTTGCACTGAGCTGGTGATGGATCACAGACCCACTTGCAAACATTAATTGTTCTTGTGGGTTAGGGCTAGGGCAGGGGTGGGCAATTCTGCTCCTCGAGGGCCTGCATGTTTTCTCTAATATGTGCATTGTCCCTTGCTTCCATGTTCAGGGTGGTCCAGGTCAGCGTGGGCAGTCCAGCGGCCTGCAGCAGAAGAGCCAAGTCAATAAGTCGAGCTACGGCAGCTCCCCCTACTGGGCCAACTGAAGTCGCTACGCTGTGTGTATATGCATGTGTGTGTGCGTGACAGGATGATACATTTGTGTGTGTGTTGTGCGCGAGAGTGCATGCGGCACACTCATGCGTCTGACCGATAAAACAATGGAGGGACAAACCATTTTACAACAGAAGCTAAAACACACTACCACGGCCTCTCCTTTGCTCTGTATATCCCCTTTTCAAATTTATGTCTGTTGTATGTAAAATATATTTATGTATGTATTTATACAGTATATATGTATTAGTAGAACATGAAATGTGGTTTTCTGCATTTTGTTTTTTTTTTATTTTGAAGGGCATTTTATTTAAAAAAAAAAAAAGTGGAATGAGAATGCTCAATCATGAAGTTGGTGAATATACTTGAACACAAAGCATCATGTGATGTAGATTCCTTTTTGTATGCATACATGAACTGAGAACGATGTACATAGAATCTAAGCATCATTTTCATGGCTGAGGCCATTTTTTATTTTTTAGAAGAAATGTTTTTGTAATTTTGGTCTCCTGCATCTGTGAATCCTTATTTGAAGTGTGACTTGAGTTGATAGCTTGATTTTTTTTTTTTTTTTTTCTGCAGTTTTCCCTCCATCTGTCTGTCATTCTTCAACTTCTAATAGTTGGCTGCTCACCAGCCAGGCCTTGATGTCATTTTAACATTGGTTTAAACCTTGTCCAAATTAAAATGTTAAACTGTTTGAGTGATTCTGGTCTCTGTGATTTGTTTGCCTTGCACTATTACTGTAAAGAGACACACAAAGAAATCGAAATTACGTTCCCACTATCCCACGGTGACAAGACATAGTACACAATATACATACAAGTAAACAACACAAAAAACAATCTTGGAAAACATGTTGGAACGTGGCCCCGAGGACTAGAGCTTGACTCCTGTGACCTTTGACCATGATATTTCCCAAATAAAGTGGCCTATTATTAGGCACACTTAAAAATGGTGGCATACCTAATGTTGTGTCCGAGTGAGTCCCTCGTTAAGTGCAGGTGCGTGAAAAGTTTTAGCTCCTTTTGAACGTGAAAGTGGCTAAAACTTTTCACGCAGGTGCGCTTAACGAGGGTTACTTGGAAAACATGTTGGAACGCGGCCCCGAGGACTAGAGCTTGACTCCTGTGACCTTTGACCATGATATTTCCCTAATAAAGTGGCCTGTTATTAGGTACACTTGAAAATGGCGGCGTACCTAATGGAGTGTCCGAGTGAGTCCCTCGTTAAGTGCAGGTGCGTGAAAAGTTTTAGCCACTTTCACGTTCAAAAGTGGCTAAAACTTTTCACGCACCTGCACTTAACGAGCGACTCACTCGGACACTCCATTAGGTACACCGCCATTTGAGACTAGGGCTTGAGTGACCTTGGACCATGATATTTCCCTAATAAAGTGGCCTGTTATTAGGTATACTTGAAAATGGCGGCGTACCTAATGGAGTGTCCGAGTGAGTCCCTCGTTAAGTGCAGGTGCGTGAAAAGTTTTAGCCACTTTCACGTTCAAAAGTGGCTAAAACTTTTCACGCACCTGCACTTAACGAGCGACTCACTCGGACACTCCATTAGGTACACCGCCATTTGAGACTAGGGCTTGAGTGACCTTTGACCATGATATTTCCCTAATAAAGTGGCCTGTTATTAGGTACACTTGAAAATGGCGGCGTACCTAATGTAGTGTCCGAGTGAGTCCCTCGTTAAGTGCAGGTGCGTGAAAACTTTTAGCTCCTTTTGAACGTGAAAGTGGCTAAAACTTTTCACGCAGGTGCGCTTAACGAGGGTCACTTGGAAAACATGTTGGAACGCGGCCCGAGGACTCGAGCTTGACTCCTGTGACCTTTGACCATGATATTTCCCTAATAAAGTGGCCTGTTATTAGGTACACTTGAAAATGGTGGTGTACCTAATGGAGTGTCCGTTTGATTCCCTCGTTAAGTGCACCTGCGTGAAAACTTTTAGCTCCTTTTGAACGTGAAAGTGGCTAAAACTTTTCACGCAGGTGCGCTTAACGAGGGTCACTTGGAAAACATGTTGGAACGCGGCCCTGAGGACTAGAGCTTGACACTTATGACCTTTGACCATATTTCCCTAATAAAGTGGCCTTTGACCATGATTTTTGATTATATGATTTATTAAAAAAAACAAAGGTCTACCTCCACTTTCTGACTGGCTGTTTGATCTGTGACGTCACTCAGACACACTATTAGGTACACCACCATTTTCAGGTGTTCCTGTGCAACTCGCCTTACCATAAGTCATCTTTTTGCTTCTTTACAAAGAAAGCCTTACTATACATGGTCAGTTTCTTTGAACAAAAAGCTGTACTGTACATTCTCATTCTGTTCCAAAAGCAAAGTGTGCATGCTTGTCATTTCTTTTTTAAAAAACAAGTCTTCCAATACATGGTCATTTTTATTTACAAAGAACTATGACCTTTAAAATTATTTTAACAATAAACTGTTCTAAAAAGTTCAAATATGAATTATGATCTGAGCCAGTTCATTTTAAATTTTGTGTACTGAACTTTGAACTTGTTTGTATAGAAAACTTGGCACATTGGAACAAAAAAAAAGTTTTTGTAAAGAACTGAAGATTTATTTACATAAGTACAAGTCAATTTTTGATAATGCAAGGCACGGGTAAAGCATCTGTACAGTCCAAAAAAAAGGACATGAATAAAGTGATCTATACACAAATATAATTCAGTCTGGAGTCAATCCATCCCATTCTTCACTCCACATTTTTTTTCTTTTTCTTTTTCTTCTCAGACACTGGAGTTTCTGGGATGACTTCCACTGGCTCAGCTTTAATGACGCCCGACTTTCGTTTATTTTTCTTCTTGGCCGGCGTGTCAGTGTCCTCCTCAGCCTCTACCACAGCAGCCTCCTGAGGCTCAGACTTTCGTTTCTTTTTCTTGGTGGAAGCATCACCTGCTCCGTTCTCTGCAGCCTGGACTTCCACCTCTTCCTCAGCCGCACGTTTCTTTTTCTTTTTCCCGGGTGTTTCAGAGTCACCATTAACCTAGAATTAAGACACAGCCACTTTACCATTTTCGTACTCAAGTAAGCTATCAAAATGATGAGGCATGTATTTACAGCAAGTTATATCAAATTGTATGACTCGCTTCAGTGATCAAGCCCACTGATTTGGGCCTGCCAATGGTTCGGAGTCAAATTTCTCTTGCATGGTGTTTTCTGAGACCGAACCACAGGCAACAGGTCAGACCTCCTATCAAACCAGCGTATCAGTTTTAGTAGGAGACGCAAGTACCTTGCTGTCGCCATTCTCTTCTCCATTTTCAAGGAGCGCTTGCTTCTTTTCACGCTTCTTGCGCTTCTTTTCCTGTTTACGCATCACTTCAGCAGCCGTGGTCGCCTGTTAGAGACCAAAAATGATCAACACTTTGTGGGTCATTACTTTTGAAAGCTTCATAATCAATGACGTGTCAGGCTCATTAAATCAGTTTTAACCCTCAGTTTTTATCAGGAACAACTTGATCATCATCCACAGCGTTAACTGCACAAGTGACAATAAGAAGTAACTCACCTCATCCATGGCCTCTTTCATCACGTCGACATTCTTACGCGGTAGGTCGCCAGTTTCAAAGAAAGCCAGGCGCTCCTCCACCTGTTCACGCAGTTTGTCACCAAACACGCAGGTGGGCATTTCTGAAAGGAGGCCAAAACCCAAAATGAATGTTACCGAAGCAACACAAGTTTCAATAAATTTGTATAATTGCGATCAAGCTCAGAAAAAACTTTTTCAACATCAACCCAAAGGATGAATGCTGTTGACGAAAAATAGTAATCATAGCAGAGTCAACACTAGAAGTATAAGTGGGCATTTGAGGTCTCTCACCGGAGAAGCAGTCGATGCGCGAGGCAATGCTGCACTTGTTAGCCAGATATCTGGAGATGCGGCCCTTGTTCTTGGCGGCGGCGCGGCCGATGAAGGTCGAGTGGAAGATCAGGCCGTACTTGGGGGTGTTGCCGCGAGTCTTGAGGGCTCTGTGCAAAATTACAGCTGCTTTCACACGGCGGGAGCGATTAACGTGAAATAAAGACTGATGAACCAAAGGCCAATGTTGACTTTGGCAATTTACTAAGCGCAATGCAGATCCTGACAAGGTTTTAAAAATGTATTCTGTGGCAAGCTGCTCCTCTAACCATTTTGCTCTCATCTATCTCAGTGCTGCCTGTGGTTGCTCAGACTTTGGGATGCAATGGGGGGGCGGGGATCACCCCCGACAAGACCAAGCGGTCTTCTCGGGTCACCCCGCTCTGCTCCGGCCCAGCCCTGCCATCACTGCAACCACAGCTCTGCCCTGCAGGGAGGGACGCCCCAGGTACCTGAACAGGGCCTTCTCCGCTCCCAGGATCTGGACGGTGGAGGCGGGGTACTTTGCCAGGTTGGTCAGACTGCCGGCGTGGGAGATTAGACGAGCGCCCACCTGGAAAACAGAAATATTGAATACTGGGAGCATTTTTCTTCAGAAGAATTAAGCCCGGCAAGACAAGTTGGACCATCAGCACCGGAAGTTTATCCGCACAACCAGTCAGAGGATTGACAGATTATTGGTAAAACATCATTGGTCTCATTTGTTGTATGAAAGCAAGGAAATCCAAGAAGCTCACCACATCTCCAATCAATGCAGCCAAGTTGGGGGCCACTTGGCTCATCTTGGAGCGCAAGTACTCTTGCAGCTCCAGACGATACGCCGCCAGAGACACCACACGATTGGAGAACCTCTCAATGTTGATCAGGTCAATAGGCGAAATGTCCATTCCTGCACAAAAAAATAAAAACGTTCAGGGTCCATTCACCCACAAACCTGATTCCCTATTTGTTAGTCACACACTGAATGCTCGCAACACGAACTGTTTCTCCCGACAGGAACCGCAGTGAGGTGGACTGCCGCCACTACAGGTTTTTTGAGAGACTTTCTCTACCCCCTTGTGTGTATCACCAGAGACATTTGTTGGTCCAAGGTGTGTGCTAAAGGGGCGTGGTTGGCAAACGCATCACATCAGGACTAACCCATTGAGGAGCGGGACGCGTCGAGGATGGCCTGCGCCTTAGCGTTGTCCATGACCACCTCCTCCAGGCTCGCCACGCTCTCATCCGTCAACTCTTTCCGGTTACCGATGAGCTGAGCCAAGCGGCAGTACAGCGAGTTTTCTGGCACAATCCTCACCAGCTCGGGGAAGTGGTAACCGTACCATTCGCTGAAAAAGAGACAAATGTTGTTTTGGTTCTTTGTTACCCATCAGTGTTTCATTTATTTCTTCAGCCAGCCCAGCGTTTCCCCCAAGAAATTTGTACCGAGGTTTCCAGCATAACAACTACAATATTGGGCGATTCACTTACCGGACACGCATGGAGAACGTGTTAATGTCCTTGTCGAGCTGATCCAACAGCGCAATGGACTGGATGATCATGTTGTCCGCCCGGTTGACATTAAATTTAACCTTGGCTCGAGAGTAACTGTGGCCTAGACCCAGCTGGGCCTTGGAGGCCGCCACAGCTGTCAGCCCCTTTACCAGCTTGTGGAAGTGAAGGCGAATCCCTGACAGAACACACAGGAAAGCAAAGCAAAGGTTGGATTGCATCAATTTGAGCAGTCAGCCGTCACGTGAGGAAACGGCTGTTCAGATTTTCAGTATGAACCTTCACAGGTAGTCAGGGTGATACAGTTGCATCATAAACTAACCGTGTATTATTTTATTAAAAATGCGCAGCGGAAGCACAAATTCAACATGTCGTCACAATTAATACAAACCTCTTATTAATTCTGCCACAACACCACTGGTCTGGATGGAAAAACCAAATTCTTCTTGTAAGGCAGCACCAATTTTGACATCTCCGACTCCCAGTGTTGCTTTCTTCTTTCCAGATTTAGGAATATTTGTCTCAAGGAACAACTTGAGGTCAGCATGAACCACCCCTGCAAAAAGGAAGGACAATATTAAGCTTGACAAATTGACTGGAAAATTAGCCCATCGCAATGGCTTAACTGATTTTGTCCAAGGGACCACCATTATAACCAAGAGGCAACTCGGGGACTGCTGCTTTGGTGGAGTATTATCTAATTTTGCACTAAAGGATAAGCCTACACAGGTTATTTATTTGCATCTGTATGTCTATTTTGGGAATTTCAGCTACATTTGACATAAGTTGGATGTGTTTATGATTCACTAAATTAGCTGGAAAATGAACCAAGTCTAATTTAATTGAAAAAATAAGTCAACTATTTTCTATTTCCAATTCCACGGTCTACCTGCAATTCCTCTACGGACCACTAGAGGGCAGCAGATCACCAGTTGGCAATCACTGGCGGAGTGCATTCAATTTCATGCGTTTTTTTCTGGCAGTCTTGGTGCCATGTGGCGCCACACTGCCTCTCACCGGTACGTTTAAATATTACATCAAACCTCTGGTTTGACAAAAAGTATTTTCCTTTTCACCCCCTACAAGTAAGTAAACTCAGATGTTCAGGTTTATAAGGCTGTCAGCACAGTCATTCAGGGGATTGACAGATATGAAAACATCACCACATCTGAGTATAATAAGGCAATTACTGATGGGATAAATATTCTTGCATGAGTTTAAACTCAATGCAAGTTAACTTACCTTCAGAAACAGCATTTATGTTCTCCAGGGCAGCTTGAGCCGACTTAAAAGGGAAAAAGGCAGCCAGGCTCACCATGTTGTTGAATTTGGCCAGACTCAGCACACTCTGCTCCACCTGAAACACACACTTGGCATTGAGTCTTGCATGAACGCGTCAAACAATAAAGTAGCAAGGTAATTTGACCTACCTGAGGCAGCAGCATGCTGATCTCCTCAACTTCTTTGACTGCAAACAACGCGTAGCCGGACGCATGCTCGAACAACACGTGTAACAGTACCTTAAATGCAAATATTGAATCATTAACTATTTCATCAATAATCCAGGATGGGTGTTGTTCTGGCTAAAACAGTTTCTTGTTGTTTGATTTGCTTTTGAGCTAAGCAATTTTGTACTCTCTGAAGCACTAAGGATTTACATTGCATTATAAATACGATCTACGAAAACTGGTTAATATAAGATAAATCTGGTAAAATGCATTATAAAACTGCATGTTCAAATGGAAACCCATTACAGATAAAAATATGCAAGGTAAAGTATAATATCTTTCGGACCACGTCGGTGCACCACGTGTTAACCATGGCACCACGTGTGCAAACACTTTCGGGTGGAGCAGCAAACAGCTAATGCATGCTACAAGTTTATAATCTACATTTTCCGCAGTCATCTGAACTTAAAATCTCAAGTTTATATTTCTACAACATAAGAAGCTGTTCATTTACTGTCAGCGAAAGCGATTCTTTGGTTGAAAGCGACGTGACGCACTTTCGCGAAAAGCCAGTCTGCAAGCAGCTAGCTTAGCTTAATAACTTAGCTCAGACGGAAAAGGCCTTGAAATGCCCAGATGAAAACGACGACTTTTTGGTAAACAACATGCATAGCAATAACTGCACGTCAACAATACTGAAGAAAACTAAGTTTGAAGCCAAGTCATTCATGTATCTAACTTGTTTTTTTTTACCATGATCGATGAATCTCAGCTGCACACGTCGCGTGTGCGTTGCGATGCTCGTCCTCTTGTGAAAAGACAGCACAGTCACTCTGGTGCTCGACGTCTATGAGCCAGAATATCGCGAGACCAGAAACATCGCGAGATAGAGTAAAGAAGCTGGTTTGCTTCTCGTGCCACCTAGTGGTTGTATGAAAACAACATCAAGGCGTTACACGTTACTCTAGTAATGAAAGGCATTACTAAAGAGGGCAAAAAGTTATTTTGACATTTTTTCATCTAGTATTTTATTTATTTGACAATTTAACTGTTAGAACTGTTTATAGGCTTGCTCCTACATATGGTAAATTTTAAAGGTATCTCTCATGAAAAATGTGTTTATCTTGTCTATTTGGATGCGCCTTGGATGCCCCTTGGATGTGCCTTGACGACGGCGGGGCCACCTTGGGTGCGCCTTGATGATGCCAGGACTGCCTTGGATGCGCCTTGGATGCGCCTTGGATGCACCTTGGATGCACCTTGGATGACGCCGGGACCACCTTGGGTGCGCCTGGACGACGCCGGGACCACCTTAGTTGTGCCTGGACGACGCCGGGACCGCCTTAGATGCGCCTGGACGATGTCGGGACCACTTTGGACCGCAGCATAAATAAATAAATAAATAAATAAATAAATAAATAAATAAATAAATAAATAAATAAATAAATAAATGATGGTTAAACACTATCTAGACCTAACATTCAGGAAGGGTAAATTTCATATAAGAGCTCTGACGTCAGGCCTACATTTCATTTTGCCAATGCACACTACTTATGTACTTGAATCATTGGGATACAATGACGGTGTGACGTTTTTAGACCGTTTCTGCAGAGTGTTTTCTAATACCTCACCACCTTGCAGGAACACGGTCAAGTGGTGGATTTGAGGAAAAGCATCATTAACTTCTGTAGCGTTGCAGGGTTTCTTAGGAGCACATGCATGTCAGCCTTTATGTGCGCCACATTATATTACTGGCATGTCATAAATGTCACAGCATGTTGGCTTATTCTTAGAAGCAGACAATTTATGACCGACTTCTGAGGACACATAGGTACAACAGACCTTCACACAGACGAGATGTGGTATGCAAAATTAAATCATGTTTTTCTGCAATGAGTTGATCCAAAAGCAAATCTGTCTCCCCAAAGGACAACATTCTTATACATTGAGTCTACCCAGCTCCCCTTCCACAAAAATTGCCCAATTAATGCGTAATATCTTTGTTTCCATGAGTCTGGATGAGAATGTTTGCGAAGGAGCCTGTTGAGGAGCGGATGTCAGGGAGGATGGTAAAATGCTGGGCCATCAGGAGCGCCTTGATATAAAGGCTGACGGGGACAAGTTCTCATTCAGGCAGGAGACGCTCTTCTCATCTTTTAACACGCTTCGGGGACCAACTGATCAAAGTTCAAACAACACGTAAGCATGCAACATTTTGTCGTTTACTTCTTTTGTCTTGTCATGATTGCCACAGGAACGTATTTCTTCTAGCGTGACTCTCCCACACAAGTGTTCAAGTTGATGAGATCCAATGAGCTTGTTCATCTTTACATTTTCCCAGTACAGAACGGATTGAGCATGCGTGGAGCTGTTGCTATCTGTGTGGTACTGGCGTGCCTTGTGGCGTTGCTGGTTGAGAGGACACAAGGACACATCACCTTCTTCAGCCCCAAGGAGATGATGCTGATGAAAGTAAGATGATTGGATTGTATTTGAATAAGTCATCTGAAACAAGTTTGGAAAACCAGTTCATCAATCAAAATATTTTGTGTTTGGGTGTCTGCTCTCCAGGAGCGCGAGGGTAGAAAGGACATGGAGCCTCGGTCAGAGGATGGCCAGTTTGAAGAAGTTGCCGTCCAACAGCTTCCCCAAGTAGAGCATGGTGGAAATCCAGTGCGTGAACGTCAGACGCCGCCATTGTGTTGTGTAATATTAAATGTTAATTCTCTTTGCATGCGTACAGGACAAAACAGTGGACATCACCGTGCGTCTTTCACCCAAACAGCTGGACCATGTCGCTCCTGTGCTCGAGGAGCTCATCCATGAAATGTAGCGACGGTAAGGTACTTCACTTTTTCCAGAACTAAAATCTTTCTTGACCTTTAAGTGACTTCATGAACCAAAGATGACTCTCATGCTGAAACGTAATAATAATAATAATTGTGTTGTCTCCCATTTTTTGTCTTTAGAGTTGAGTAGTGTGCTGGGGAACAGAAGATAAAAATGCTGTATGAATTCGTCAAAGAATGAATGCTCTTATATTTTCTTTTAATATATTAGTCAATAAAGGGAAAAAAAAATGTTTAACTAAATAGAGCCTATGTTGTATTTTCCACACCAACCTCAGACCTGTTCTGAAATATTGCGCAATAGTAATAGAAAATTGCAATTAATTCTTTTTTTTGTAACAATCGCTACAAGGATCATTTTTATGTAGCTCACTTTCATTTGTATTTATATTGATAAATGTCTTATGGTCCAAGTTTCAAAAACCCTGCTGTTATCAATCAGATATTGAAATTCAAATGTTAAATATACCCTTTACAACTTTAAAAATTTTAAAACAGTATATAGCATATATTGACTTTACAAAGTTGCATTAAATATAACTGAATGAACCTGAGTGCTTGAAAGCCTGTGCAGTCACTTGAACAACAACACATGAAAGTGGAGCTCCTTTCTGTTATCAGGAGAAGCATTGTTTCACAGCTTAGATGTCAGTCTTTCGCAGATCTCAAAGTCCTTGACTGCCAGGGCTGTGTCTCTGGCTAAAGGGGCGGGGAGGACAAGGGCGCAATCGCTGTCAAAATACTTTCCACTTATGCCTTCTGCTTCTTCTGACACGGCGCAGTAAATAACGCTGACTGCCCCCTCCTCTGCTGACTGCGGAGATGGGAAAGAATGGTCAAATAAAAACAAACCAAAAAAAATCACTTTGAATGCTGAAAACTGACATCCAAAGCACTCACCTTGAAAAAGAACTGTCCAATGAGGTTGAAGATAAAACGAATTCTGAAGGGATAGTGCCTCATCATTCCCGTCAGGACGACACCAGGGTGGACTGAATTGGCGGTGACGTCTCCATGAACATGACCCACGCACACATGCATGTAAACAAAATGATCAAAGCTAATAAATAGAATTCAAAGTCACGAGAGCCCAACCTGATCCTTGAAGCCTCCGTGCAAACTCATTCGTGCAGATGATATTGTGCAGCTTGGTGTGATTGTAAACCCGATCAAGCTCGTAAGTTACATTCTCCCCGTGAAAATGAGAGAAGTCCACTTCACCCTTTTTGTGGTTGACAGAGCTGACGGTGACAATACGTGCTGGAGCTGAGCGTTTCATCAGGTCTGAAAGAATCAGAAGGGGGAGGGAGGGGAGTGAGTGGCCTGCTTATCACAAATAAACCTTTTTTTTCGGTTAGTTAGGGAACATTCAAACCTCAATTGACACAAGCAGTAATAGACATTCTCTAATCGTACCTACGAGCTGGTTGGTGAGAAGAAATGGCCCCAAATGATTGGTTGCGAAAGAAACATCAAGTCCATCTTTGGTAATCTGCCGGGGTAAACCTGTTGGAGGGAATTGAATATACAATTCATAATGTAAACAGAAATAAAGGACCCATAAACTGACACTTCCACATTCTTAAACTTTTTGGGGAACTGTACTCACATGAGTTGGAAATTTTTAGAATGAATCACAAATATGACGTGCGATTTATATTTCTGCGTCAGCGTATCACCTGATACTCCAGCATTGTTGACGAGGATGTGAAGGGCGCTTTCTTCCTCCAGAATTTTTTTAGTAAAATCTCTGACAGAGTCCAGAGAAGAAAGGTCCACCTGACGCACGTGGACGTCAGGGTTTCCTGTTTTTGCTTGAATTTCTTTCACAGCTGCGGCTCCACGGGACACACTTCGACAAGCCAGAATGACACGGGCGCCCCTGCGAGCAAAGTCCATGGCGATGAACTTTCCAATCCCTAAGAGCAGAAGAAAAAAAAAAAAAACAGTAGCAGTGTAATCATTTGGTTTTAATGACGGTGTTGACAAAAATGCAAAAGTTCTTGCATGCTGATCCTATCAAACAACACTCAGAAATTCTTTCACCTGATAAATATTTCTGCAACCAGTTGAGTCACATCATTTGTTTAGACTAGCTGGAGACAGCAATGTAAAACTGGTCAAGATAAAAAAGTAGACTAGAGTTTAAAGTATTATCAACAAAACTGAGCAAGTTGTTGATGCATGTATTTACCCAACAGGAGACGCAGCAAAAAAATGTGCAATACAAATAAACTTGCCTTGCCTAACTTTACATTTGTGTTATTATAGCTGAAAAATAAATCACGTTCTTGATCATGACTTTTTTGAATGTCTCATATAAGGGTTTGTATTAATCCCAAAATAATCATATTTGAGCTAGTCAACATATCTTGAACTTGTATAACAAATATTGAATTTGACATAAACATTTTTTTACAGGATTGCTAACTCTATAGTAGCCATATTGGTAGAATCATGAGAGCCAAGCAGACCTGAATTGGCCCCTGTCACGATCGCCGTCTTCCCTTTGAGCTGCGTGGGACAAGCACGTGGGTCCCAAGGTCCTCTCCGCTGTGAGCGCACCACCATCCACAGCAGCAGCGTAATTACCATCCACAGCGGGTGAGCGATCACATCCAACCAGCTCATTGTATCAGCCAGCGTGGTTGCAGAAGCGCAAACGGACAAGTTCTGGTCCTCTGGCAGCTTGTGAGTTTGATGTATGACAATGTGGGCCAGTCCACAGCAAGTAGGCGTGACCACAGAGTTCTCATGACAAAGCAACCGTATATAGTTACTGATTCATCCAGGCTGTTGTAATTAGTTGCCTAAGATATTGACACCCAAAGTGGGAAGTTTGCAATTTTTTTTTAGGTCATTTTCATGTCCGTCACTATCTTTCAGCAGGTCACTTGCATTAGATGCCACCAGTGGAACCTGTTGGGCAAAGTTTTTGGTCATTGGTGGCCCGCATGCCGCCCTGCCTACCTCACATGCGTGCAAGATTGCACTTTTATCAACTCAACACAAAGTAAAAAGTTTGAACTATCATCAAAGATTTAGAGTCATTTCAATGTTTCAGTGTAATGCTACATATGTACCGTATTTTCCGGACTATAAGGCACACCTAAAAACCTAAAATTTTCTCAAAAGCCGACAGTGCGCCTTATAGTCCGGTGCGCCTTATATATGGACCAAATTCCTAAATTTAAACTGGCCTGAAGCATTGTGTCATGAAATCAATCATAAGTGGCCTGCTGAAGACTATGAATCATGAATCAAAAAGACCATGGATCATTATTTTGTGATTATAAAGTAATTTGTTGCGTCTGAAGTTGAAATAAAAAAATGATCAAATGAAGAGTGATTTGATTTGGATTAAAAATCTGACATGATGCATTAATGGTGCGCCTTATAGTCCGGTGCGCCTTATATAAGGACAAAGTTTTAAAATGGGCCATATATTGAAGGTGCGCCTTATAGTCAGGTGCGCCTTATAGTCCGGAAAATACGGTAGTCCTTGTCCAGTGATGTTAAGCAGATATTTCAAATAACAGTTTCCTCACTGGCCAAGTGCTGACACAAAGCTATTGGAGGCTGCAGCTGTCTGTATGTCAGCGTGAGCATATCCGGGGGGTGGGAGGGAGAGAGGAAGATTGTGTCACTGCTATAAAGTGTAGACCCAATTGCACTGTGTGATGAAGACAGCAAGAGAGCGAGAGAGGCGCACACAGCTCGCGTGAAATTAGATCGGAGAACAGCAGTGCCTGTCGGGAAGGCCACCATTTGTATTAGTGGACGCACGTGGGCAGCATGTTAGTCCTACAAGTCTGAACTCAGGATTTCTCTCCAGTTAGCTTTATTTTTTCCAAAAGTAGTCTTGCAAGACAAAAGAAGCCAAATGAGAGAAATGGTCAAACTACAAGAAGTAGAAATGAAGGACTTTGCAAAGTCAGCAGATCAAGGAATCCCTCTGCGAAAAGCACCTCTTGTAACCCGAGCTTTTCGATTAAGGAATGAAATTGTTCGCGTGGGACTTGCTGAAACTCTTTGCACTTATGTAATGATGGTAAGAAGTTGTTTCTTCATTCTTTGTGATAAAATTGATATATTTTGGCAACAAGATATTGAAAAAGGTTTGGACATTGCTTTTATTTCGGCA